>NW_019393011.1:1238368-1494100 GCF_000648675.2 Cimex lectularius | reverse complement strand
TATTACAGTATCATTGTATTTGATTTCCTACCGATGTCTTCTTCTCCTTTGTAGTCTGTTGAGTGTTTATAAGTTGTTGTAAACAATGTTTCCTATATCATTTCTAGGAATGGGTCTATTATTGTTATTAATTATTTTATTTTATTAATTAGGATAGGATTTTATTAATTATTGTTTTATGTCCGAAAAGTTTAATCCCATCCAATTTAATTTTGGAGTCTGAATGACTTGTTTTGAAGTACTTCTAATGAGGGTGACGGGTGCTTGTTTAACATTTTTCTCTTTAATTGTCACCACTCCGCTTTTGGAAGCTCACGCACAGAGAAAAAAGGCCGTTCTCTGTTAGAAGCAGCATTAAAATCAAATCAGAGTATTTTAATAGCGGTTCCCAATCAACCATTTTACACATATTTCAGCTATAAACGTATCCTACTGTTTTCAAAGAATAGCAGGGTAACGTGATTAATCAGTGGAAAGAGACCCGATGGAGTCTAATCACTCACCAACCTTAATTAGTTTAGAAAAGGTGCAACAACAAAAAACAAAGGCAAAATACTAATCCGAAACACAGAGAAGGCAGACTGGGAAACATTTTGTAGTATTATGTTATCATTTCAACAGACAACGGGGTAGGGTATGAGGGGTTCATAGATAACATAAACAAAGCAGCACAAGAGTGTATCCCGACAATCAAGTATCCAAAACAAATAAAATATTATTGTATTGAGAGGAACGAAAATTCCCATGAAAACCTATTGAAAAGAAAACCAAATTAAAAAATATATGGCCAAAATCCAAAAATTTCAACAAATCCTGTGCGGAAGCAAAAGGAAGAATAAAACTAACAAAAAGAGAAGCATGGAAACAATTTTGCAATAATCTTATCAAGCAAACGCCTCTAAAAACAGTATGGTCGCAAATTAAATTAATTAAAAAATGTAAACAAACTGATAGTGGGACTTCTATGTCAATAAGTCCCTGGGTTTAAGATTGTATGGAATCCAAGCTCATCCAATATGGTCTTGCGCAAGGTGGGGTTTTAAGTCCACTATTATTTAACATTTATATGTATGATATTAAGTTACTACTACCCCAAGGAACTGCCATAATGATATATCAAAAAGTTCAAGAAAGATTAGATTAGGAAATGGTAATCATAATAAAATGGCTTTTCGAGAATGGCTTAACCTCATAGACAAATAAATCAACTATGTGCCCCTTTTCCAGAAAAAGAAGACTTCCTTTGGGGGATCACTTTGTACTTGTGGTGAGGGCTGCACATTAAAATCAAGAATGTTTGTACCTAGACAAATCATTAAGCTAGAGTAGACATACAGACTACATTTGTTAGAAAATTCAAAAATACTTGAATGATTTACAAATGGTGACTTACAATAATTGGGGTGCAGATCCATCAATTGCGTTGCTATTTTACAAGGCCACCATTAGAGCGATTATGGACTATGGATGTTTTCTGAATAGACAAGCTTTCGTTGCTAGACTAAAATCCTTAGAAATTAGACACGATAAGTGCATTCGGCAATGTAGGGGTGTAAAAGTGTAAACACCCGTTCCTATTTTACTCATGGAATCGACGGAACTCCCTCTGGAGTTAAGAAGGCAATTCCTATCGGATAAATTTACAATGAAGATAATGGTTAGATTCCGAAATCTGCTGAAAAATTAGCCTACATTTCACTAAAACAATGGCATATGAATATTGGGTAAGAAACTACTCCCTATCTAATAAACAGTTTTTTTTTGGAAATAAACTGTTATACAAAATAAAGTAAAGATTTTCAACGTTCTTCCATTATACAGGGTGGATTTTAAGGCTAGGCGAACGGTTATAAGTACATACCTACTTTATGACTACATTGATCTGGATAAATTGACAGCATATTTGTCAAACAAAAACACAATAACATTTTTTTTTTTTTTTTGAAAAATGAGATCTCGTCTGAACTTGACTGAACTAAAAGTGTGGTTATACCATAACGTAAGACCAAACCGTCTTGCGGGTTTAGCATATACGTGAAAAGTGAAAAATATGGCGGTAGCGACGGTGTGACTGACAGAATAATGTACAGAATTTTGCAAGTTTTTTCGTTACTTTGCTGGCCTACACAAACAAAATCATTTTATCATCATAAACCACAATTTATAATTTTGGAAAACAATAAGTCTTTAGTGAATAAATGTTAAACAAAAAACACTAATATCATTTTTCTTTTGGTTGTTTAAATTAGATATAAGAATAGATTTATAACAAAAAAAAGAATTGGAAAAAAATAAACGATACGGACAGCTATGAAAATCAAAACCCGAATTGTAGTTTATTTATTTACAAAAGGTAGATAAATGGTACAGTATTCATATTATCCTTTTAAAAAATTAATTAATGTAAATTAAATATTTATATATAAGTATTGAAATTGAAATTGAGAAGTTGAAATGGGGCTATATAATTTTTTTTTCAAACGAAAGGCCAAAATTTGAAATTAAACTAAAAAATGCTAATTTTCTTCTATTTCATTTTTACGCTCCGGCAGCCTCAAAGATTCCTGAAAAAAGGAAGAAATCTTGCACGCACAACTCTCATTCAAACACTAGCAGACAAACATCCGATTGTTTAACAATTTAGGAAAAGGCCTAAATTTCATTATAAATTTCAATAAATTTTAGAAAGATGAAAAATTGCTCTTTGAAAAAAAACACTGGGGACCCAGTAGCTCCTCTAAATCACTCGAAAGATTGAGCCTTTGCCTAAAGTATATATGTATGCCAAAATATGTTTTACGGTCAGAATGATACGTTCTCCAATTCGCATATATCGAGGACAAGTTGGAATGTTGTTGCTTATTAAAAGCCTATTATGGATTAGCCTGATGTGACCTATTCGCAATCTAGAGAGAATCACAAGTTCTTTTTGCTCAAGTTCCTCAGTTGGCCATTTATGTACAATTGGCTTAATTTCTTTCATACTCTACAGACATTCCAGCTTGCCAATCCTTTTTAAAAAGATAGTTCCTACTCACAGTAAGTTGTTTTGCACCGATCCGGATTTCGAGCCCTTAGCTCATCATCAGGTTGAAGGAGTTCTACAACCACGTCTCTCGACATGAATTGCAAAAGTGAACCAAGGCCTTCAACCAACACGACGTTCGAATTAGAAGCTGTTTTTTAATGGTGCTTAATTTGAACGTGCAAAAAGCGGGAATTACAACACAAGTGAGTATTACGATAGTAAATATTGTAAGGAATTAATTATAAATTAGTGATTAAAGATAAAAGATAAAATCTACTACTATGATTAGTAACTATCTTTTTAAAAAGGATTGAACACCGCACTCACTACACCATTCATCATTTCTATGCATGTTTATTCCACAATGACATCAGAGAGAAATGGGCAAAACACCACCTATGGGTCCAAAATGAAGGAAAGTACAGGATGTGCTTGAGATCATAAACATTGCAAAATGATTTATAATTACCGATAGTAAAAGCATAATTCTGAAATTAAAACACTATAACTTTCATGCTTTAGATAATTACATTTTATTTGACATTTTGCGGAAATTGGAATATCTTCAGCAAAAGAAGGTAGACAAAATAGTTTTATAAATTAGGGCCCATGCAGAATGAATGGGTGGATACGTTGACAAAAGGCTTGCTCTCAGGCGAAGAGTTCGACATTTTTGAATCACACAGAATAAGCGTGTAAACGAGTGGTTAAAAAGATACGAAAAATCTATAAAAAAAAAAGCTAATTTTGCAAACAGCTGGAACCCAAGTACTGCAAAATTAACTGGTTTCACAATCAAGTAGTGGGTAAGTTGTTGGGTAAAACGATATGTCGCCTAAAGGTGGCCATTCACGATCAATTCAAATGGAACCGCGCCAAGCCGTACAGCTCCATTTGGAGTGCCTGAAATTTGAGGGGACATTCACGACCACTCCACAGCCAGTCGCTCCGAACGTCAACCAGTGAATTACCTTCTCAAAATGGATGACGATCTCTTGTGCTACGCTTCTGTTTATTTATATATTAAAAGCAAAAATTCGAAGAGGAAATGGTGTAAGAAGTGGCTCCTGAACAGAAGCCGTAATACCCACATCAATTTGATGAAAGATCTTTCCCTCGAACCCGCTGATTGGAGGATCTATTTAAGGATGGATAAAACGTCTTATTTATTCATTATATTTAGTGTTCTATTGACCAAATTACTTCTTTCAATTAATTAATATTTTTGTAAGGTTTTGGTTGAAATGAAAAAGCTAGTGCCACGAGCGGTATCTGAATCCATGGCCTTCGGATAAATACGCCGCTGCGCTACCACTTGAGCTATCGTGACTTCGATCTCTCCGACACCAAATGGCAAAAAGACAGAAAATTCGAAAGGTTGTAGGTTGAGATGGGGAGTTGGTGTCGAGTGGTTCGTACTATCGAAGTCACGATAGCTCAAGTGGTTAGCGCAGCGGCGTATTTAGCCGAATTACCCTTGTTACCCCCTTGATTAGAAAAAAAAAGACAGTCATGAGAGAAATCATCACTACATGAAAGGTTGGCAAACACATTACAATTTCTCGCTACAGGGATGAACTACAAAGAACTTAAGTTCTCTACTACGATTTCTGATCATTGTTAGGGGTTATGAATACCGCATCTCTTGTTGCATTTGTATCCTTTGTTTTGAAAACGTCGACCAACTGGTTGAGGATGGAATTTCTTTTATTTATATTGTAAGGGTGCAAAATTGATATACAAACAACCCTGGTGGGGACCTTCTTCCCCGGGAGAAGGATAAGAAAAGCGGGGAGAAGGGCATGGTGTGATTGGACACGAGCGAGTCGACAACGGTGAGCCAAAATCCTTTATTTGCTATAAATTCCTGAATCCTTGTTCCTTCAGGGAGTGTGCCCGCTCCTTCGTTTAATTAATCGCATTTGTAATTTTTTTTTAATTCATTAAGGTTGAAATTGTGGTTTTTTTGTTCTTAAGAGGAATTTTTTATTTTTTGTTAACAAGATTTTTTTTTTTTTTTGGTTTCTATCACACGGCATTTTTTTGTAAATATAACTTTTATCGGATTTCAAAAGGTCAAATTATAGTTTTTTATTTTATGGTGTGGTTATATATTTCTTTTTTCCCAGTTCTTGTTTTCCTTTTGGAAAAAATCGTAGAATTGTTCAGTCGGGACCATCAGTCCATTGAGACGACTAACGCTATCGTGGTAATCATTGTCCACCACTTTCCATAAACATGGTAAACCTTCATACAATTCAATCACTCAACAATAAAATCTCGATTGGATGTCATTACCAATAAGAATAAACGTTTTTGACTTTTTGAGAATGTACGACGGAGATGTTTGCTCAGTGACAGAAAGCCGGAGACTGTCGTCGCCCCGTAGATATTTGGAGTGGCGCGATGGAGTTTGGACCGGTCGAATATTCGACACAGTCGGGCACGCCAGTTCAGTTTTGCCATTGACGTGGTTTTTGGAACGGCGTCGCTCCGTTTGGACTGCTAGGAGCGATCATGAATGGCCACCTTAAGATCCAACCATGCAATATGCAACAAATACTTGAACAAGATTAACATGGAAGATTCAAGTACATGTGACAAATGCTCTGCTACTAGGTCAACGGAACATCTGAACTGCCCAGCTTACAGCCAAGAAAGGGATGATCTGTTTAATTCCATAAAGGTGTATATTACTCTGCCTTTCAATTATAAGTCAATATTAGATTCTAAAAATATCAACGTCTATGTCTCTTTATTAAATTATTTGAAAGCTAGCAATATAACTGTGTAGACATATTTACTTAACTAACTCAGATAAGCGGCTTCCCGATGTAATGCGGCCCTTGGACTGTTCAGGGGTTCCGAACACTCTGACGCATTTGACCTCACATTAATATTTTATAATAAATGTTGAATGGCTGTGACTACATGATTGGTGGAAAAAAATTTCTCTTCGTTTTCATTACCATGACTTGCTTTATGCTTTGTCCGCTGAAACTGATTAAACGCTTTATAGAAAAAAACGGTATATTTATCGTAAAATCACAACGTCTGGAAGATTTTAGATCACTTGCAGTATATACAATCTAGTAATTTGTTACGAGAATCTATGCTATGTAAACGCCTCCTGAGAATAAAACTGTCTAATGAATAATATTTTAAAATAAAAATGATATTTGTGGCGAAATAATTGCTAAAAATCAATCTGTTTCTTCGTTCTTTTTCAGTTTTCCCCCTTGTGGAGCAACATAGAGCCAAGAGAGAAAAGTAATCTCTTAGAAAAGTTGAAAGGACGTAAGTTGTGTGCGGGGAGACCGAACAATGGGCCCACACCTCTCGTAGATTATTTCGCAAACGGCCTTGTTACCAAGCAATTTATTTGACTGTCTCAGCCCGAGGTTTTTCTGCATGGTGCAGTCGAAATTATGATCTCCACCACTTGCCGCTAGGGATACCGCTTGTTTTCCACCTATCACCCGTGTATTACAATAAATTAATCGTCGTTGTCTCGTGTAATTTGATATAATGGAAATGAATAAACTTGGACTTTATTTTCCTTTCTATATTGTTAAATACAACGTTTTAAGACTTGATTGTTTGCTTCCAGAAACTTTGAATAAATGCTCAATTAATAAAGAACACGAAGATCCATTTAGTAACGTTACCCAACTTCAAAGTTCAACTGATTAGATAAATATCCTTATTACAAATTTAATTTACGCTTACGTAATGCATAAGATGAATTATGCTGCTTATATTACCCCCAAATTGTTTAGTAAGAGTAATTAATGAATAATTGAATTATCACATTTTCAACTTTTAAATGAAGTAAATGTAGAACATTTAAAATTTTGCTGTTTTAAGATGCAAACTAAATCTACGGCATTATGTTTTTTGTCATTCATTAATTATTTTTTTATAGATGTGTTGAGGAAATATAATAAAACAGGATAAAAAGATAAACTAACAAAACATATCATTAAACAGATCTAGATTAAATCTCTGATCCAAGGAAGGACGAGATGAATATGAAAATTTCTCTGTAAACAGATAACAAATCAGGAAAAGAAATATTTTTAATACTGAACATCTGCATAACGTATAATAATAACTTAAATAAGACTATTTTCTGAAGATTATAAATTATTGATTATAATTTCGCCAAAGTTCAATCTCACCTATTTAATTATGATTATTTGGAGATCGTGAGAGGCGATCTGGTGTGACGTAGGTGTTAGAAAAACAATTTCTTTGTCGTTCCAACGTTTCGATCTTTATTGAGATCATCTTCAGGCCTGAAAGTGTTTGTTTTCCGTGTAGATGTGTCATTCTTGTGTGTCGTGTTGAATGAATGACACATCTACAAGAAAAACAAACACTTTGATGATCTCAATAAAGATCGAAACGTTGGCATGGTAAAGAAAATGTTTTTCTAAACCTACGTCACACCAGGCCCCACCTCACGTTCTCCAAATAATCATTGGGTAACGGTCACTAAACACCACATATTTCTACTACTTAATTATACTGTTTTAAATTTAGCATACCTGAACGCTCCGGTTATAAGCCGTCACCCGTAAACGGAGTTAGCCAATACCGTATAAGCGGGAATGTGAAGAAGGAGGAAAATGCATCAAGAAAAGAAAGATTCAAATAAAAAACTGATTTATTTTGTAAAGATCTAGTCGTCTTTGTCTCCGAAGCGTCTTTTGAAGCAGTGATTGATCTGGAAGTGCAGTAATATGGCGTACACTTCCGAGACCCATGCTTTAATCCCTCCAGAGCTGAAAAGGTCCATGATGCGTTTAGCAAAGCTGTTATGGGGTGAAAAAGAGCAGAAGCACTCGAAGTGTTTTTGAAAATTAGATGCTTTCAAGGATGAAGCCGCAGTTGGTCGGTGGTCGGAGAGGGATAGGGGATAGGGATAAAAGAAGCCACAAGGCCTACTGCAACTCGACCTGAATAGATCTATTGTGCTCCCCCGTTATTTATAATTCACTGTCGAGCTCCAGGTTATTAATCAGCTCCACAGCTTTGCCAGCGGCCCCTTAGTGTAGGATCTTGCTTGTGGTTTATCTTGTCCTAGTTGCAAGAACCACCTACATAGACTTAACAAAAACATAGAATATTTTCTAATATGTTCTGCGGTCCTCCTCTTCCTGGCCATATTCCCACAGTGTTTCTTCTGTCTGTACGTCTATCCGGTGCATATGCCTTCTTATGTGGCAGTGCCCTGACAGGAACCCAACCAGAATCCTGGTTCGGTTGCGGTTGCCTTCCAGTAATTCTTTTGTAAGTTGTGCTTGGTCCCTCTATGAATCTCTTTGCGTGCCTCAAGGTATTGTACCCACAAGGTTTTGTCCTCATTAAGGATCCATTTGAAGATGTACCCTCTTTTTTGGTAGGGTGCTAAGCCCCTACCCAGAGAGTCCCTATTGGCCCCCTTTTTAGCCCACATGTCAACCTTTTCCGTTGCCTCTATGCCCCGAATGTCCAGGGACCCATGCCAGGGAGTCGGTGGTGGATTCCCCTTCATTTCATCATTGAGTTGGCAGCAGACATAGCTGGCTGGTTGAGGGGTCGTCGGATGATATCTGATGATGTAAGGACCTCTGCGACGGGAGCATCAAAAGTGACGGGAGCATCAAAAGTAGTATAAATAGAAATATCGACTTGCAAAACTATGTACTTTTGGGCTGCATAGTTAGCAGATTCCACGATAATTTGAGCGATAAAATTTATTCTACATTAATCTATGACTGAACAAGGCAGTAAATGCATAATCGAGTGATCAATCAAGATTTATGTGAAGTGTTCTCAGGTTAAGATCCCAAATAATTATATTTCCTATAAAGTTAGTTATTTTGTTATAATTTATTATAAAGTATATTTTATTATTCTGAAATAGAACTGCTTAAATTACTAATTGAACCTGAGCATGATGGAAAAATCAATGTTTTTAAGGGTCATTAGTTTTTAACAGCAACCAAGATATAAAGATAGGTAAAATTTTTTTTCGTAACTCGGCAAATATTATACTAATACTCTGGGGTGGAGTAAATGAGACGGAACGGGATTGTTTTGATTTACATGTTTAACAAGGCTAAGGCTATTATGAGCGTGCGTGGGGTCATTAATGTATTAGAGAGGAGGGTCCCACAGGTCCTGCATATTTTTGCAACTTAATCAACTGGCCGCCCCCAGGAGGTGGCCCTCACTTTGCGGTCGCCTGCCCATTTATTTCCCTTGATTCATTAAACCGTACATCACAGAGCATGGAACAAACCGTTGGATATATCCTGCCGAAGAAAATGTTTGCTACATCTCAACTAATGTTTATAACTTACACTTCGTATTTATGGTTTATAACTATGTGTTAATTTCCATTAATAACTGTGGTACAAGACCAAATATAGTTGGCACAAGTACAAATTTAACTCATAATTTTAAAATCACAATCATGCGTTTTTCATGTTGTATTTAAACTAGCCCTGGTACTAATGTTTTCACATTTGGGCAATTTTAGGACAGTAACCTTCAAAAATAAAAAATATAATAGTTTTTATAACATAATAGTGTAATTATTAACGTAAATTAAACATTTAGTTTTACCATTTCTCCTCGTTTTGTTCTGCCGATTGCACTTATAGTTGTAGATGTAGAGGTTCAGTGGAATTGGTAGGCTGCGCCCTTTCAAAGATGTTGAATCGAATTCATCAAGGAATTTGATTATTAAGCCTGGTTTTATTCCTGCGGAGAAGTGTGGTACCACTGTATGTTATTAGATGCATTAGGATCATTGTAGTACTTGATGCTAATCTTTCACATGTGCCCATTCAGGCCGCAGTGCCCCGTCAAAAATCCTGTTAACCAATACTGTTGTTTTTCCAGTTTGCTTTCATGTAGAATGTAGTTTCTTCCTTTCCAAATAATACAATGAGGTTTTTAGATTGTTTGTGTCCTGCAAGGTGTGACCATTGTTCTTCCTAGATTACAATATTGATCCATATAGCATACAATTATTCATGACCTACGAACCTATTTTTTTACAAAGGCTTCCTTCTCGAACTGATGATATTTAAATATGATAAGAAATGTGTGGTGATTAGTGGCCATTAATCGATATTTATTTAGAAATCGTGAGATGCGGTCTGGTGTGATGTAGGTTTCATAAAAACATTTTCTTTATCGTGCCAACGTTTCGATCTTTATTGAGATCATCTTCAGGGCCGATCCCAATATCTGGACAAGAGAGTAAAGCAACATATCTNAATAAATCCCAGGCCCTGAAGATGATCTCAATAAAGATCGAAACGTTGGCACGATAAAGAAAATGTTTTTCTGAAACCTACATCACACCAGACCGCATCTCTCGATTTCTAAATAAATATGATAAGAAACTGGGAAATGTGTATAACTTGGAGATGGAAAAACTTGCTTAAAAAAGAAATCCCATGCACTGGAAAACCTAAGAGAAGTAGAAGATGGGAAAAGCAAAAACAATAACAAGCCAACTCAGTCAAGAGAAACCAAAGACATGCACATATTCTTTGTGAATGTGAAGCACTAGTCCGAAGTTATAGTAGTATAGTTATAATAATAGGGGTTCCGCAATATTATCCTATTCTAGCTCGTAGTTGAGAAAATGTCGGAATCCTTACTTGAACTTTCTTGAACGAAAATATTCTAAGCACAGCACCCTTTTGACGAAAACTATTTTCCTATTTCAGTTCAATTAACTCGAATTTTCTTTTCAAAAATTGACCTTAATTGACTGTTATTGGTGTAATTCTTTTCCCTGATCTTCTTGGTATCTTAGGTGTAATTTGATGACAGTAAGGGTGCCAGTTTCTTCGTCCTCATAGCATAATCTAAAAATGTACGAATATGCCCATGTTGTGTTGGTGTTTTCTCATTTTCCTTTGACTGTATAAGGCTCTCTCAAGCCCCTGGGTTTTACCCTGTTCAACTACAGTTTTGACGAGGAAATTTTCATCATGAGATTACTTCCCATTTCTGGCACCTATAGACCTCGTGATTTTTTTTTATTTTGTGTGGACCCATTCTGAGCTCGAGTTTATGTTTGATCTTGTTATTCCAAGTAAAGGTGCTAAGCCTGTAAATGGTCTTACAGTTCATCCTCTGGGCAGTTTGTCTGCTTATTCATTACCCAAAAAACCTTTCTGCCTTGGCACGCAAATATTGTCAGTTCAGTTGGTATAGACCGAGGTTTTTGTTGCTGCCTACTACAGCAGTATCAATTTAACGTATTTCGGTATTTATTTATGATTTCAAAGTTTTGTATGCAATTCTGCAAAGTATGGCTGAAGTAGGGCCATTTCTAGTCCTTTTTTGGTGTTTATATTTGTTCAAAAGCAATTTTTTGTAATGTATTCGAAAGTTGTATTTCAGAACAACAAAAATGCACAAGACTCTTAGCCCTCTACACAATAGAAAAACTTACGCCCCTAAAACGAAGCAAATTATAAAATATTTATTACAAACATAAAACATAAAAAGTCCTTGTAAGTTAGTACGTAGTTTATGAAGTTGTTTTGAATGTGAAAAAGATTATTTAATACACTCACAATACATTGCATTAACTTGTTCACACATAATTTCTTTATGTTGCCAAATTTATAAAATTATTTCCTACAATTTTTGAAAACTTTGTTGATTTCGTTTGGAAAAAGTCCCTACCTATGGCTGTATGCAGAAAAGAACGTTCATATAATACGCTAAACCTACCTTCTAAGTATGTTTCACGTTTATCTTAGGACAGGTGATTTTGTTACAATTGCTGTAATGTTAAAGTATTAGTATAAACAAATCGTTAAGTATTGTTATTTGTTAAGGAGAACAAAAAATCATGACTAATCAGAGTGAGTGAGAATGAAAAATCATGACCTCTAATCATGAAGCAGTCAGATATGAAGTTGCCCCGGGCATTTCAAGATAAGGACATAAGTTTGGCGCATTGCGAGTGTAAAACTCTCGTTTCAAAGTGGGAAGTGAAATAAGATATCGTCGGGCCTTTTCGGAGGAAATAAATACTTAGTGTCCCGAGGCTATCCCTAGCAATTTGTTTTCATCATGAGGCTTTGACGGGAATCCCACCTAGTCGGAGATGAAGAATTGCCCTGCACAGACTCGGTTGTAAAAAACAATTTCAGCCTGACACTAGAGATAAATTGAAAAGGAGGGTACACATTTAAGTCATCGTGAATAAGACCTGCCCACGTATGATACATTTCCATGCACAAGAATTATACCTTTTTCGTCCAACTTGCACTGCAAAATTGAAACTAATGAAACATCTGTGCTACGTGAAGCCCATGAACTGTACTTTTTCTTTTACGTGCTCGTTAGTAATCGAGGAATTTAATCCGATTCAGCTCTGAGTACAGCAAACAGTTCCAAATCGCCCAATAGATTATCGGACTATATGTAACATCTGGCTCTGCAGGGGACAAAATGTTATCCCACGCAAAAGTACACATAAGTGGCGAGGTTGTTCAAATGTCAAACGTTCAATGTTGTAGATCCCTGAAGAAGATCAAATAAAAAATCTAAAGCTTGACAAGATTAAAATACTGAATAATTGTTAATACGACTATATCCCGAACATTATCATTATTTTCACTAATTTCGTGGTCCGCTTGACCAATTAAATCATTACAATTAATTAAGGTTTTTAGTTGAGATGCAAAAAAGCTAATGGCACGAGAGGGATTCGAACCCACGACAAATGGCAAAAGGAGGGAAAACTCACAAGGTGGGGTTGAGATGGGGAGTTGATGTCCGAGTGGATCGAGGTCACGATAGCTCAGGTGGTAGAGCAGCGGCGTATCTAGCCGAAGGACGTGGGTTCGAATCCCTCTCGAGCCATTAGCTTTTTTTCATCTCAACTAAAAACCTTAATTAATTTTAATTATCATTATTGACATTAACCTTTTTTTTAAAAAAAGGGCATCCGTCAGCTTGGTCATTTCATCCCGAGCGCATGCGAAATATTACAACACACATTCAATACGCAATTATACAAATAAATACATTCACACCTAAATATATGTTGCATTCATTCTATTTGGTAGATGGTGTACTCATTATTCCTCCATCGACCTGCATACAATAACAAACTAATCTAATTGGGGTCGGCTTTTATAAATATTCCGCCATCCACCCAAGTCACATACACAACTTGAGAGGGCGATGGGGATGCTATTCCACCAACAGCCCCTCCCCATTCACTCTAATAAATACACTCACTCATACAAAACGAAGAAACAAAAAACACATATTTTAAATATTTTTATACATTAAAACAATTCCCAATTCCCAATTCGCTAACCGAGAACTCTTCTTAAATCCTGCGGCCTGCCGACACGCTCTCTGTATGGAACCAAGGCATCTCACGCCCCTATTATGTGGGACACATCGAGCAGCCTTTCTCTGCATAGGGGCTCCTGCGCGGGCTTTGTCCCAAAAGCAGGTGTCCGTGTCTCGACCGCGTATGGCTAATCCTTAGTCGGGTGAGGACGATCCCTCTTCTCCTGCTTTTGACTCGCAAGAGCCTCTCCGACGACCCCCATTATATTATAAATGTGGAAAGTGCAAGACTCTAAAATTTATAGTTTTAAAATGTGTGGTGTTTAGTAAACGTTAGTCAATGATTATTCGTAGATCGTGAGATGCGGTCTGGTGTAACATACATATATCATCATATCACACAAAATACATAACATATAAAATAATCATCACATTCCACACATCAAACATTTCGACATAGTCCAGTTCTTCAACAATTTTGCTTTCTCTCCCCTAATTATCCCCGACTATATAATCCTGAAAGGGTAATCACGGCGAACCATCACCCAAATTTTTTCCCATTGTCGGCTCCTTTCACCTCAAAGAAGCCGACTTCTCATATAAAATTGTTTTTCTATCCCGACTTCGTTCCCTACCACTTCAAAATTCAAAAAATATAAACATGAAACAGCAATATCTCACTGGCACTCTCAACACGACTCACAACAATGACACATCTACACAGGAAACAAACACTTTGAGTGAGTACAAATACTTTGATTAAATAGATTTTTTTTTTGCATTGTATAAATTCATTTTTTTCCACATCTTACATGTATTTGTTAAATTTAATCAATTTTTGTAAATCCCAGACCCTGAAGATGATCTCAATAAAATTCGAAACGTTGGCACGATGAAAAAAATGTTTTTCTAAAACCTACGTCACACCAAACCGCATCTCACGATCTTCGAATTATTATAGTAGTAAAGTTAATCATAATAATTAAAATAAATTATTAATTGAAACGGAAAGTTAGCTCGAAATCATAAAAACCTATAACTAATCAAACAACGAAGAAACCGATCATTATATTTATTAAATAAAAGCCATTTATATAGACTGAGCGTTCCATTATAACGGCTGAAGCAAAAGGCCCAGAGATTTATCAATTAAAAATAAATTATGAACATAAATTACACGTATCCATTAGTAACACGATTGTGGACTGAGGTTGGTTGATATTGTATTTTCCCAAAGGTAATTTGGGACATGGAGTCGCTGAATTGTGGCTCTGTCGGGCATTACACCTCGCCTCTAATATACTGCCTTGGTTACAACTACTGACCCAATAAGTATTTTTTACCCTCTTATCCGTTGATCATAGCCTCTGCGTAAGACTTAACAATTAAATCTAATGAAATTTAGTGCCTATTTGTTAACTATAATCGTACAACCGTTTAGCTAACTTTTTCTTTTCTTTTTTTAAGTGAACGATCGAGTTTTCTGGATATCTGATGTATTTTCAAAGGTTAAAACTGGGTGATAATTAAAAACGATTATCCATTTTATCAGTTTGAATATAAAACGGCATTGTGTATCTGCACGTCAAACGAAATTCGAACTTTTGGAAAGCCAAGCAAAAAATGATCTTGAATACTGAACGATGGCTATTTACCAATTTCCAAATCATCTCTAAGAAATGTGTACTCAAAAAACGATAAAAGGATGAAGCTAATTAGAAAGAAAATACTCAGTGCCGTTGTCGTAATTTTGAAGAATATATCCCATCAGGATTTCAATTTTAATTTCTAAAAACATTTTTAATAATATTCTGGGTTGTTTTTGTAAAAATACTGGAGGAATTATCTTTTATAGCATTTTTTTATAAGCCTTTTTTCTTAATGATTTTGACGTGAAAAAAGCGCGGGACGGGTACAACCATAGTAATAAAAATTACATAATAAAAAATATTTTAAAAAGTCAATTATAATAAATTTAGAATAATGAATTTATTGTAATGAGCATAGGTCAGCAAAACATCCAGCAAATTTAAATTCATTATTTTTGAAACAGGAATTACGAAAGATAATTCTGGTTGAATGGATTTATTTATTTAATTATATTGTATAAATTAAACTATTAATAAAAATTATAAGTAAAAATTTAATTAAATGAGCATAAATCGTTATTTATAGATTAAAAAATATTATTTTTGTTGTAATAATTTCATTGATGATTAACATAATAACAATGTTCTATGGTGTATTAAAATTTGGTATGATTTAAAAAGATACTGTTGTTGTTGTTGTTGTTGTTGTTTTTTGTTGTTGTTGTAGTTGTTGTTGTTGTTGTTGTTGTTGTTGTTGTTGTTGTTGTTGTTGTTGTTTTCATTTTGACAAACATTTTGTGTAAAAAAAATAGGTCAGAAAATGATCAAAACTTGGATTTGACCTCATAGTCGTGATTCTAGCATTATAAAAAACCTTAGATAGCGACTTTTGCGGAAACCGATGTAAATTAATTTTTTGACTGATAAATTCAGCTGACATTCCTGGTGCAAGCTCTAACATTATTTTCTCAAAACCTAGGAGACGGATTTTCATGGCTGAAAATTCGTTTTAAAGAAATTGTCAAGTGAATTTTACAACTATATCACAACATTAAAATCGAACTATTCTTTCTATTTAAAAAAAGATGTTAATTTTGGACAAGAAATTTTGTTTATTTTCTTATAGAAATCATTTATATATTTTTAGGGTACTTACGTCGTTAAAAAGTTATGTTACTCTTCTTTCAAATGGTATAGTTACTTTTAGCCGTTTTTGAAGTATAGCTGTTTCAATCTGATATTGTGATAACGTCTTCTTAAAAATCAGAAAAATTTTAGGGGCCAAAAATAAATAAATTTAAACAAAAATTTATATTCAAGAGTCTCTACAGGTTCTAAAACGAAATTTCATGTTAGTTTTAAAAAAAAATTATGAGATAGTTTTTTTTTAAATTGTTTGTTAGAAACTTTTTGGTTATTGATACATTTTGAACGCTTTTACTATAACCTTGTTGGAATGTACATAAAAAATGCTGTAAAATTCCTCCTATTAAAAAAATTGTAAATTTCAAGTTTCATTTTTTTCTGCGAAACCAGCGCCTATTCACAAGAAATGGAGGATACGTGTCCGATATTTTGGAGATATCCGTGTTTTCCGGGACCAACCTGGTCGTCTTCTTGTTATTAGTAGTATCCTCTAGTAGTATACACTAGTTTTTTTTCTTTTTATTAAGTTGAGTAAGTTTCGAAAGAACTAGGGAGAGCAAGTCATGTTAAAACTAACGTTTTTATGTACCATTGTTTCAATGGTTTTTGCCATTTTTTCTAAAAATCAAATTGGTTTGATGAATTCATAAATAAAAATGTAGGTTACCGTTTGAAAAACAAATATTTCATTTTTTACCTTTTTTACGAAATTTAAATGAAATAACAGAAATTGTTGCAAATGTTTGTAAGTAGAGTTTATGGTAAAAAAAATACTATTTAATTTTTTCCTACATAGTGGAGATTTTGAAAAAAATCATGAGAGGCAGTAGTAAGTTATTTATATCCAGGCACCCTGGATATATATTTATAATTTTCACTGTAAAACTGAGAGAAGTGATTATTTACAAAAGTGATAAGGGAATTTTGTATTCTTGCAACATCATTATGCGGGTTTAAACGGTTTTTAGACAATTCCGAGAACAGAACAAGTAATCTGTCGTAGGTAGTATTAAATCAATGAGTTGTATCATCAATGTGCTTTATGTTATTATGTATTAGGGATTAAGTCTGCTAAATAAATAAGTAAAATACATTACTAAACTAATAATTTCAATATAAACAGGTTCTAAGGTAAAGCCGGCCAAATTAATACCCGAAAGTATATATTCCGCATTAAACCATATTTAAAGGGAAGAAATTATTTCGTAATACTTGATCATTCAAAATATTCCTTCCTCATATAAACCGTTGAAAATGTACCCTAACACGATGCTCTAGACTTAAGGCAATCTCATCAAAGCGTTTGAATTAAATTACGAAGCAGAAGAAAAGGCGATTAATTGAAAATCGCTCGCGCAGCCTAAAATTGAGGGAGCACTATTGCTGTGAGGTAAAGGATGGGTTATATTCCAAAAGGTTGAATAATTCATCAACATATTTTTCTAAAAAAATGTCCTCTTCAGTTATGTACAATTAAGATAAATATGTCGTGGTTGAATAGAAAAAGGCGCAACATTAATATTTAACAGGGTCTATGGGAAAAGTATAGAAAGTGGGTAAATTACTATTCAAATTTCCGGCTTGGAAATGAGATAACATTTGAAAGAGGCCGCGGATTTCGGCAGGACCCTTGTGAAAGAAAACTATTCAGATCAGCCGCCCTCCGGGAACCGACCCGGGCAATTGACCGGATCCACTAAGGAAGCTTTCTTTACCCGCTGAAATCGATCCTCCCAAATTCCCATACATAGATTCAGCCCCGTAATCTCGATCCGGCCTTATCTTTACAGAAATACAGAATGAGGGCACACCGCCCTAAGCACATGTCGGTTATTCGTTCATCAAATATTGAATCAATGGAAGATCTAAAAAGAAAAATACGCTGTGTAATAATTTTGCTTTTACAGCTTGGTCAACGATGTGTCGTACCTGATTATTTGTAGATTGTGAGATGTGGTCTTGTGTGTTAGAAAAACATTTTCTTTATCATGCCAACGTTTCGATCTTTATTGAGGTCATCTTCAGGGCCTTGTGTTGTCTGCATTTCAACAAAAAAGTTCTTTGATTGATAGCCGATGCAAGTTTCTTTTCATTGTTGGCGATGTCCTTCAGACTACTCTGTTACGTTCGTAAAATAGTATGAGTGTATTGTTGTTGTTTGGCCAGGGATGCCTCCTGAATTGTAATGCCACCTAAACTAAAATTGGCGGTGGGTTAATCAAAATTAAGACGCCCTAGGATAGGCTTATGAGGTAAGAGAGGTGGGATAAAAAGGTAGGACAGGGTGCGTCGAGACGGATTTCCCTACGGCTGGCTGGATCAAAGAAAAATCAACGAAGGCGATCGCGGACCCACTCAACTTCAGAGAAGGTGCTCCACATTCCTAGAAGCGGGGATTTTCAAGCGCCTGGAAAAGAAGCATATCTGGACACTGTCCCAGGAAAGTCCCTTGAGGAAGCGAAGGATCGGACCACCTAGGCTAGACCTATGGCGTCCCTCGATTGCGTGCAGCAGGTGTAGGCTGAGCTCGATACGAGACCTTTTTACCGTAGACAGTGCTCATCTAGGAGGTGGGTAGCAATCCCACTTTATAATCCGAAACCGCTGTCGGGGCGTTCCCGAAAGTTTCTACGCTAGGGGAGCCTCTATACTCAGAGAGATAGAGTTGCCTTCTCTATCTAGGGAGTACGCGAGGGGGGGGCTGATGTATTTCGGCCCGTTAGCCCCTCGCGTGCGGCGTACGACCAGACGCACAATGCGGGCCCGACCACTCGGAATGGACAAGCGGAGAGCGTGGCTACTGACCCTTAGGGGCCGGGACACCACTACACCAATGCTGCGGCGGTAACACTTTTCCGTCGTATGCAGAGGTGCGTCAGCTCTCATCTTGAGAATCAAAACGTCCGATAAGGCCGAATAGGCTAGGTGCGGACGTTAAAGATCCTCTTGTCTTGTTGACGATGAGTAAATCGGGAACGTATGTCCCAGGAAAGTTTAGTTTTAAGGAATGTTTATTTAGATTTTATGATAATTTAGGTTCATTTAGTGTGTAAGTTTGTTAAAATGTTACCCGTAGAGAATTAAGATCAATCTATGTTTAATATTTTAGTTTCCATTGGAATTTCCTTATGTAAATATTGTGTTCTTTTTTTTCTTTGTGTTAATTTTACTGTTATTGAATTTTCTTTGTTTTATTTTATTTTATTTTTTTTACGGTTTGCTGTTTCCGTGTACATAAACAGCGTGGCGCCCATTTTTTTTTTTTTTAATTTAATATTAAGTTCAATATTCTTAATTCATTAAGTAACCCCGCCCGTCTCCACGGAGCGAAGCCGGCAAATTCTCGGCGTAAGAACTCTTTGCTTGGTTTCCAAATGTAATTGAAATTTGTTCATAGAATCCCGTGTTCTTCGTTCTTCCCGTGTAGAAATGTGGGGTGTTTAGTGACCGTTAGTTAAGAAAGGTTCCTTTTTTCCTCCTCCTCGTCGTAGAGAGTTTGTTTTTATCGGTTTTTATTGATTTGATCTGTGATCCTACTGTATTGTTATTTAAATTTTAAAATAAGTTAATTGTATATGTATATGTATATATATATATATATATTTAAGAAACGCACTGTGATCACATGTACCTGAAAAACTAAAAAAAAAGAGGATTTTATTGGTTTTTAGACTTATATGAGATGCTGAGCCCCAAAAAACATAATGTACTTCTGTGCCCAAAACACCATGTTGTTTAATTTCCTACTAAGGTTTTAAAGCCCTGAAGATGTCAGTATAAAACTGTCGAAAGCTCGGCGAAAACCGTAAGGAAGTTTTCTCTGTTTTGACCTCTTCCGATGATCCTCTGAAAAGATTTCTTGTATCCAGCAGGTCGATAATCTAGTTCATCGTTACTTTTTACAAGTGTTGGCGCCAAAGTTAAGCTTGCCATCGAGGTGTAAACCAAGGTATTGGACACTATTACGCCAAGGAATATTTGAGTCACCGATTCTTATAAATTCCTTATGTATAGGATGTCGTTTTATGAATAGAATTGCTTCAGTTTTTGTGTTTAACCTGAGTTTCCATCTGTGGCAAAACCATGAATTGTATTTCTGTTTCATATACATAGATACTACCTCCTGATCCATAATGTGTCTTAAAGTGTTCATTATAACATATATGCTTGGCATTAACTGGGATACATTTCTCCTGATCGCCTTTATCAGGCATTTTAATTTAAAAGTTCTTATTAGATCTGAATTTTGGAATCATAGTGTCGACTAGCATCCAAGAACCTTATCCGCCTAAAGTTTTAACTGCTCCTTTAATGCAGGTAGGCTTTGGAGTCTTCACCTCCTTAGCCTATGAAGATTGGTAGACATCCAGGGGTTTCTCCAGTCATGCCTAAGTACGCGAGTTTGTGGTCAGCACTGAGGAAACCGACAACCTTTAGTTTTAATATTAAGATATTAAAAAAATGTGGAAGGTCCACCAACCGACGATCAAGTTATAAGTTGCAATGGAAAAAATTAACACATGTTGGATAAAAACGTCTTCCATACCCTCCAGACCTGTCGTCAACAGATTATTTTGTCAGAGCTCTTGGCAAAAAAGTAAACAAAATATAGTATTTTTTCATGAGTATATAGTATTTGAAGCCAATGGAGGTTATTTCCATGGATAACATATTATTTGTTATACTAGTTTTTCACTAATGCAAAAATTCATGGCCTTCTGGAAAACCTGGAAAAACGTCACCATTTATAATAAAAAGTGAAGCCATATTTCATCTTCTAATTCAGGAAAATATTTTGTATGAGAGGCTTTTAGTGAACCATGGTTCGAATCAGCTTTCCTTTCGACGGAGTGCAGAATTTCAAATTTCTCTTCGACCTGTGAATCCGGCCATAAAATAGAAAACATTCTCTTGCATGTGAGTAGCGAGAGGTATTTAATTAAATTCAACTACCTCCCCTGACCGGAACCGCAGAGTTTAGATATAGTGCTTCACGTCCACTTTTGAAAAGCCATCGAAGTTCTTTCAATGAAAACCTTTCAGAAAACGTTTTCTTTTAAACTACCTAAGGGAGAATTGTCCACGAAGCTGGGTGCCGGGGATTTAAACATTCCGTATCTTGATGGAGGTAAATTCTTGTTTAGAAGTTTCGTAAAATATCAATAGATATTATTTTAAAGTAGAAAAAAAACCTAAAGATTATATTTTTAAAGGAACATTGCTATGAACGAAAGAACATATTAATATTGAAAATATTTAATAACAAAAAGAAAACATAGATAATGATTTTAGCAACCAAAATTATTTACTTATAAAATAAAATGGTTCATTGTTTTTATGGTTAAATCCAGTACATAACATCTTTACAATGAAAGGAACGAAATATTAATTTAAGTATTGTAAACATAGTTTCACTCATGTTTAATCAACGTAGCCCATGTTTCATTAAGATACCTTTTACTTCGAAATGTTTGACATCGCAAGGCAAGGTGCTAGAAGTGCTCCCTCACATTTTATACTTGTTCATTACCTTACGATTTAATTTCCCCATGCAAAAACAAGTCTTTATTTAAAATTTTAATATATAAAATTGTGTTCAAAATATTTCGTTGTACAATATATAGTTTATATTAGCAATGTGCGTCTGTTTTTGTAGGCAATCTGAAGATAAATCAAGCAGAAATTGAAAAAAATACGTCATTTATATTGCTAAGACCTTTTCCTTTTTCCTATGGGTTTTGACGAGCATAAAACTTTTCCTGTCAAGAAAGAGCACTTTACTGCTGTTCTAATTAATTAAAACGATTCCTTGATATCTTGAAGAGTTTTCATCCCGGTGTCTCCATGATTAATTATTTTAATTGCCTCTGCCTTTGGGAAACTCGCTAGGTATTGATTCCCACCGGGATCCATGTGATTTGGTTCGTTTTTAATTGAAGTGCAGTGTATTTACACTAGGCAGTTCCCTTGAGTAGAAGCTGACCTTTTGCACGTCGTTTCTTCGCCGGTGATTTACAACAAATTCAATTGAAAATACTGTTCCTTTCTGAGCTGGAATCACGTCGTATGCACTGCATGATTTAAACTTTAATAACATTAAGCTGATATAAAAATTTACTTCTGCGTTTAATTTGCTCTTTTTTATAATTTTCCACTATTGTATGTGATTTGTATGAACTCAATTTATATTGTGTAGTGATTAGTGACCGTTAGTCGGTGATTATTCAGAAATTGCGAGATGCGTCTATCACACCAGACCGCATCTCACGATTTCTGAATAATCATCGACTAACGGTCACTAATCACCACACAAAATAAATTTAGTTCATACAAATCACATACAATAGTGGAAAATTATAAAAAAGAGTAAATTAAACGCAGAAGTAAATTTTTATATCAGCTTAATATTATTAAAGTTTAAATTTATTAATGTGCGGTGTTTAGTGACCGTTAGTTAATGATTATTTGGAAATCGTGAGTTGCGGTCTGATGTGATGTAGGTTTCGGAAAAATATTTTTTTTCTTTTTTTCGTTCCAACGTTTCGATCTTTTTTGAGAACATCTTCAGTGCCTGGGATTTACAAACATTGTTTAAATTTAACAAATACATGTAGGATGTGGAAAAAAGTGAATTTATACAATGCAAATAAATATTTTTTTATATTCACTCAAAGTTTTTGTTTTCTGCGTAAGTGTGCCATTCTTGCATGTCATGTTGAGAGTGCCAGTGAGATATTGCGGTTTTATGTTTATATACGTTGGACTTTGAAGGGGTGGGGAAGGAAGTCGGGATAGAAAGTCATTTTTGTATAAGGAGTCGGCGTCTTTGAGGTGAAAAGAGCTCTTTCTATACCGACTTCCTTCCCCACCCCTTCAAAATCCAACGTATATAAATACTTTGAGTGAGTAGAAATACTTTGATTGAATTTAAAAAATATATATTTTTTGCATTGTATAAATTCGCTTTTTTCCACATCCTACATGTATTTGTTAAATTTAAACAATGTTTGTAAATCCCAGGCTCTGAAGATGATCTCAATAAAGATCGAAACGTTTGCATCATAAGGAAAATGTTTTTCTGAAACCTACATCATACCAGACCGCATCTCACGATTTCTGAATAATCAATTTATATTTTACAAATTATTTTCTTACTAATTTATCAGTATTTCTTTAGCATTCTATTACTAAAATAACGGATATTTGATCTTATAAAACGATTTAGTGTTATTTAGAAAAAATTATGATCGTTTTCCTCTTTGCCTGACGTTTACGGATATTGAGTGAGAAAAGGCTGTCATGGTAAGCATCTAAATTCTTTTTTTATGGATCATGCCATTAATTCCACTCCATTAGGAAAAGCCGTTTGTTCTCTTCAACAAAATAAGACACCTAAAACGACAAAAACACAGGCATCACGAATCAGTAAAACTTGCATTCATGATACGTATTGAACCACTAAAGATACTCACATATCTCATATATAGATTTTTTAGTTTTGATGAATGTGCCAAAATGTTCGTAATATTCTTTGTTCAATGACCTCCTTCTCATCAGCTGGCACTTCTTATCTTGTAGTAGGCACTTCTGTATCTAAACATTAAGCGGTAATTGTTTTATTAGTGGGCATTCATATATTAGATGTTTTATGCTTTGTTCTACTGGAAAATTTGACGTGCAAAACCATGATGAGGATTCCTTCAGATGAAAGCGGAAAAAATTGCTGTTGTTTGGACCGTGTTCAGTTAAGATGTGGGTTGGTGGTGCGGATAGTTGGATGTACTGTTGGAATCTATCGGCAACTTTGAGAGAGAACTTTTTTGTCTGCCTTCCATTATTTGTACTTCCCCAAATATTTTCCCATTCTGCTAAACTCTCTTTGAAAAGCTTATTTATAATTGGTGACTTTGTGAAATGGTGCCAATAATAAACTTTCGTCAGTAGATGCTAATTTGTTTATCAGCCTTAACCCAGCCTAGTTGTACATTAACATTCTGTTTCACCAGAATTTGAATAGTTTTCCTTATTTGCTCAGGCAAAAAACCATGATTATCATAATTAATAATTGATCCTAAAGACATTGAATGTCACTTAAAATGATAAATTTGGCAATTTCCTCTTCTGCTTTGTTATTCATAAACCATTGCAAGCTCTTTAGAATGGCCAAAAGTTCCGACGTGCATGCACAAAATGCAGTCTGTATTTTGCTTCAAACATTTTCGAACCATTCTTGAAACAGAAAAAAGCACTACCTACACCGTTCTCTGATTTGCTTCAATCAGTATAGACATATATATCGGCCATTTCGGTAATATTTAGATACCGGATGTCAATAGCATCTGCAGGGTGTTTCCACTTTTTATATTGCAGTGGTATATTATATGTTGTGCCTTGAAGCTCATCGTTACCATTCTTCACTATTTCGTATATTTTTTAAATTGAGCCTTTTCTTTAAATTTTCAATAAGTAGTTATAGAAGCTATTCCTATAAGTAGTAGTAGCTATAGAGTAAGGTCATTAAATAAATAAGTTAAATAATACAAATGTTTTAATAATAGTATGCGTTTGTAGTTTGTTTTTAACAGCACCGGAGTTTAAAAATATTGTTAACAGATGAAATCGTTTTTATATGAAAAATAAAAAACGCTACATTTTCATTTTTTAATTACTCAAAATATTTAAGTTAAATAAATGTAACAATCAAAAATTTTAATTATTCCATCGGTAAAACTCTTCAGAAAAGAGGATTTTTGACAAATAAGAAGTATGTAGAAAATAATCGCTCTACTATTACATGTCTTTAATAAATTACGTCAATTTTCCACCCTCTCAATCATAAAATCGATATTTCTAATCTTGCAACTAAGCTTAATAAAATGCAACTCGCACATCTGTTTTTATGAGTGTAAGAAAATAATCTATTTCACGTTTGGTGTCCCACAGATTATTCGGCAATTAGTGGAAACATTTAAAAAATGTTAGGGGGTGGCGAGCGGTTTAAGCGGAATCAGCACAATGCGAGATTTATACATCCACTGTATTTTAATTACAAATCTGCGAATGAAGGCAAAGTTTTGTATTACATTAACCGTTTGCATTTTTCTATTTTTCTCAATTACCCGGCCATGATTAACACTCACCGAAACTGCCTTCAACCTCCCTAAGGATAACGCTAAGCCCCTGGCCATGGATAACAATTAACAAGATTTTTCTCTACCGGAGCATTTCAATGGGACTTTTTTCCCTTTACTGGGTGTGAGAAATTACATTTCTTTTCAAAGCCAAAATTGCTTAGGCAATGAATAGTAAGGAACAATGCCTTTAAAAAAAAATACAAGAAAAGACTAATTTGCCTATTTATGTAAAGCATCTGGTCATTGTTTTTCTCAATTGTTTTACAGCTCACTGCACAAAACCCTTTGATGTTCAATTGTGTGTTAAATTCATTAGAGTTCGTGGTATCATTGACCGAATAACGTTTTTCAATTAATTAATCTTTATATAAGGTATTTGTTGACATAAAAAAGTCAGTGTCACGAACGGGATTCGAACCCACGACCTTCGGTTAAATACCCCGCTGCTCTACTGCTTGAGCTATCGTGACTTCGATCCACTCGGACACCAATTCCTCATCTCAATCCCACCTTTGTGTTAAATCATGATTTCTTTACACTATTCAAAAACATGAGGTAAGAAAAAAATACAAAATACAATCATTCTGCTATATTAATCCTTTGCTGTGTTTGTCTGCTAGAAACCTTTTAGCATTTCGCCTAGATATCACGGAAAATTTGAACAGTTAAACTGTATTGATGACCCAGTCAAAATTTTTATATTTTCCCAAAAAGGTCATGTTTTATTAGCAAACATTTATTATAAATACTTTTTATTCTAAATTTGATGAAATCGTGGTTTAAAAAATAATGCTAGATATTAAAAATATTTTATTTTTTAGTTATTCAAACTATTTTCGAACTGCAACAAACGTCACAGATTGGCCAATTATTTTAATTATTCAATCAATAATTAACTGTAAACAGAAATTTCAGTTAATTATTCATTTTATGTAAGGTCTTGGTTGAGATAAAAAAGTCAGTGTCACGAGCGAGATTCGAACCCACGACCTTCGGCTAAATACGCCTCTGCTGTGCCACTTGAGCTATCGTGACTTCGATCCTCTCGGACACCAACTCCCCATCTCAACCTTCAACCTTTCGAATTTTCCCTCCTTTTTGTCATTTTTCAAATGTCGTGTAATCAGGATTGCATTCTCAGCGACTTATGAAGTGGCCACGGGGATCTGTTTAGTGAAGTGATATTTCGTTTACTTATTAAATATTAATCCATTTACGTTTTAGTGATCAATTGACCAAGTTACTTCTTTCAATCAATTATTCATTCTTTGTAAGGTCTTGGTTGAGATAAAAAAAGTCAGTGTTACGAGCGAGATTCGAACCAACGACCTTCGGCTAAATACGACGTTACTCCACCACTTGAGCTATCGAGACTGTCTGACTTTTTTACCTCAACCAGGACCTAACATAGAATGAATAATTAATTGAAAGAAGTAACATGGTCAAATGACCACTAAAGCGTAAATGAATTAATATTTATACAGAAATATAAATTTCTTTATTTCAAAGCTTATATAGATTGGCAATAATTTGTTATACTTTCACAATTCATTTCCAACTAATCTTCTAACATGTAATAATAATGACTGTTTATTCAAGTTATGTCCACCATACACTCATACTGTATATTCAAATATATTAAAACTCGGTTTGTATGATTACAATTTTTTTTAAATTCACAGAGAGGAACACTAAATTGTTAGAGCGAAGGTAGGTCGAAATGTCTTCTACCATGTAGCAAGTACATACATAAATATAACAGTCAATGGCAGGTGAGGTGGAGAACCACTCTGTTCCTCCCTTATATCACATTTTATCTTGTCTCCAAGCCTCCCTCCTTTTCTCCTTTGTAGAAATCTTTTTACTCAAACTTTTTCACTCATTACCTTCGTTCCTTTATTACCTCAATTATTATTATAGCACAATGATAAAAATAAATTTTATGTTATACTTAAATGAAAGTTTGTTAACGAGGTGATTTTTTTACATTAATTGTTATATTACAACGATCCATTGTTTCATTATTAAAAAATATTCTCATAATTAAACATTGTATAAATAGAAACAATACAAAAGTACTAATTATAATATTCTGAACTTTTTCGGCCCACGCGAACCTTTCATCAAATGTTTTTGAACAGAGGGCAAAAACAGTTAATCAGTGAATTGAAAAAACGCAGTTTATTTTGTCAATTAAATGAAATGTCATTCATCCATTGGTGAATCCGTTAAATCGAGCGAATTACACATTCAAAGTCAAGACTTCTGATTGTTCAAATGAAGTCAATTAACAAGCGATTAAAATAAATTCGCAATAAGCTGTAATTCAATTTTTGTTTGTAAGTTTAAAAAATTAAAACTGTAACCAATACAAAACGTATATTCTAATTCTTTTTGTAATATTCTTTATTTGACGTAAACGTTTTTCACTCTAGTTTTTGTTGAAGTAAACAGAAAGTTTTCTATAACTTGTATTAGTTAATCATACGAGAACACCTTCAGCTTATCGAAGATCAGTGCAAAAACTGGAGGACAAGACATCGAGAAAATATACCCAGTGTACATTCACATTGAAGAAACTGTCTTTCCCTTCACTTTACATCAACAACAAAGAAATACCGACTTCCATTCATGTCAAATATCTATGACTTACGTATACAGCAGACGGAATTGAAATGGAACAAACACTTAAGAGATAACTCAACAGAAGACTTGGACAACTCCGAAGACTTCTAGGGCCAAAATCCATCTTGACCGGCTAAACTAAACTAGACGTATGCAAAACTTTCATTGTTCCATTTTTTTTTTTTTTTTACATATTGAGTACAATTTCCGAAACGATAGGTACCTGACACCTGATATCTAGTTGAAATAGCCGAATAGATGAATTCTCCAACTCGTAACTCGCACCTCAACTGTTTGGTGAAAATGTAAAAACCGGTAGACTTGCTTTTTCGACGTGTTTTGGTATTTTAGATGTTGTCCTAGTTTCAGAACAAGATTTACTGCGTCCACTTTGGGTAGAGTTGAACTATGGGGTCTGCCAAGACATCCAAATCCAGCGCATCTAATCTTTCCAATCGAAAGTCCTCTGATAAATGGTCAAAGCTCCTTACTACGTAACTAACCTCACTCTCAACAACGACCTCAACGATCTTTTTGTCAACGAACTGATCCGTTCCCGATTCTAAAAATTTCATACATACCCAGCCCTACTGATCGAGCCAAGCTACACATTCCCATCCAGAGAACCCGCATCTTGCCTGCCTTAATCGACGATGTTTTGCAGATTTATCGAACAACATATACAGGGTGAATTGCTACTCGTGCTACAAACTTCTCCAGTAGATTCTTCACCCTAAAATGAACAAAAAAGTTCATATTGTCCATGGTCCGATTCTCAACCATTTCAGAGTAATTTCGCTTTTTATCGATTTTGAAAGATATCACGTCCTGGCGTCGGAAAATCGTGATATCTTTTAATCTAAACATTTCTCTTAAAATCTATAAGCACCGTTGAAATCCCCGTTAATTTTTAGAGAGAATCAAAATCATAATTCCATTGAAATTTTTTAATTTAATTTAATGCCCATTTAGTATGTAATGCTTAAGAAGTTTACAAACAGCTAGAAGGTCAAGGAAGAAAGACCCAAACGTTTTGCCACCTTCATCTTCTTATTGAAAAATTAACGGGGATTTCAACGGTGCTTATAGATTTTAAGAGAAATGTTTAGATTAAAAGATATCACGATTTTCCGACGCCAGGACGTGATATCTTTCAAAATCGATAAAAAGCGAAATTACTCTGAAATGGTTGAGAATCGGACCATGGTCAATATGAACTTTTTTGTTCATTTTAGGGTCAAGAATCTACTGGTGAAGTTTGTAGCACGAGTAGCAAGTCACTCTCAAACATTAGCAATCCTTGAACCACCATTTTTTCTCTTTTTGTCATCAACATCTTGGTCTCACAACCACTAAATAAGAAAATGACGAGTGCGTTGGAAGCGTTATTAAATCAGGTAGTTTTCCTCAAATTTGCTGCCTTCTGAGACTAAAATTAGAAACTCTGGATTACTTTATACACTTTCCGATTTACACAATTTTCCACTCTTTTTGTAGTTCTGGCTGAAATAAAACACAAAAAATTAGCCCAAACATTTTGCCACCGTCATCTTCTTATTGAAAAATTAACGGGAATTTCAACGGTGCTATTAGATTTTCAGAGAAATGTTTAGATTAAAAGATATCACGATTTTCCGACGCCAGGACGTGATATCTTTCAAAATCGATAAAAAGCGAAATTACTCTGAAATGGTTGAGAATCGGACCATGGACAATATGAACTTTTTTGTTCATTTTAGGGTGAAGAATCTACTGGAGAAGTTTGTAGCACGAGTAGCAATTCACCCTGTATAGATAATGTTCTCTTGGTTGTTATCAGGGATGTGGTCAAATAAAATATTCTTAATTTTAAATCTTCGCCTAGCTTTTGGAACTTTATTGTACCTTCTTCAGGACTTGATTTTTAGTCAGAATTATATAAACTTAAATTCTTTTATTTTCATGTTTACCCTGAAAGTCACTTAGTCAATGTGGTTTTTATTTATGTTTTTCATTTTTACCGTCTGTAATTTTATATAAAACTACACTAGTTGAGAAGGTGAAGAAAAAAGCGAAAGGGTTTTCAGTGTTGACATGAAAATAAACGAATTTAAAGATGTAATGATGAATCGACCTTCTGTTGAAAAACTTGGAAAAAGGATCTTCTGTGAGGTCAGAATATTTTTTTCCGGTGGCATTCCTATCAAAGTTGTCAGTTACACTGTCGACTAAGGTTTCAATTTCTACAATCATATCTATAACAGGGAAATTTTTCACATTATATGGCAAATTGAAATTTTTATATAGGCCACATATTCTTTCGTTTGTTAAATTCACTACATACTTATTAACTGAATTTACATTTAAGTTCGGTGTTTGTTGTAAAACCAAATTGCTGAATTTGTTGTTAAGTTTGCCGTTTAACCTATTAAATTTTTTATTAAAAAACCTCTTCGGGTTTTTCAGGAACGAGTCCACTACGTTTTTGGGAGATTATTATTTATCATTGGATATTTTTATCTCTCTGTACATTAACCCTACTCAGATGTTTTGATTTCTAAGTTTAAAAGTCTGTTGTGACCTCACAGAAGGTCCTTTTTCCAAGTTAAAAGAATTTAAGTTCTGACTAAAAATCAAGCCCTGAAGAAGGTACAATAAAGTTCCCAAAGCTAGAAGAATATTTACAATTTGAAAAAAAATTATTTGACCACATCCCTGATAACAACCAAGAGAACATTAATCGACGATGACTTCAAAAAACGTTCGTCCCTAAATCCCTCACACGGAGTGCCAGCATTGGCTGGTTTCTCATGGCATGTGGTCTCTAAGTGCAGCGCTGGCATTAGTGTGTGTGTGGTGTTTAGTGACCATTAGTTGATGATTATTTGAAGATCGCGAAATGCGATCTGGTGTGACGTAGGTTTTAGAAAAACATTTTCTTTATCGTGCCAACGTTTCGATCTTTATTGGGATCATCTTCAGGGCCTGGGATTTATAAACATTGTTTAAATTTGACAAATACATCATAAAATACAATAAATATTTAAAATAAAAATAAAAATAAAAAAATCTTATAAAATTGTCGTGGTGGGATCAGGACAGATGTTTCAGACCTTTTGAGATGAACTACAAATAACCAACAGCAATTAAATACAAATGAACACCTTTTTTTTCTATTTTTTGAAAAAATAAAAATGAACAAAACAGAATAAATTTCCTTTAAAATTAAAATAAAATAATATAAAATAAGTATCTTTTCTATAATTAAAAATGAACGATACTGATTAAGGCCTTTTTATAAAAAATTAAGAAAACAAAAAAACATTGTGCCGGCAATAATAAAGAAAATCAATTGACAAAAGTGAACAAATGAAAATAAAATGTTCTCTGGACAAGTGATTACCCTGCAGCTCGTTGAAAGTCCAAGGCAAATAGTTGTCGAACTCGTGTGAAGCCGGTTGTGCAGTCCGACGTCCAGAAAGATCTCTTCCCTCCGTAAAAAAGGCCGCTGAATCCAGAAAACGTCCACTTGTCGTTCCCGGGGGAAAGAAACGAAAGCGCTAACCACAAAAAAAGACAAGCCACCTCTCTCGTCGCCACGCGTTCATCGTCTGCCGGAGCCGCCGCGCATCAAGCGAACTCTCGTGCACTCGCGCTCCAATTTGAAAATGGTTATAACATGTAGGATGTGGAAAGAAAAGAATTTATTCATTTCGAAAGATTTTTTTAGATTAAAAAAATTTCTAGAAATGTATAAATTAATTTTTTTCACATCCTACATGGTTTTGTATATTTGTATAATTTAAACAATGTTTATAATTCCCAGGTCCTGAAAATGATCTCAATAAAGAGCGAAACGTTGGCAAGATAAAGAAAATGTTTTTCTGAAACCTAAATCACACCAGACCGCATCTCACGATCTCAAAATAATCGCTGGCATTAGTGTTAGTGTCGTGATTGTGTGAAAAATGTTATGTGATCACATTTGTAATATGTACTAATAAATATATGTATTTTGTTATTATGATGAAAAATTATAACAACAAGTTAAGTAAAATTTTATAGTATTATTTTTGGGCTTAGAATTGTATGATAAATTAAAATTCTTCGTCAACAGCGTAAAATTGTTTAATGCCCATGTCAATCCCGATCAAAATGATAGTATGTCATAACCTAGATTCATAATTGTGATCGTTTTTTTTTGTAGAGAGATTCTGATCTATTTGTAGTAGAGCAATAATTTAAAAGGGTCCGAGTGAGGCAATTTGGCGGTAAAAGGCAGGATACAAATAAGTCAAGTGGAGACCGTCCTATTGAACTGCTTAATGGTTTCATTCGTGAAGCATTGAGTGCCGGGAACCGTTCCCATAAAGTGGAAGGAAAAAAGTGTTGGAGCTACCGTAATTACTCAGTTCCCTTCATGCAATTAGCAGAAACTCGCTTCGGAAATCAATCAAACGTCGCTAAATGAATACAAGACGAGCCGGCCGGGCCGCGAGGGGAGGCAAAGGGAAAAATGGTTGCTTTCACAAAGTGTCTTTATGTCATTTCCGAGGGCTTAACTCTTTCCCATTAATGAATTAGCCGATGGAAACTTGAAAGCTACTCGGTCCGGGTTTTTTTTCAAAAGTTAATAATCAAATCGTACCGATAATCTACTTAGATTGAAAATACACTTGTAAAGGCAGTAAAACTCTTTTCATTTGTGTATGAATGAACTGAACTCTTGAATTGATTTCTTTATTTTTTTAAATATAAGAACTATCAAAACTTTAACTTATTTAATGAGTACAACAGAAAATACCAATCATTTTTGTTAATTTGCTTTGCTAAAGCTAGTAGCAAATGACTAACAAAAAACCAATAATTGTACAATCTAAAACTACTTAAATACTGTTTCTTTAATTTTTCATTAAAAAAATATTCAAAGCAAATATCACTAAATCTGCTACGTTAACATCAATATAAACATTTTTTGTGATTTTTATTGTAATAGTAGGGAAAGAGGGAGGGCCTCCTGGGGTTTTCATGTCGGCAACGTTTAATTAGCACGGCATCGTTAATGCCTCATAAATAAGCTGGGATCGATCGAAATAGAACCAGCGTTCTATTAGGTCGGGCTGGGAGTATAAAAACTGGAATTTCGGGTTACTTTTTGTCTCAACTGGCAATAAACACGGTGAGCTTATGATGAAGAACGGAATGGGAAGAACTTTCTACGTGGTCAGCTCTTAGGGGATCGTTCTACTATCGTCACCTATTTCCTTCATATTTATTCTTATTTTCAACATTTTCATTTTCGTACAAACTGCGTCGCATGATTGTCTCAGAAAATATTCTTCCCGTGTTTCATCGACATTTTTTACTATAGATAACAACTGCTTTATAACAAAATATTGTTGATATATAATAAAAGTTACGCATTATCCTAAAGCGTAAAGAAGGCTTTTCAATACAGATATTATTGCGCAGTTTAATTTAATTTGTTCTTTTCACTTTCAGCATTAAATACTCATATTTGTACCGAGAATAAGTAATTAACTTACTCTTCGTTTAATTTTATTAAATGTTAATCTTCTCGTTCTTTTGGACAATTTTCTCGTTTTATCAACAGTTTAATTCTTCTTAATTTATCTTTTATTCATTTTATTTCATTTATTCTGTTTAATTATTTAACCTGTTTTCATAATTAAACTAAATAATTAAACAAATAATACTAATAATTAGAAACGTCCAAAAATCGTAATTAAAAAAAAAGCCTTAGTTTATACATATGGATCAAGGGATCAATTTAGAACTGGGGCAGCATTCGTTTGCAATATGTTCTCCTTACAAAATTTCTGTAGCAACTGCTGAACTTTATGCTTTAAATAAATGTATTAATGTAATAGCTCCTGCAAACCACGAAAACCTGATAATCTGCACGGACTCAATTTCTGCATTATTAACTATAAAATATATATTACAATTAATTAAGGTTTTTAGTTGAGATAAAAAGTCAATGGCACGAGCGGGATTCGAACCCACGATCTTCGGCTAGATACGCCACTCGGACATCAACTTCCCATCTCAACTCCACCTTTTGAATTTTCCCTCCTTTTCGCCATTTTTCAATTAGATTCAATTTAATTGGTCAAGTTGACCACGAAATTAGTGAATATAAAATATATTTTCTCCTTTCATCCTCTTGTTCAGAATATTCTATGTCTATTATAATTACTGTAGAACCAAAATATCAAGGATCTTTTCCTCTGGGCACATGGGCAGGTATAGTTGGAAATGATAAGCGGATAGAGCTGCAAAACTTGTTAATGATAGTGAACGGCCATGCTCACTATTACACACCCCAAGTATGGCTATCATGGCAACCATGTTGGGACGTTAATACAGACGCAAAATAAAGAAAAATCAAACCCTCAAGTCAAATCATAGAGATCCTTCTTTCGATCTTATAACATGAAACGCAAACTCGTCTGCGAATAGGGCATAAAAGGTTCACACATGGCCACCTTATAATCGGGGAAGACGCCGCCATCTATGCCATGTGTGGAGAGCTGGTTCGGCGAAAAATATTCTTACAACATGTAAAGCATACGAAGAGGACAGAAAAAGCTTTAATATACCATATCGTCTTCTGGAAATTCTGGGTAATAATTCCATTAAGATTGCCAACTTAATTGAAATTTCTGAAGAAAGCCAATCTATTTCCAAAAATATAAAACGGATAATCAAATAAATTAACAGAAGTGTAACGGTAATGTTAATTCAATAGAAAGATGGGTAACGTGATTGTGGCATAGGCAGAGGGTCGGGGTGCTCGTTGATCGGTGGGATCTTGGGCTGTACAGGGGGTTTCTAGTGACATAATAGGCCCCCAGATTGGGAAAGAGGATAGTGGCGTTGCATGCACATCCTTCTGAATAATGTGTGTAGGTAATTGAAAAGAAAAGGTGACCTGAGCTGTATGCGACCGTCGGCCCCGTTTTCGTGAGGCCGGTGGGGTCCCATACATTCTTACATCGTCACCCATGTACTAATCACAAATACGACCTCTATCAAGGAGGAAAATAACCCATATAGTAGTTGACACCCTTAATAATAAAATATCTTTGAAATAAGGTATGCAATACTACACCATAATATAATATATACAATAATACCACAGGTATGAGGCATGCAAATAGATTTATAGAAGGACCATCCGCAAAACTTACAAATAAATTATTGGAAGGCAACCGCAAGCGAACTAGGATTCTACTTGGACTCCTGACTGGGCATAAGGTTTCTAAATACTCGGTCGTCCTGAAAAGGCCAATGAGGCTTTTTAACGCCCGTACCGAGCCCTTTGGTCATACCGGACATTTTGATTCTAAAAATGAGGGATGGCGCACCTCCCCTCGCGACCGGACGTGTGTTATGGCCGCGAGCTTTGGTGTAGAAGCCGCCCCAGCACCGAGGGGCTAAGACTCACTCCCCGCTTACCTATTGCGAATGGTTGGGTCCGCATTAAGCATCAAACCGTATGCCGCGCGTAAAAGGCTACCCAATGGGGCTGAAATGCATCAGCCTGGTCTCCCATGCACTCCCTAGATAGAGAAGGCCGTGGTTTCGTTTAAAGTGGAATTGCTAACCACCCCATAGAGGAGACTGCCTTCGGTAAAGGACGCCATTCGTGTAGGCACCACCGACCACTATCCGTTCGCGTCCGCCACTTCTCACGCATTCGAGGGGCGATGCGACCATCCCTATCTCTTGTCTGGGCACTGCCACTTAAAAAAGTTCATGCACCGGAGGAGTGCAGACAGAATAAACACTGTGCAGATACTGCCAGGAATAGGAGGAGACCGCAGAGCACATTCTATGTTTCTGTGAAGGTGGTTCTGGCAACTAGGACAAGAAAAACCCCAAGCAAGATCCTACACCAAGGAACCGCTGGAAAGCTGTGCAGGCTGATTAGCCTGAAGCAGCAAATGAGTTATAAATAACGGAGGAGCACAATAGATCTATTCAGGTCGAGGTGAAGTAGGCCTTGTGGCCGCCTCTTTTATCCCTATCCACTAAGGTATACAATAAAGAAATTTTTCATCTAAACTGTTCAAAAATGAATAGGAATATTGCCGATTTTGTACTATTTACTTTCCATAGCATTTTAATTTTATTTTTATTTGCGTTACAATTTATTAGGGATTATTATGTATTTTACTGAAGGAAAAGTTAATTAAGAGATTTTGAAAAATAACGCAATAAAAAGTTTTAATTCCATAATTTTGTTTATTGGACACAATAATTTTATTAAACAATCGCTACCGTTTAACGTAACCGTTTTTAACGTTTACCGTCTTCTGTTAGCTAAAACCTCTTTGACCCTGCTAGGTGTACTGTTAATAAGGTTATAGCTAATTTCATAATGGATTCACTCTATAGATATTGCGACGCTGCACTCAGTGCCTGCGGATGGTGGTCGAAGAGCCTTCTCTATAATGCATCCCACGTGTGCTCAATTGGATTGAGGTCGGGAGACAATGGGGGAAGAGGCATATTGGAAATTCCCCGGTTTTCTAAACAGTGATGAACAACTCTGCCTCTATGCGTTCTGGCATTGTTAACCGGAAAACGAAAATCCTTGCCAATGAAATCCCTGGTTTGATGAGGGATGATAATTTTTTGGGTATCGGATTTTGTACGCTCACTTCCGCTTCGGTGCCTGGTATCACTAGACAGAAACGTAGCTCACCAATAAACATAACAGCATTCCAATTGGTCTTCTTCATTTTTAATATCCACCATCATCTTTTTGTAGTTAGTAATTTATACAAAATTACGTGAAAATTTCTTCCTGATCAAAGAATTTCAAACGAAAACTGACATAATTTTAAGTTCATCCTGATGTACTAATGCTTTCTAACGGCATAAACGTAGAAATGATTATCGCTGCGCGGCTTTAGGCCACGGTAGCAAGGGTCTTAGCCGATCCAACATTTAATAAATATTTCAAACTGTAAATACTTCTTTGTATCTTTTATGTGATATGTGTTATGTATTGGGACAAATATTTACTAGCGTACGTGGACAGTCTTATCATCAATAACCTCGAGGCAGATGAAGTACATTGAGGTGGTGTGATGAATTTCGATATATGAATGTAATTTATTAGCGTGAATGGATGAGCTTATCCCCAATTACACGGACGAATATCAAGTATTCTCTGTAGTGTAAAAAAATTGCGCTGTGTGAATGTAATACTTTAATATGAATAAGAATGGAGGGCTTATCTCCAATTATCCCGAGAAACGAGTATTCTGGGGTAGTACGAATAAACTGTGGTATGTGAATGTAAATTATATTGTGTGGTGTTTAGAAACGTTAGTTAATGATTATTTGAAAATCGTGAGATGCGGCCTGGTGTGACGTAAGTTTTATAAAAACATTTTCTTTATCGTGCCAACGTTTTGATCTTTACTGATATCATCTTCAGGGCCTGGGATTTATAAACATTGTTTTAATTTTACAAATACATGTAGGATTTGACAAAAATGAATTTATGCATTGCTAGAAATTTTAGATTCAATCAAATTTTTTTTATTTTTTTATTTTTTTTTTAAGGGTTCACAACAGCAGAGATTATATCAACCCTCGGAGTGCCGGTGTTTTTGAAAAAAAAAAAGCCCATTTGTAAGTATGTCGAATTCGAATGCAGGGCCGCTGGATTCGAACCCCGCACCTTCACCTTACAGTGGAGCGCCTAAACCGTTGCGGCCTCCTCAAACAAATACTTGGAGTGAATACAAATACTTTGATTAATCCTCAAATTTCTAGCATTGTATAAATTCATTTTTTTTTCAAATCCTACATTTATTTGCAAAATTTAAACAATAATTATAAATCCCAGGCCCTGAAGATGATCTCAATAAAGATCGAAACGTTGGCAGGAAAAACAAAATGTTTTTTTGAAACCTCATCACACCAGACCGCATCTCACGATCTCCAAATCATCGTAAATTAAAATTATGAAAGTGGGAAGCAAATTAATAGAAAAGATAAATGGTGAAGTGAGTATCCTGTTCAATCTTTCCAAAAAGATAGTTCCTCTCACTCTAGTTGAAAGCAACATCCTATGAGTGGGAACTATCTTTTTCGAGGGATCTAACCAGGCTACCAAGTTTTATTGTTTCTTTTTTTATATATTTTGTGCGTGTGCTTGTGTTTGTTATTTGTGTTGTTTTACCCATAGAAAAACCCTGAGGTACAGAGAAACGAGCAATAGTAGAAAATAAAGACTCGGTTAATCTAATCGGTCTAATCATAAATTGGCTTGAAAAACAGTAAAAAAAATAGAAAGATTAAAACGAGAAAAAGGCCGGAAACAAAGAGTATAACTAAGACCAGCGAATACCAACGTAGTAGTTTGCAAAATATATTTGACTGGCCAAATTCATGATCCAAGCAATTCAATAAATAAATGCATAATAAAAGCCAGAGACTTACTACTTTATACTAACCAAGAATTAGATTACTCTCTTAAAAGAAAAAAGAAAAAAAAAAGAAAGAAAGAAATATAAAATAAATATATGCTGTTGATTGTGGTTAAGGCCTCAACCCTAATAAACATCATTAAATTGTGAACTATAACATTCTTTAAAGTTTTCAAAGATTCATAAATTCTAATTGCAAATATTACTCAGATATTTACTATTACAGAGACTTTTCTATGCTAGCCTAGAATCAGGATAATCTTCAAGATATAAATCGAACGCATCTCAATCCTTCAAAGTTATGTAAATGCATAAATTCTGCTTTAAATCATCAAAAATTAGTTAGATGCTTAGTTATTAAGTTAATTTTAACTTATGTTAATCTTAAAGATGTACGTCGACCATCGTAATGCCCATGACCATTAAATTTTTTAACTAGCAATCTATGAAAAAAATTGAACTAACAGAATTTCATCATAAACAAAGGAAGTTTTTGTTATTATATTTTAAATTTTGACGTGATAATTTGTATTGGGAGAGGAGTGTACAACTTATTATTACATTTTGTAATTGCTCAATATAAATTATTGTTATTGATAGAAATATTTCGTAAAAAAAGAGACCTGAGCAACCATTAAAACTAAGTTATTCAGATATCGTGAGATGCGGTCGGATGTGATGTAGGTTTCAGAAAAACATTTTCTTTATACTGGAGAAATACTTTGATTGAATATATAAAAAATATATTTTGCATTGTATAAATTCATTTTTCCACACTCTAAATGTATTTGTTAAATGTAAACATTGTTTGTAAATCCCAGGCTCTGAAGATGATCTCAATAAAAGATCGAAACGTTCGCACGATAAAGAAAATGTTTTTCTGAAACCTACATCACACCAGACAGCATCTCACGATATCTGAATAACTATCTATTAACGGTCACTAATCGCTACACACTAAAACTAAGCTTAACTTTAAAATAATCTTTTCAAATGGGGTACAGCCTCGGATAAAAGAGATTCCGGAGATTTATAAGGAAAATAAAAAGCCAACTTTTCCTGCTCTTTACAATTTGTAAACACTTTATACCGCCGTGGGGACAGCTCCCAGTAGTAAATTAGGTAAGTTGAAGATGGGATGTGATACGGTTGGTTGATCGAATGGGAGCCTCGGTGCAGGTAATGTCATTTCTTGATGACCTTTTGATGCCCAAACTTCTATCAAGAAAACTTTCTGATCCCTTCAACTCCCCACCACGGAAGGTCTCATTGTGAATTTATATAGTTCAATTTTACTTCGGACCTTCTTCTTATAGCTGCAAGTAAGCGGTGGTCTCGTAACGATTCCGATAAACCACAATTTCACAATTAAGGCCGAATGATGTGAATAAATTGGCCGATTGATGTTTTTATCATAAAAAACGGAAAAAAATGAGTCCGTCTGGTGATAATTTCTATTATTGAAAATGGATTTTTGGTCTCGTCTTTTAGAAAGTTTGGCAAGTTTTCACATTAGTGTAACTACAGAAATACTAATAAGATGATTTTAACGAGCTTTATTAGTTACAGAAAATTGAGTCTTAACTTAAAACTTTTTTCAAACTATTTTCTTTTAAGTCAATTCAAACTGACTTTATAACTTTATATCTACTTCACTAAGAGGCAAAAAGGGACCACCCTCGTTTTTTAATAAGTACTTGCAATCATTATAATTTTTTCTCGTTTACTAGATATTTCTAAAGAAAAATATAAAATATAGTTAAATAAAAAAATTGAACTAAATAAAACAATTTTGCCCAAAATGTTACTATGATAAAGCTCTTATCTCCTATCTTATAGTACGCTCCTTTATTTATTTAATCAAATTTACAGTAGGATTAAGATGTTATGAGAAAAATGTGCGGAGTCTTTATGAAGATAAATTGTGAAAGATTGAATTAATTGAAAAGTGAAATATTTTTAAAAATCTATGGGCAATTTTTGTCAGCTCAGTGACAAGATTAATGCACTAAACACATACAACCATATCTGAAAACCGAACCCAAAATTGATTACAATAATGAACAAAAAGGAATGAAATAGAATAGAATTTCATGCACTTTTTGAATATATTTGTCAAATTATCATTAATCTTTGTTTCAGAAAACAATGACTATTTTTTATGTTTTTTTCACAATGTTTATTTTTTTGCATTAGCTCTAAACAACCTAAAAGCACTGTCTAACTATATATTAAAAAAGCCAATGAACAAGTTGAACGAAACAACATTCCCAATGGTCGTGACTGGGCTATTGTTTGCAAAATGAAAGAAGCAGTTTGAAATACTGCCTTAGAAAAGTAATATATTTTCTCGTACACTATTCACAATAGGGAGGGTGTTACGGTAAGCCGGGGGGGGGGGGGAAAGAGTGGCGATTTACATTCTAAATGTTATATATATTCATCTTATTTAAGACTGTTTTATAACTCCAGCCATATCTAATATTTTTTTCTTTCCTTTCAATTTGAAAAAAAAACGGAATCTATTGAATAAATACAGAGAAAAGTGGTGATATTTTTTGTAACAGATCACAGCTTGTATCTTTTAAAATCGTTTGTTTTTAGACAATATATTTTTAAATGTTATCTATTCTAATTATGCTGATATGGTATAGATTTTTGGTGTTGATTTGACCTCAACAAATCTCAAAATAAAACTCAAAAAAACTTTTAAAAGTTACAGCGGATTTTTATTTATTATGATTCGCAGTTAATGCATCTTAGAAGAAGATTTTTAGCATATTTAAAAATAACAAAATAATACTTGTAATGGCATGATCTAGTCGTCTGCCAGTTGACCCTTACATATTTACATTCAAATAAAACTTAAATTTACATACAAATTACAAACTTAACATAAAATTATCTCTGCAATTCAGCGCATCTACATATATCTATACAAACTAAACCAATCTTTCCCATTTAACAGTTCTATATACTCACGGAATGTCAAACGACATCTGTGGAACCAAATTAACCTAACGTTCTCCAAAGTTGGACAAACTGCCAAAAAATGAAACAAATCTTCCACCGTGTTTAGTTTACATATATAGCATGGTTGGTCTCTTTCCTCCAGCCAGGCTTAAAATTTAAATATAATAATTGACCTCTCGCGCGAAAAACAACCTTGATCAAATTCCAGTTATATTCCTTATACAAGTAATTGTTGTCCCCAAGATCATAGTTCAATTTCTTGTATATTAAATGGTATGTAGAACATTGCACTTTTCTTAAACATTCTTCTTTATGATGAGTTTCTACTGCCTGCAATAATTGTACTGCCCAAATTTTGAATTCTTTCGCATCTGTAAAATTTATACGAGAACTACAGTTCAGTCCGGATGACAACACTTCCAATTCTTTAAACAAAAAAAATTTTTTTTTATTATCTCCTGAGCAAGAAGGTAGGGCAAACGATCTTGTTTCAGACCCAAAACCCGCTGTATATAATTTAAATGACTCCTCAACGTATACACAAACAAAGGTCTTAAGCCTAATTTCAAATAAAGAAAATAACTTGGTGTATAATAGGGAGCGCCAAACAACTTCTTAATAAAAAAACAAAGAAGTTTTTCTACCACGTCATACTGATGGTAGCCCCATACTTGTGACGCATAACACATCACAGCCCTAGAAGCGTAATTAAAAACCTTAAATTTACTTTTTAGAGGAACATCTCCTCTATTGAGAATACCGTTCCAGGTTATATTAAATCCTTGTTTAGCAACCCTAAGATTATTGGCCAAATACTTTTAAAAGTTACAGCGGATTTTTATTTATTATGATTCACAGTTAATGCATCTTAAAAGAAGATTTGTAGCATATTACTAAGTTTTATTGTAAAAATCAAATAATAAAGCACCAAAAAAATTGTGAATTTGAGAGAGTTGGACAGTACGTTCGGTTTTACAAAAATTATATATTCTTGTAGTATCTTAATGTGTTTAGTGTTTTTTTAACAGTAGAAGTAATCGAATAAATAACACGAAACTTTAAATTGTAAATTAAATGACCGAATGGAGTGTGTATTGCCTATACGATAATTTTTTTAAATTCGAATTTTACAATTTTTCTATTAGTTTAAAAAAGAACTTTAATTTGTTAAAAAACGGAAAAGTTATGAAACGATAGTTTTTCAAGCAATTTTTCAAAAACATAGGAAAATCTAATTTTATCGGATGCAGCCCAACTCCGTAATCGAAATAAAGAACTAGGCATATCGCTTTCTCTAATTTATTTCAGCCTTTAAAATTATACATTTTTATTATTGGGTTTTCTTAAGTTCAATTTTTTACCACACTTTTTTGCTTTTTTTTGCTTTTTTTTATTGTATTGGTATCTAGTAATAGTGTATAAATAAGTAATTAAGAAAAGAGTGGAGAAACTACCCATTGGTAGTACTCCTAACTATTATTTATTCAATTCCATTGTCAATGGATAGAAGATCCCGTGGCCATTGTCTTTTTAGTCGGCGAAGAGGGTTGGAAGGAATTCGTCGGGATGAGAGGATTTGAATTTGAGGATTTATAGTGGTTGGGAGGTTTGTGAAAAATTTTTGGTAACGGGAATGGATTACATCATGGACAAAAGGAATATTTAGATCTATATGGGTAGTGTCGTTGGACACATAAAAGGGAGCATTAAGGATTTTTCTGAGGATGATGGATTGGGCTCTTTGGATGCGTAGGATATTGGAATGTTTGGCTGAACCCCACACTTCCAGTCCATAAGTAGTCTTTTGTTTAAGGGAGGTAGGTTAGAACGCTTTTTTTGCTTAATATGTATTAATTTCATTATTTTTAATTCACTAGTTTCGTGGTCCGCTTGACCAATTAATAACTTTAAGGTTTTCAGTTGAGATAAAAAAGTCAATGGCACGAGCGGGATTCGAACCCACGATCTTCGGCTTGATACGCCGCTGCTCTACCACTTGAGCTATCGTGACCTCGATCCANGGAAGTTGGTGTCCGAGTGGATCGAGGTCACGATAGCTCAAGTGGTAGAGCAGCGGCGTATCAAGCCGAAGATCGTGGATTCGAATCCCGCTCGTGCCATTGACTTTTTTATCTCAATTGAAAACCTTAATCAATTGTAAGATATTATTTTTAATAGAAGTTTCAAAATCTTGATGACTTTTTTTTTAACCTAAAAATATTTTTGCAATTAAACATTAATTTTAATTTAATGAATTTAAATTGAACTAAACTTTGAAAAATTATATACATGTAATTACAGCTCTTTGGTAGGGGCATTAGGCTTTTTTGTAAGCACCTTAACTGCCGTATTTACAAAACCAAGAAAATGTTACTTAAACTTTTCACGAGAACTTTGAAAAACTCGTAAATGGTTATCTTCTATTTTCCTTTTACTTCCCTTAAGGTTAAAATGAATAAATGGATCAACAACAAAAAGCATTCCATGTACTTTCCATCGGTTTAATCAAATTTACCGTCAAATTTACATTTACATCGAGGGAGTTTATCGAATGAAGTTGTGAAATTTTAAAGTAAACTAAAAAGTGAAATATATGGAATAAAATTGAATATCATCGTTTTGAAAATAGTGGCTTTTCAGTTCAATTTTACACTTAGGATTAATGTCTGTTCAAGGGCCCCTATTCATTCGAATATAAAATATGCGTATTTTTATAGAACCTATTAGTTAGTTAGTGCATCAATTTAATCATATTTTCGGATCCAATAGGTATTTTAATAACAATTATGTTTAAGAGATAACATTTCGATTTTGATAATTGGATTTAATATTTCGACAGTTTTACTGGCATTATTGTTAGTGTTATTGAATATAAATGGATATTATAAATATATAGGCTGCACAGACTAGGATAACCAGCTAGAGGTAACAATTCGACATTAAATGGACGAGTACAAAATACACAATTTTTTGTATAAGCCTTCTTTACGCATTAGCTCTTACCAAGTGCGTTAAAATTATAACAGGGCAACCGTCCTATGTCAAATAATACAAGATTTACACATGCGTTCCAATTTAAAGGTAAAGAAAAACGCTCAGTGACTTCAGGAAATTTTCATGGAATATTTCTTCTTCATCAGGATTTTAAAATGACCATTAATATTTCAGAAGGTTAATTAATTGCTGCCAATTCCGATGCAGAATAGGGCGGGGTTTAAATTCTCGTTCGACTAGCAACTCAGAAATGCATTATGTTTGAAACAACAAGTTTCAGCGCTGTAAGTAGATTTTCGTGTATGTTAACATTGTTAAATATTAATAATAGTTTCGAGGTCCTGATGAAAGAGAGTTATTCCTCGAAAGTTTAATAAAGGAACTGAGTGTTGTATTTTCCTTCATATTGACTTAATTACCTTTTTTATTACAAAATAATAGAATAGAATAAATTTTTATTTGTACATGTGCACAACAATATATACAATAATTTTAGAATGTAAGGAAAGTGACATTTCACTATTTCCTACTATTTACACAAATCATTTTTTTATACAAAACGATAAGATATTCCATAACAGTTCGTGGGAAAAAATTTATGTTAACAAAAAACCACAAGCAGAGGGACAAAATCATAGTTTCTGTTCATAATTGAGGAAAAGGAGAACATTTCCTCTAGAATACCTATAACATAAACTATAATCTTTTTATGAAAGGTTTTGGTTGAAATGAAAAAGTTAGTGTCACGAGCGGGATTCGAACTTGAATTACATTTCAACCAATAACTTACTTAAAAAGATTAATTAATTGAAAGAAGTAATTTGGTCAATCAGACTGCTAAATGCAATGGATTTAATAAGTAAAACTAAGTATAACTTCGCTAACAACATCCCGATGCCACTTCATATATCGCCGAGAATCGACTCCTGATTACACGATATTTGAAAAATGGCAAAAAGGAGGAAAAATTCGAAAGATTGTAGGTTTAGAAGGGCGGTTGGTGACCGAGAATCGAATCCTGAGTGCACGACATTTGAAAAATGGCAAAATGGAGGGAAAATTTCAAAGTTGTAGGTTAATATTTATTTAGAAATCGTGAGATGCCGGTCTGGTGTGATGTAGGTTTCAGAAAAATATTTTGTTCATCGTGCCAACGTTTCGATCTTTATTGAGATCATCTTCAGGGCCTGGGATTTACAAACATTATTTACATATAACAGTTACATTTTGGATGTGGAAAAGTGAATTTATACAATACAAAATATATTTTTTATATATTCAATCAAAATATTTCTACTCACTCAAAGTGTTTTTCTTCTCTGTAATTGTGCCATTCTTGCTAGTCGTAGCTCAAGTGGTCAGAACAGCGGCGTATCTAGCCGAAGGTCGTGGGTTCGAATCCCGCTCGTGACAATAACTTTTTCATTTCAACCCAAACTTTACATAAAAATATTTATTAATTGAAACAAGTAACTTGGTCAATCAGGCCACTAAATATAATGGATTTAATAAACTCTAATTGTTCATGTAAAGTTATTTTAGATAGTTGCCTATTGTATTGTGTAACTTAACAATGTATATGTTTGTTTAATTAGGGCAATAAAATTTATGAAAACCCAACATTGTGTGCGAAATAATACCGTTCTTATTTTTCAGAAACCTATAAGTAATTGTGTTCCATAGCAAAGTTAAAGTTAGTAAATAACCAAAAAAGTTTTCTCAAATTTTTCTTTGGGAAAATTATTGTGTAGGCCGACGAATATACTTGAATAATTTTATTAATAAAAACTAATGGAAAAGTTCAACAAAAAAAAAGAAAAATAAAGGAGTATTTATTATATAATATAAATATAATTTTTGATTGACGTGAGATGCGGTCTGGTGTGACGTAGGTTTTAGAAAAACATTTTCTTTGTCGTGCCAATGTTTCGACCTTTATTAAGATCATCTTCAGGGCTCGAAGTGTTTGTTTTCCGTGTAGATGTGTCATTCTGTTCTGTCGTGTTGAGAGTGCCCATAAATGTAATAAATCAAAAAGTAATTAAACTAATGGTAATTCTACTATCTAAAAGTTAAGTTTGTGTTTTTACGAACTGTACTTCAGGATTGTATGAAATGTTTCGATCTATAAATTTTCAAAGTTACTTTTCTATAGGTATGTAGTGAACAATATGATGACTATTGCAATAAGCTCGGGATATTGAATAACGCCACGAAAAGGTGTAATACGAGTCAGTTCCGAATGAACGGGTCCATAGAGGTGTAATCGATTTAGCCGGCTGTATTTTGCGGGTGTCGTTGTATCAGTTTGGGTGGCGGCCAAACCTTGATCCTTGCTCTAGGGATTTGATAAACAGCTGTATTTTGCAGGGGGACAAACACAGCTTAACTGTCTAATATGCGACATAATAGGCGTGGCAGTCGGCCGAAATGGTTGCCAGTTAGAGCACAAATGTAGAGCCTTGCTAAGATTACGGCCGCGGAATGTCTCATTGTTCTGAAGGCCCGATTCGTACGTTTAATGGCTTCTTGGTAGTTTGCTATTTATGGTCGAGTGCCATGCAAGCAAACACTTGCAAAGAAGTCATTCCTACCGCCCCGAAAAGGGTCAGTATCCATTCCAATTAGATCGAATTACCTGATTTTACGTCAGGGGAGACTTAAAATTACCAGCTCACGCAATCTTTGACAAAAAAAGCGATCGATTCTGTTTTTAAATTGCCGAACATGTTGACAAGAAAATACGACTGCTTTAAGTGGCGCTATTCATTTTCTTAATATAGCAATTTATATTGGTGGCATTTCTCAGAAGAATTAAATTCAGCGACGAAATACTCTGAAGGCATAATTTTTCAGTTATCCGTTATTAAAAACCCAATAAACCCCCTTTAGTCTGGATCCAATCATCTTTGTAATTGATTTAATGCATACCCAAAGTGGATTTTATTAAAAAGTATTATAATACCCTTTATTATCTGAAATTAGATTTTAAAATACAAAGGAAGATGAAAGTTTTATAAATGCAAAGAAAACATTACATCATAGTTTTAAGATATGTCGCCTAGAAAACTAATTATGTTTAGAAGAGCATAACGATCAAACCCATTCGGTTTCGAAATCGAGAGATTTGACACTTTACAATACTTTTTACCCTTTATTCTTAAATGAAATTCCCGTTAGGCAGGGGATTCGAACACAGAATGGCGAGCCTTACAAATATGGTAATCGGACGCCGTAATGACACTGCTACCGCGGTCTTCTTTGTTTCATTTTGGCTTTTAGCCCATACGGAGTAGTTGTCAGCTGCATTGATTTTTATTTAAGTATGATTCATTTGAAAAATTAGTGGCACGAGCGGACCTCGAACCCACGACCTCCGGATCAGTACCCCGGCGCGGCGCACAGTAGGGTTAAGGCGGTAAAAAATCGATTTCCTAAAAACTGAAATTTTTATAATCCAATTCAATTTTCTTACAGTATTTGAGGAAGAGAATAAGGTTATAATAAGGTTAAAATTTGATCAAAACTAGTAATCACAGCCGAAAAATGAAAATTATATATATTGCAAGATATACAGCTATTTTCTACTCCCACCCAGCTGTTCGTTATAAAAATTCGTTCACCCTAATTTCCTTTTACGTACACACCCAAGTATGGGATAAAGAGAAAATTTAACATTGGGATGGAATCGGGTGGGTTAGTTGAGAGAAAACCAGCAATATTTGTGGAATATTCGGTTTTTTAGACGTTAAAAAAACTTCTATGTTCTTCGTCCTTTTTTGGCTTCTTTACATATCGAACTGCTATCATCTCTGTGGTTTTCAACTGCCTATTCCTGCCTATCTGAATGAACCAATGTTTTATATAGAACTATTTAGTCCAAAATCTCGAACAAGTCGAAAAACAATAAATGTGGCCACTTTCTGTTTAGTTGAAGGATTGTGCTTTAACTTTTACTATTTTTTTACTGTGAGGAATACGAATCATATATCAAAAATATCTATCATGAAACGTTTTCTCTAATCAAAAGATATTTTATAAGGGATCACAGACTTTCGTTTCATTGCAGACGAAATGCAAAAAGTTGTTGCCTTGTGTAGAAGGAACTCATTTATAGTAAATATAACCTATTAACTCTTAGTTTATAGTTATTCTGTCAGCAATAACAAATCATTGTAATCTATCTCTATATCCTAGTTGCTATCAATTCACACAGACAGAGAAGTGCAATATCGTCACTCCAGAAAGCCTTTCACCGGTAGTTTTTGAAATTTTGAAAGTATGCAATTTTAATGATAACCCAAATTTTTAATAATTTAATTTTAAAAATTCAGTTTTTACTCTCACTGAAATAGTAAAAACAATTAAAAAGATGACCATTGGGAAGCTCTTCAATTCAGATTTTATTTTAAACGCAATTTTACAATTTTTAGACAGAAATTTAGAGAGAAAAACGTGCGCGATCTTTATTTTGGTTGTCTCAAAACAGGATATTTGATTATTTACTTGTAAAAAAAGGAACTTTTTCATTGTTATATTCGTGGATAAAGGTCGTCAGAATTTGTTCATATCTTCTTTACACTTCATGTTTTAATAGTCTAAATAATAGTTAGTTATTCAAATACAATTATTGTGAGTGAGCCGATCTGAGTCAATACGCCATATTACCTTTTGCAACGTGGTTGTTATTCGTCTACCATCCACAATTTTGGACGGTTTCCTGTGGTGCAATTGATTCAAGAATTTTCGTTGAATTCAGCGTATAGAAAAACACAGAAAATGAGAATCATTTTGATTATTGGATGTATTTGTTCCGTTTTGGATTTTTGACCACAATTTTGGACGGCTGTGATCCAACCGATTGAAAATGTTTCGTTGGATTCAGCGCACCAAATAACCTAAACATACAAAATTTGAGGAACTTACCTCACATAGCTTGGGTGTTAATGAATTTTTCTGTCTTTTTGCGTTTTGACCCCACAGTGCACGCTCCTACCAATTAAAAAGTTGAAGTCACGATGACTATTTTTCAAATCAATATTTTTCGAGCAAACATACTTTGCATAATAATTAAAAATAATAAATAAATATAATGAATAAAAACATGACTATTTTTCAAGCAACCATACTTTGCATAATAATTAAAAATGTACAATAATAAATAAATATAATAAATAAAAACATTCGATGTTTAAAAAATAAATCTGTTACATAAGAGAGCAACGGGCTATTAAAACAACCTACGGAGAGAAAATAGAAAACTTAAAACAATTATAGAATGATATCTTAAGTATCATATAATGTAGCTGTAATATACATTGAATTAACAAAAAAAATTAGCAGTAATTTTTTTTTTTTTTCGGTGAGTTCATTTTTAAACTATGGAACATGTGTTGTAATTCCTGGTAGAACCAGTACAATATACATTTTATGTTTAATTATAGACATTATATCATTAACCCATGACTGAAATTGAGAAAAATAAATCTTTAAAATAATACGACGAGAATGTGAATTGCCATTGTTCAAATGTAATATCCGATGGTTAGATGAGCAAGTTTTGAGAAAGAGAGAAATGTGATATTAAAATCCCACATGTAGAAAATTGGAGCTTTAAGGCAATTATAGAATGAATTTATACTCGAGTTGAAACAGGGAACAGCTGTTTTTATGGCCATGATAAAAGTGTCCGCCAAGCATGAAATTAAGCGAGGTTCCGGTTACCTGCCTCGGGCTCCTTGCTTGCTAAGCATTAAGCCACAAAACCACTTTCATTTGCTTAACGCAGCTTCTTCGCAAGGTAATACTCATTTTTCAACCCTTTACATAATTTATAAACTTTTTTGGCGATCACAATGAGCCAAGCCACTTTATTATGAGTAATTAGATTCAAATTATTTATTTAAAACTAACTACACTGATGACCAAAATAAACGCACCACCATTAGATTTTAATGTATTTAGGTTTATTCACATTTTGCATACCAAAAATAATTTTAATTGTAAAAATAAGACATTGAAAAAAAGTTTATTACTTAATTCTTATAAAATTGAGTGAAGACCAAAAAAACCAGAAAATTCAAAAAGAAATAAAAATTTCAAAAAATATCTTGTCTCCTTTAATATCTTGTATTTTCACCTCGGGCACGAATCGCTCTGTTAAAAGCCTTTGCATTTCTTGGAAAAGATTTCTGATAAAATCCTGAGGAATTCTTTTGCGTTCATCAAAAACGGCCATTTCCAAATCTTCTAGGGTGTAAGACCTGAGCTTCGCCGTCGTACTCGTCGCTTAAGTTCATCCCAAATGTGTTCGATTGGGTTCAAATCTGGACTTCGAGCTGGCCACACCAAGCACTCAATTCCAACCTCATCAGGTAGTCATCCGCAATACGTGGTCTACGTGGCCCTGGCATTATCCTGCATTATCAAGAATCTCCCACCGATGTGGGGGAGGGAGCAACTGCCACTACATTTTCTTCTATTATTTCTTGTAAGAACTTCTGTAAAGTTAGAGATCTTCCTCGCACAAATACAAATTCGGTGCGGCCGTCCAAGGAAATGCCAGGACATCTATGACCGACCATGGAATGCCACCTGTGGTACCATACATCATATCTTTCTCAATGATCGTCTCCTTATAAATTACGCCCATCTGAAAATAAGAGCCAACTATCACATCATCTGTAAAGAGAACTCTTTCCATGTCCAATTCACATGTTTTTATGCAAATTGAAGCCTGGCCATTTTCTGAGCTGTGATAAGAAGAGGTCCACGAGCTGGGTGGCTGGGCCTGAGGTTATTTTCATCGAACCTTCTTCTTACAGCCCTGGAGGAAATCAAAACATTATGGACTTGTCTTAACAGATTTCTTATCGCCTAATGACGGATCGATCTATCGTCTCGCTTGTCTATAGGTCGAGATCGACCCTGTTCTGGCCTTATTGATTTTCTGAAGCGCCGATGAACCCTTCTATTATAAAGCGATTTACACTCAGTCTCCTGGCGACTTCGCGCTTTATGGATCCTTCCTCTAATAATGTTATGACCCTGCCATTGTCATACTCAATCAAATGCCTGACTTGAAAAAGTTTTATGCATAAGAATAATATCAAATGAAATCAACCTAGGAAAAGATTAACTGAAAGCAATCTTTAGACGTGGCAGAATTAAAGGGCATAATGCTATTTTTTGTGGGAAAAATTTGTTGATTATGGAAGTAAATAAACCATTATTTACTGTTTATTTTGTCTACACTAGCTGCTAATTATCGGTAACTAATGCAGCAAGATAATGAAGTTAATTTTAAATTAAATAAATTGAGAATTTGTCCAGCAATGTATTTTTGGTAAGCATCGTTTTTGTCACTATGAACGTTTGAATTTTTTTCTACGAGTTGATACTTCAAAAACGGATACATGTTGCGGCGATGTTAAACAGAAATTATTGATCACGAAAACTAATGAGTTTATACAGAAATGTTAATAATTTCACGTAATTCATTTTCAGAACATAATCATTCATCTTTTCAAAATTCCACTCACAGAAAGGGAAAAGTGTAGGTATAATAATTTACTAAATAATCTAGGAATCTAAATCTAATCTAGTAATTTATTTATAATCCAATCAAAAATTTATATTATAAGATTTTTTATATAAAATAATTATACAAAAAGACCGATAAAATATAAAAAGTAACAATCAAGAGGCATCAGAGATGTTTTCCGAAGGATACCATAAATAAGACAGATTAAGAGTAAATTTAATGCCTTAAAGGTACCAATATACCTTATATATGTTATAAATTGTATGTACGTTTTTTTTTTCTAGTAACAAAAGAATATAAAATAAAAATCATTATTACGCGATACACTTAGCCACATTACACGAGAACTCGTTTAAATAAGTGTAATGGGTCGTTACCACTGTGAAAACCAAATATAAAACACACTTTTCTAGAATTTTATCTTGCCGGGTCCAGCCATTTCTCAAGAGTTGTGCCTCTTTTCTCATTAATATTCAGTGTCAAGTTCCTGGCTCCTTATTTCTGGCTATTTTTCCTTCCAAAATAATAAACTCTTTTTTTTGCCGAGACAATAATTATATGAAAATATATACATTCCTTTGAGTAGTGAGATATACTGTGGCCCTTTTATTATCAATTTGTATAATTTCATTATTTTCTATCAGCTCATTGATATTAACGATTCAAAACACTAAATTGAAATATATAACTGTTTAAATTAATTTGTAAATGGCGTACTAGTTTTGTTTGAGTAAACTCAATGTAAAGCAACTAGTACAGAAAATTATTTTAATTAGAATCGATGAGAAACTGTCCCAAGGGTAAAGTCGTAATAATAATAATAATACAGAAATACGATCAGACTCTGGTTGAACTAGTGCAAAAAACACTTTCAACGCAATCAAAGCTTAAATGGTGCCAGAAAAATTGTCTAAATAAAGCACACCCAAGACAAGCAAATTATGCATATATAATACATGCAATACACTATTATTCACAAAAATTATTTGTATGCATTTTTCTAGGAAACGGACACACCATGGACTTCGGATATTCTTATTTTATGTTTTTAGTTTTGTGATCTTTTGACAAATTTGAGTCCTTTATCCAGAATATCAATGTGGCCTACCGTTTTTAACTATTTTAACTTGTTCTGGGATATAATCCTCCAGCTACGTAAAATATGTAAAGAATTGGGCTCAAAATCTCCCCTTGAGGGGGATCTCTGAAGGATTTGAATAGGCCCAGCCGAGAATCACCGTTAATAGCATTTCTCTTGATATCATATTCTTTAAGTTTATGAACATGGCTGGCAAGCCTAAATTTGGCAATTTACTACATATATTATAGTATTGTCTAATAAAATACCAATAACATTTTAGATTCTAAAACGCATCGTATGTATTCAAAATCAAATCAGCTTGTGCCTCCATAACGCAATTTCCTTTTCGGAATCAACCGAGACGTTTTGGAAATTTTCCCGTTTTTAAGCCGCAATTGCAGCCGGTTACACTTTAACCTTTCGTACTTTTTCTTATCACACAGAACTAACGAAATTTTTCTATAATAATCATGGCTTTGTGGATCTTTATAAGGTTTAATAAAAAGGAGAACCACGTCCTTTCCGGTGGTCAAAAAATTGATTGTAATTAAATCAAATGCTATTGAACAGATTTAACAATATATCTAAACCTGTTTTGGACAAATGAGATATTATTGAATAGTGAATGTGATATATTCATGAAGCAGAGTTGTTATTACTTTTTAAAGCTCAATTTTTGCCTATCTGCTTAAGATCACTAATATCATTGTTGAACGAATTATAATAGCTGTAAAAAACAAATAAACTTTTTAAAAATCATTATTATTATTTACAAGTTTTGGGTGGTTTATTAATTTTTTAATTATTTACGGAAATTTTTGACTCTTTTGAGGTCTTCAATTGTTGATGGTTGTTTTTGTTATTGGTTGTTTTAATTTTCTTTTTGGTGTTTAAAATTCCTTTTAACGCGTGGAGAACGTGGAGAATGCTATTCGTTCAATGTCGGCCCTTTTATGGCTAAAATGTTTGAAATGTTTTTTAATAAAATTCTTAGAATTGGAAAAACGAAACTGACGAGTGCAAGAAACATTCTCCGCCAAATGGTGAATTGCTGATAAAATGAACATGGCCTGTGGGTCGTTCAAAGAGAATTGGCAGATCACAAAGATCATGGAATATCAAACGAACTCAACGTTTTTCCATTGTGCTTGTATTTACACAATGATTCTAAATGAAAATAAAAATAATGTTATCAGTTTAAAAAAAATCAATATTTTTGTTTGAAAAAACATCTTAATTTTATTTTCTCGTATATTTGTTTTAAAATATTACTGTTTTTATGGTATTGATATTTATAATATCGCGGAACTAATATTATTTTTTAATCATGTTATTATTTATAGATTTCGGTTATGCAAACCTTCTTTTGCATATTCATTACATCAATGTGATTTTCTCGACGGTATATTAATTAATTTTCAACCTGTTTGAAGAAATGTTATTTTGTTGTGTTAGAATGGAATACAAAACAAAAAAGTTTTAGAATTCGACATCTAATTGACAATGTTTAGATCGACTTGTCTAATTTGTCTTGATCTAGCTGTCTTAGTTTCCAGAGAGAGTTGTTATTGTCATACCTCTTTCCATATCTCTTCACGCCGTTGGTTCTTCCACTCGAGTTGCCATTTTTTACTCAACCGAAATGAAATATTCCTTTCCGCCGAACGGTATCTTGAAGCCACTTTCTGTTTATTAAATCCCATTTCAAAGGTCTATTTCGATCCGTGTCCTTTATCGTACATTTGCGGTATCGAGAAAAGAAATAAAAACAGTTTTCCTCTTTATTTAACAATCCTTTAAACTGTGCATTTCTTTTTTGACTTCTTATACCTTTTTTGGCAATAATACTACGGAAATTGTAATTGTATGGTTTCCGTAAAGCTAATCTTGATTTTTGCATTTTCAAAGGTTTTTAAGAAGTACATGCGTCTCTCTCTCCCCACTGCCATAATCTTTTTATCTCCCTCCCTCCCTTTCTTGGAGGGAAATGTTGTTTTTTTTTTTTTTCCCCAGGTACCATAGCCTTTTCCTAGCTATTGTGGAGTAATCGCACAGCAGAAGACATCTCAACCTTAGAGGCGTAGGTGTTTTTGAAAAATCCCATTTATGGTTCGAATGCAGGGCCACTGAATTCGATGCCGGGACTTTACCTCTGCAGTTATGAGCGCCGACGTCTCCTTAACTTATGCTGATAGTCCCTTTTTTGTGGTAGCATAGCACTCGAGCTTTCCTTCCTTTTTGTTAAGTAGGATTTCCTCTTTTTCCCAATGGGTTGTTTTTACAAGTAGCCTTTATGGCTGTTTACTTGATTAAAACTCTAAAAAACTATATTTTATGCTCTACTTTAACAAAGAATATTTTTTGTTTTTAGTTGTCCAAGATATCAGTTCTTTTATAACGTTAATTTAGTTTTAGCGACAAAAAGGATTTGGATTTATGTTGTACATTGTTGCCTGAATTTCCTTCACCTTAGCGTTTGGCTATTTGTTTGGCCCAGTGTTTTTAAAGCTTTTATGCACTTTCTGACAAGTTTGGAGTCTATCTCATAAGCTCGGTGCTCGTCGCACAGCATGCAATGCACATAGTCAGGCCTTTAAGCCCACTCTCTTACCATTTCCTATCTTCGAGCCTTCTAATATAAACTATAGAACTCCATTTACATCTTTTTTGTTTTATTTTTCCAATTAGTTCATAAAAAGCATAACTATTTTAAAATATTTTCCCTCCAAGCGCAATTTTTGTTCAGAAGTACAGATTTTTTTTGCAAAGACGCATGAATAGATTAAAACCCACATGACCGAACTGTCGTGCAGGTTTAGCATAGCGAAGCGCCGTATTTGGCGATTACTGCACAGGTTGGTCATACCTAGATCCTTATTAATCTAATGACGTGTCCCATTTTACAAACAAAACAACAATAGTCAATATTTAATTAATAAAGAAAATTTTTGCAAAGGAGAAGCTCACACAAATGTAAAAAGACAGATAACCTGAACTGAGTAGTTCAGAGTAACTTCACTTCAAAAAACACGTGATGTTAAAATTTTAGACGAATTAAACTAAGAAATAAAAGAAACATAATTACCAAATATTTTGTTATTCATCAAAATTAGTGATGATTAGGGATGGTTTATTAGTACAATATTGTTCGATCTGTTAAATGCACCAGCCTGAAAATATTATTTGTAATAGCTGATTTTTTTCTGTGAAGATGTGTCATTACTGTGTGCCTTGTTGAGAGTGCCAGTGAGATATTAATGTTTTTTGTTTATATACGTTGGGTTTTGAAGGAGTGGGGAAGGATGTAGAGATAGAACTCTATTTTTCTATGAGGAGTCGGCATCTTTAAGGTTAAAGGAGCCGACAATGGGAAAAAATGGGTAATGTTTCGCTTTGATTAGCCTTTCAGGATTATAAAGACGGGGATAATTACGGAAAGGTTAGACAAATTGTTGAAGAATTACACTATGTACAAATGTTTGATGTGTGGAATCTAATGATGTATGATTTTCTTAATTCGCAAGGCTTGTCTTTGGGTGAACTTCGCTGGCTTTTCAAGATCAGAGGTGATCTTTCGTATCTGAATGGTGCCCCCTTTCGGACTTTGGAAAATGAACGGTGTCCTCTATGTAATTCAGGTTTTATGGAGGACATTGCTCATTAGTTAGTCTGTATTTGCAAAAGACCAGTTTAATGTTCTATTTAAGAATAAGTTTAGGAATTTAATTAAATATACTCGACAGGCTTGGCACTACCAGCGCGAATTAGTTGTGGAATTTAATTTCTAATTAATCTTTGTTTTTCTTTTATCTTCATTGTTTTTCCCTTATTAAGTAGTTCTTACTTTTTCCTTTGTAAAAAAAGGCACTATTACTTCTTTATATTATCCAGCGAACTCCAGCAGACCGATTTTCTTTTTCCATGCTGTATAATACTTTGTTTTTCTTATATAATTATGATTAATTGTTATGTACTATACAAATAATAAAGTATATATTATTATTAATATCTACTGGCATCTCATCACGGCACACAGTAATGACAGATCTACACAGAAAACCAACACTTTGAGTTTAAAATTTCTATCATTTACAATTAATTAAGGTTTTTAGTTGAGATGAAAAAAAGTTCGAGAGGGATTCGAACCCACGACCTTCGGCTAGATACGCCGCTGCTCTACCACCTGAGCTATCGTGACCTCATCTCAACTAACAACAATAATTAATTGTAAAGTATTAATTGGTCAAGCGGACCACGAAAATAGTGAATTTAATTTCTATCATTGTATAAATTCATTTCATATTTTCATCATTTTTCATATCTAACATATATTTGAATAATTTAAATTCTCAACACGACATACAATAATGACACATCTATACAGAAAACAAACACTTTGAGTGAATACAAATATTTTGATTGTGTCTAAAATTTCTAGCATTGTATAAATTCATTTTTTCACATACTAAATACAAATAACATACAAACATCATTACATTACATTCCACACATCAAATACTTTTCACATAGTCTAATTTTCCAACAATTTAGCTTTCCTTTTCCTATTTATCCCCTTTTTATATAATCTTGAAAGGATAATCTGGCCGAACTATTACCAACACATTGTTCCCCTTTGTCGGCTTTTTTCACTTCAAAGAAGCCGACGCCTTACTCAAAATTGTCTTTTATATACCGACTTCCTTACCCACCCTTTCAAAACCAAACATATATAAACATAAAACAGCAAAATCTCACTGGCACTCTCAACACGACACGCAAGGATGGCACAATTACACAGAAGACAAACACTTTGAGTGAGTAGAAATACTTTGTTTGAATATAAAATATATTTTGCATTGTATAAATTCACTTTTCCACATCCTAAATGTATTTGTTAAATGTAAACATTGTTTGTAAATCCCAGGCCCTGAAGATGATCTCAATAAAAGATCGAAACGTTGGCACGATAAAGAAAATGTTTTTCTGAAACCTACATCACATCCGACCGCATCTCACGATATCTGAATAACTATCGATTAACGGTCATTAATCTCTACACATTAGTGAGGTAATTTTTTTAATGTTATTATATATATAAATTATTATTGTTGTCAATTGTTAATGTTATTTGCGAATAATTACTCACTACTTTACATAGATGTCTTGTTCACCATGTATAACTAAATGCTGGCCATGTGCTTCATAACCTAAACCAAAGCACTTATACATTAGTTTTTTCCGATGAAAATTTTTGCTCTTCTCTCTTGGGAAAGTATGCATTATTGTTTTAATTGATTGTTGAATTTATATTAATTATGTATATTTTTTCTTAATAAATAGGCCCTGATGATGGCAACATAATGTTGCCGAAAGCTTGGTGATCCCAACACGTTTGTCTTTCTTTCACCTAGTAAAGACAAAGAAGATTTGAACTCTACATCTATTAAAATTAGTAAAAGCTTGTCGCTTACATTTTTAAGCCAGGTTTTGTTATATTTGTCCAATAGCGTTATCGTATCTCTTAGAGAATGTTTAACCTTCAATCCGAGAATCAATTGATTATATTACTTCAACCTTTAAAAAAAATTAGGGCTGCGGCCATTTCGTGAGAGGGTAGAGAAAATAATGGAAATATGAAATATAAAAGAGGAAGGAAAGTGAAGTGTAGGACACTTTAGTACGTTGGTGGAATCCCACGAGGCTTGGTGACCCTTTTGCCCACCTAACTTATCATCTGTCACCCGCTCACAATTATAATCCACCCATGAGCGCAATTATAATTTTATACTATTTTTTTTTCTCTCTTAAATTATTCCATTCCTTTTACGAGCAAGCTTAAATCTGTCACTTTTTTACACCTTCACTAACGACCATAAGTAATAACATTACATTACAATATTTAATTTAAACGTTATTTTTTACTCATTTATAAAGTAAAATAGTTAAAGAATCATAGTGCATACCATCATCACAAAGGTGTTATATCTTTATATTAACAACATTGAATGTTGCAAGATTAGCTCAATTGTACTTTATACACAAATAAAAACATAAATAGAACTGATTGAGTTAAACTATTAGGTAAAAACCTCGTTTTTAATTTTTTTTAATAAAATCAAATTAAATTTTAATTTAAGATAAAATCAGTTCTTGTTACCAGCAAGGCTTTGGTCCCAATCATTCCATGATCCAAGAATGTTTCAGAGATTTTAAAACTGTCTCCTCCGTTCTAAAAGAAAAATATAGTTTTTATGTGTTTCCAGATGTGGGCTTATGATTTTAGTAGGCCGTCCAGCATAATAAACATCAACTATTCCAACTCAACCCTTATTACCTTATGCTGGTATCGTGGTTAAGTGACAGCAACTTTACGACAATGACTCAGACATCGGGCCAATATAAGCCGGCGTCTCGCAAGGGAACATTCATGGTCCCATCCTGTAAACCATAAAACCGGCTGACTTTCTTATACATTCCAACGCCATCATTGACTAAGCAATATGCGGCATAGGGCAGATGTGCACGGGGGCAATACAATCTTATGGAAAATTGGGCATTGGATTTGCGTCGTATGGCTTCGGGTCATGTCGCTTGCAATTCATCGGGTAAGTCTGTTCAACACTTACTACTTGGACAACTTGAACACTTTAAGACCGAAATTTATTTTAACCGTCAAAACTAACTTGGCAAATATTCTAAAACTTGTATTGAATGTGACCCTTGTTGGATCCTCTGCTTAATACTACTGACAATTGTTTTTCAAAATTTAAATAATTAGTGTTTAGTGCAGAGAATTAAATTTTGAATCCGCTTATCGCCGTTATCGTTTATCGTTTATTTATAGTTGACTTTTTTATCGCCGTTGTTTTGCTGTTTTTGCTATTTATTATCTTAATTTGTTTTTTGTTGATGCATGATTGGCCCCTTTACGTCTGAAATGTTTTAAATATTAAAAATAGAAACTCTGTTTACAAAAAGTAAAATGTTTATAACTTTCTACACTTTCTTACCCCAGTCATGTTTGGCATTTATATCGAACTGTACTAACAAAGATTAATAAACTGATTTCTCACCATGAATATATAGCAATAATAATTGATTTCATTAAAGAAACGATATTTCTCAGTAAAAGGCTTTAAAATAGTGTTCATTAATTATCCGTTTAATCGCCTCATAATGCTTTATCTCTTCAGAAATAACGTGCATCAAGTTTAAAACCGCATTTATAAACGAACAAGTGATATCTCACGGAATAGTTGAGAAATCACGCACTTAGTAGTTACCATTAAAACTTAAGCCCCGATTATGTTCCATTGTTCAATGTCATTGTGGTAATACGATGCGAAATGCCAACGATTCAGAACTCAGTTTAAAACTTACTTTCTCCTAAATTGATATTTTATCCATGTAATCACAAGTAATTACTTCTTAAACAAAACAAGTAAACAACAGCTGTCAAAGAATAATCTGTTAATTACCCGCTATCAATGCGAATTCGGAAAATTTATTTTTAGTGAGACTACCTATACTCAACATAACATTGTACACATTTGTACACGGACAAACATATCAATAATGTGTAGAGATTAGTGACCGTTAATCGATAATTATTCAGATATCGTGAGATGCGGTCGGGTGTGATGTAGGTTTCAGAAAAACAACACAAACAAATGGTTCCTACACCTAATCAAAACTACCATTCCTCCAGAAATCCAGAACTTCTTGTCACTTGGTCCCAAACATTCCATTCCTTATAACAAAACAAATTTTCCAACAGCTAAATTAATTACGGATGTAGACTATGCAATTCAAAAATCCACAAAAACAGAGGAAGAAAAAGACATAACACGCTAAAAATGCATTAACACAATAACAAATCACTTACAACACCTCACTACAAATCAACACAGCCTATTCCAACAAACATATACCAAAACGAAAAATTTTCTCAAAAATAATCCTGACATACTCATTCTTTCGGCTGATAAGACCAAACAAACAGTAGCAATCAGCAAGAAAGAGTACAAGGAAAAAATTGACAAAATTATCACAGACACAAACACATACACCATAATCAAATCAGACCCTACTCCTTCTCTCATCAAACAGACAAACAAAATTCTCCAAGAAACTCTTAAACGAAAAGAAATTGACACTTACACCTACAAATCATTTCAAAACAACTCACCAACACCTCCGAAACTATATGGATCTGTGAAAACACATAAACCTGAACAGCCTCTAAGACCCATAATTTCATTTGTAAACTCACCCACATATAACATGACAAAATACCTAACCAACATACTCAACAACATCACAGATAACACATATAATGTAAATGATTCATTTCATTTCATTAATAAAATTAATAATATCCACATCCCCTCACACTACTCTCTCATATCCCTAGATGTTTCATCATTGTTTACCAACATCCCAATAGACACAACACTGAACATTATTAAAGACAAATGGCCCAACATAACACCACACACAACTCTATCAAAGAACACGTTCGTAACAATGATCCGACACTGCTGTGTTAACGGATATTTTACATACGACAATCACTTTTACAAACAACTTTTTGGTAGCCAGGGGTAGCAACTTAGGCCCGATACTGGCAGAAATAATCATGACACATCTATTAAATACAGTCATACCATAACTTCCTTTCACATTACCCTTCCTCACTAAATACGTAGATGATATATTGACAGCTTCAAACTACATTAGATACATTTAATAGCCTTCACCCACGCCTCCAATTTACACATGAAATCGAAAACAACAAAACAATACCATTTTTAGATACACTCGTAATAAAACAACCAGATGGCACATTAATCACAGATTGGTACCAAAAACCACGAAACACAGATCGTTACCTCAACTTTAAATCTCCCCATCCTCTTCATACAATAATAAACACGGCTAAAGGGTTACTTCACAGAATGATTACCCTGAGCCATGAATCATTTCACCACAAGAACATAAAGATATACAAACAGATCCTCCATAACAATCTCTACCCTAAGCACATAATTAACAGTATAATCAACAACTACAACACAACACTAACACATTCCACTATTACTAATAATACTACATTAAATATATCAAATACAAACAAACAAGCAAACATTTTCATACCATTTATTCAAGGTCTATCACATCAATTAAACACATTTTTCTCGTCCGATAACGTCAAAATAACTTTCAAAAATTATAAAACAATCCAAACACTTTTTTCCAAAGTTAAAGATCCCACACCAATAACAAATAAATCTGACGTAATCTACAAGATCAACTGTCTAAACTGTCCGGCAACTTACATCGGTCTTACATCCCAATATCTGGACAAGAGAGTAAAGCAACATATCTATGATTGCAAAAAACTCAAGCAAAATCCTACAGCACTCGCAACCCACCACTTTGAACACCAACACAATTTTGACTTCAAAAATCCAAAAGTATTTCATACAGAACAAAACAAATATAAACGTAATTTCTTAGAAATGGTTTATATCACGACACGCAAGGATGGCACAACTACACAGAAGACAAAAACTTTGAGTGAGTAGAAATACTTTGATTGAATATATAAAAAAAATATTTTGCATTGTATCAATTCATTTTTTCACATCCTACATATATGTGTATAATTTAAATAATGTTTGTAAATCCCAGGCCCTGAAGATGATCTCAATAAAAGATCGAAACGTTGGCACGATAAAGAAAATGTTTTTCTGAAACCTACATCACACCCGACCGCATCTCACGATATCTGAATCACCATATTAATAATAATAAAATTAACAATCAATTGTATATAACTTCACTAAAGATAGTAAACACCATTGGGTCAAGATTAGACCAACCCAGTCGATAAAACTAGGGTATTCGCAAATCAATAAACAGCAAAAAATAGTATATTAAACAACAGACAAAACAATAATAGTAGTAATAGAAAGTGTATGGACATTCATCATAAGGATCATTGTATTGAGGAACAATGACAATTAAACTATGCAACTCGCCTCCCCCCCCCCAAAAAAAAAAAATCTAGCAAGTATAATAATGTGCCATGATGTACAAATATGATACAAATAGTTGGCAATACATGAACTGGTAGAAATGTTCAAACACAACACATAACACCTCTTGTACTTTGAGATAATATTAATTTTTCTGTAATTTTTCTTACATTTTGCATGAAAAAATTAACTGATTCATTGTTATCACTTAAGAATGTTAGTAAGACGCTTGTAATATTTTGATATTTGTATAGTTATTACTTTGATATTTTTGAGCAGTTAACAATTAAAATAAAAATAAGACCAAGGTGCAATGCCATCATGCACCTCGGTCACAAAATTACGAATGGTGTACTTTGGACGTTTTATGTTTTTCACTCTAAAATGGAATGATTTATTTCCCTAACATAGATTAGGTAGTTAGAATTAGGTATTTTTTAATATAAGATTTTGCTACATGTAAAAATGTTTTATTTTTCAATGCAATTTAATTCGGGTGTATTGGCTAGAATGGCGGGTTTTTCTTTTTTCATCCTGGTGAAGTTAGCCCTTGGAGAAGCCTTTGGAAAGAGTCTGATTTGTTTGCTAGCACATAATAATTAGATGATAGAACTAGATTGAACGGTGTACTGATGATAGACCTATTCTACCCTTGGGTCTAGGGTCCACTTAACGTTACAGATTGAGGACGACATTTTAAAACAGTATATTCGGGTCAAAACATTATTCAATTCAACAGAAAGAACATAAATTACAACAAAAATGCTTCCTTTCCAAACGAAATATTGACGAGGATAATCGTAGCAACTGATTCTTTAATGTTTATGCACGGAAAATTGCTACAACGAAGCCTACGAATCTCGCTAAAATTTAATAACGCTATAACGTTAAAAACAGCTTCCTGCCGCACTAGGATACGATGAAAACACTACACTGCAAAACTAAAGACAGCCACAGACAAAGAAAGCCACTGACCTTTTCACCTTTCAAGAAAACATGAAAATTGTCGACTAAGTTCAATAACAAACTACTTGAATGACTATACAAGTTTGACAACATAGAAGCAAGCATAGAATACAAATTTTCATTGTTGCTTGCTAAGCTGTTTAGTTCATAATGAGTATTGTTTTCTCTACATTGTTTACTGACCGTTTAAAAGTTTTAGTTTAGAATTACTTTTTTTATATTATTGTGAGGTTATTTGTTTGTTTTTTCTGCGTCGCAAATATTCCGTTACAGTTTTAATTTTAAGTTGCGAATTGAGCCGAGATGCGGAATGCTTCGTATAATTAGGGTCATTAGGCCCACCCAATTATATCAATGAAAGACGTGCTTTGCTTACGTCTAGCAGAAGGGATAAAATATCAAGCCCAGAAAACAAATATATTTAAATTCCTCACAGGTTTCACCCCATGAATCTTCAACTCTCCGACGGCTATTGGCCCACTTTAATTTAAAGCTCCCAGATACCCGGTGTACTTAGGGCAGATCAAATTACCTTAAAAGGGAAATTAAAGTCATCTCGAAATGCTTAATAAGAGAAAAAATACGTCGACCCTCAGCTGTCGATCAGGCTTAAAAATCTAACAGACCGTGTAGCGCCGATCCATACCACCTTAAAACATTGAAAATTAAATTTAACTAAGGAATTCTAATAACAATTGAAAATGATCCCATTCTCGAGTCGAAATATTCCAGATTCTGTGCAGACAATGGGATCGTGTTTAAGTAGAAGGGTTCATCACTAGTATTGAATGGTTTGAGGTTGCGTGTTTTAAGCTTCCAAACCATTTCATGGCCATTGCACCACTTCCTCAAGAAGAAAGAGAACACTAACAATAGAAGTATTGTCTCTCCCTCAAACCTCCATCTTTTACTTTTGCGTTCTAGCATGGTTTTAAACTTTTGATCCTTTATGAGGCAGTTTTTATTTATGTACCTAATATTATTTGCATACCGCTAAATGGCTAAACCAAGTGGGCTAGTAATCATTGTTAAATGTCAACTTAAATTACAAGCGTGTTCAACAATTATTGAACCAAAATAGCTCTATAAATGTAACTTACGTTGGTTGGCAAATCTCCGAAATTCGAAAACCAGATTTAGAAAAAAGCAATTCAAATTAATCTTGCCACATTAAGAAACAATTGGAATCGTGGATTGCTAGATAAAAGAAAAAATAATGGGGATGTATATCACGCTTAAAGTAGGCAAAAAGGCCAATTCTAAGCCGAATTTCCAGCCATAGAAACATGTGGAAATGAAATAAGTAGTCTCTCTCTCTCTCTCTCTCTCTCTCTCTCTCTCTCTCTCTCTCCCTCTCTTTCTCATCTTCCTACGAAATGCTCCCCGGTGTATTTTCCCCGGGTACTACGGCCTTTTCCTAATTTTTGTAGTCCAGTTGCATACAATATGTTCTGTCGTCTCTGTTTCTTCTAGAGTCGAGTACAATCGACATTATGATGATTTTTATGAGGGTTCGCAACAACAGGGCTCATATCCACCACCGGGTTGCCGTTGTTTTTGAAAAAAACATTCTTAAGTATACTTAATTAATTATACACAATTTTTTCCACATGAAAAATTTGTGCCACAAGCGGGATTCGAACCCACGGCTTTCGGCTAAATACGCCGCTGCTGTACCACTTACAGTTGGAATAAACGGGGAGTCGAAATGGGAAGTTTTCAATTCGAAAAAATTGTGTATAATTAATTGAGTAATTCCTAAGTCCTAACGGCTGGACTCGAACCCGGGACCTTTACTTCACAGAGTTTAGAGCCGTGTACGCTTTAAAGTTATGGCCACCACCGCCACCGGTACTTTTACTTGAGCTTTAATCTATTGTTGCTCTTTTAATTTTTTTTTATCTATTATATCATTTATTAGGCAAATTTTTGATAGGGTAAGATTTGTTTTAACAATAGAATTGCTAACTTTTGCCAAGTTTTTCTCAGACTTTATAGTTATTAAAATGAACAATCCCGCATGACGGTAGACAAAATATTCTGAAATGTCGCAAAAGTTGAGGATTGTATTCTTAAAACACTTACACCGTCAATAAATAGGCTTAAAACATTATACAATGAAAATTCTTCATTATGAAAGGAAAGAATGTTTCCATTTGTTTTTTTCCTTCTATGTATGTTGTCTTTGCATTCTGCAGACAAGTGGGATGGCTAAAATTTTGTTGAAAATATTAAACAATCTTGACAAAGGTAAACCTAATTTCTTTTAGTTGAGGTGAAAATTGTTTTCCGTATTATGGCATAACACTCCATTGATATTTTCTCCAGGTTGATTTGAAGTGACGGCTACATTTCCACGAGACACCTCTACCCAATAAAGAAAATAATACCCTTACAAGCCTTTCAGCGATAAAAAAAAATATACTTTTACCCCTGCAACAGGGTCTACAAAATTAAAAAAATGCAGCTGAATTTGAAGTATCACACGACAAGCCACGCAAATTGGACATGCAATTTACATCGTTTCTTTGTCAAATCACGAATGTCAGTCGTATTTAAATTAAGTCGTTTTAGAACATGAAGAAGTGTAATTAAGACATTTTGCATGTCGGTGAAAATAATTCTTTGACTTCTAACAAAAACAATAGGTGAGTCAGACCATTGTCAAATTGGGTCAAACGGGGAAACACAGAGGCAATAATCTCCACAAAGCCAAGGTTCAACTAAGCATTGGCCGAAGATTATTCTTCAAAACTACGGAATAAACACGAAAATGGCGTTCTGGTATATAGAGCTTTAGAGTGGTGGCCAAAAACACTGAACAAGGAGACGCAGACCAAATTACAAAGTCTACAAAGTATGTCTCAACATAACTGAGGCAATGCATATCTTCCCCACCAAAGCAATTCGACCTTCCATCGTTACATATTTATGTGCAAAAAGTGGCTTTTGAGAGTCAATAGTCTCCTTAGATACGGTAGTAGACAAAATGAGAGAAAAATTTAAGTTTGACAACCCTTCCAATTGGTCAGTGATATAGAAGAATTATTTGGTATGAAAAATGGCCCTAATTTTCAGGAAAGAGCCCTAATATTGTTACACAGTTGGATCAAACATAGAACAGGGATGTGTGGTGTTTAGTGACCGTTAGTTAATGATTATTTGGAGATTGTGAGTTGCGGTCTTGTGTGACGTAGGCTTTAGAAAAACATTTTCTTTATCGTGCCAACTTTCGATCTTTATTGAGATAATCGTCAGCGCCTGGGATTTATAAAATTGTTTAAATTATACAAATACATGTAAGATGGAAAAAAAGTGAATTTATACAATGCTATAAATTTTAGACTCAATCAAGTATTTGTACTCACACAGAGTGTTTGTTTTCTGTGTAGATGTGTCATTATTGTTAAGAGTGCCACTGAGATATTGTTTTATGTTTATATATGTTGGATTTTGAAGGGGTGGGGAAGGAAGTTGGGACAGAAAACATTTTTATATGAGGAGTCGGCTTCGTTGAGGTAAAAGGAGCCGAAAGAATGGGGAATGGTTCGGCCTGATTATCCTTTCAGGATTATATAAACGGTGATAATTAGGGAAAGGAAAGCTAAATTGTTGCAGAATTACACTATATAGAAATGCTTGTTTTATATGTTATATATTTTGAGTGATGTGATGATGATATATATGTTATCGATATTGAATTTGATTAATGATATTAGCATGTATCTGTATGAGTTTACATGTATCTGTTCTGTAATTGATGCTGTTTATCCCTGTTGATGTAAACCATTTCTACAAAGTTAAGTTTATATTTATTTTGTTCTTTGGGTAATATTTTTGGATTGCTAAGTTGAAATTGTGTTGGTGTTCAAAATTATGGGTAGCCAGTGCTGTTTTGGTTTTTTGAAGTCATTGATATGTTACTTTACTCTATTATCTAGACATTGGGATGTATAGGACAGTTTAAATTATTGATTTTGTAAATTACGTCAAACTTATTTGTTACTGGGGAGGGATCTTTAATTTTTGAAAAAAGTGTTTGAATTGTTTTTCCAAATAATCAAAGAAAAAGGAGCTGGTGTAAGGACAAAAGGGGCGAACTACACTCAAGCAATGCCACTTGGACTCCCAACAATTTTCTTAGATGAAGTACATACAATACAACTTTGTATAGAAGATTTAATTTTTAAAAAAAGTGAAAGTTGCACAGATAAGCATACTCTCAGACAACCATAAATGCACTAAATGAGTACGCCTTCAACTCCACACTTGTATCAGAGTGGGTAAACTGACTAAAGAGTCTGGGAAAGCAAAACTAGATTCGCTTAAAGTAGGTTACCGAACAGGAGGTATAGAAGGAAATGACCAACTAGCCAAAAAATGCATTGGGACCAGAACTACGTGCAGCGGGGGGTGTGCTTAAAAAATTGCTTGAGAAAGAAAAACTTAAATGCACGCAATTATAAATCTCTCAAAAAGGAAAGCCAAGTAACTCCTCTCTCTCTCTCTCTCTCTCACTCTCTCTCTCTCTCTCTCTCTCTCTCTCTCTCTCTCTCTCTCTCTCCCTATCTCTCTCTCTCTCTCTCTCTCTCTGAGCAGGAGGTTTCGAGGAGAATTATAGCCTCTATAACTGCCACTGCCCTCTTAACTATCATCTGAAGAAGATGGGCAGAGAAAAGTCAGAAACATGCCGATTCTATCAGGAGGAACCAGACATCGGCATAATATATCCTTTGTTAATGTGAAGTATTAGCCGGTGCATACGCCGGCTAACTGAAAAAAAATCCACGATTTTTGATAAATTTAGAAAAATCTTAGTTTTATACTGAAAGAATATAATCAGAACATAAAATAAAATTTTAATTTTTTTGTGTACACTTAATATTAAAAGTATTCGTGAATCCCATGCATTAATAAAGAAAACTGTTAATGTAAGGAATGTAATTTAGTTCGACTCAATTTTTCACCCCTGCTTTCTTCTTAGCCAGTTCGGCCACTTTTCATGAAGACTATCGACAACTGCCTTTATCATGAAAGTGTTTAGTGTGACACCAAGATAAATTGGAAAAAGTAAGAAATTCGTTAGCCTTATCCCATTTTACGGCACAGAGCAATGTTTCCTCCTATTTTATAACAGGGCCATTTCGATCCTCCCCCTTCCGCCAATAATTTATTCTCTTCGTTGTGAGGATCGGCAGGGTGACAGGAATTTAAATAGCGGATCGGATAGCGTGCGCCGCGTGTGTAGGAATGACCGGCATTACTCAATGGCAACAAGGGTCTCTCGGCTAATGTATTCCGCCGTCCCTGTTTCTACTTTTTTATCATCTGACAAACCACACCACGCTAATATGTCGACTTGAGTAATGGGAATTTAATGTGAGGCCGATCACATGAGCTCGCGCATCCCAGTACTGTGAGGTCATCACTGAGCCGATTGATAAATTCGGCCTTAAGGGCTCCGTTTGTTCACGTGAGCTCCATGGTAAGTGTAAAGCTCCTCGTGCTTAATAGGCTTAAGACGAGATAGACGCTAACTAACTTTCCATCGACGTTCGTATTATGTGCCAAACCAATGTGGAGACGAGAACAATTTTCCAATATTCCATCCCACCCAAAATACATAATTTCCGAAGTGATTCCGAATAATTATATCAAAAATTATTACAAATAATCACAATAAATTAAAGGAAAAGACATTAATAGAAATGAAATAGGCCCGAATGTGTATGAATGAATTTAAAAGGTGGCCTAAATGGAAATTCTAAGATTTCCTCATAGGATCTACCACATGTTGAACCTGTAGATAGGTCATGACAGTCAAAAATAGTGTGGATAGGCGACCCGAAGAAATCGGAAACTACCAAACTAAAAAAAAATCTATACACTTTAAACACAAGTCAGAAAAAAGGTAATTCATTCTCGGCGAAAAATGAAATGGCTTTATCTCAACCAAAAACCTTAATTAATTGGAAGATTGGTCTTGAAAGATTGATTATCACTAGACGCGGACTACGAAAACTAGTGAATTGAATAAGTTAAAATGAAGTATATCTTCACTAAAGCTCTCCGTGGCCATTTCATTTCTCGCCGAGAATCAAGATTACGACGTTTGAAAAATGAGAAAAGGAGGGAAAATTCAAAAAGGTGGGGTTGAGATGGGAAGTTGGTGTCCGAGTGGATTGAAGTCACGATAGCTCAAGTGGTAGAGTAGCGGCGTATCAAGCCGAAGATCGTGGGTTCGAATCCCGCTCGTGCTATTGACTTCTTTATATCAACTAAAAACCTTAATTAATTGTAATATATTAATTGGTCAAGCGGACCACGAAATTAGCGAATTTAATGATTTAAAATGAAGTGTACTTCACTAATGCTCTCCGTGGCCATTTCATTTCTCGCCGAGAATCCAATCCGATTACACGACATTTGAAAAATGGCAAAAGGAGGGAAAATTCAAAAGATGGGGAGATGGGAAGTTAGTGTCCGAGTGGATCGAAGTCACGATAGCTCAAGTGGTAGGGCAGCGGAGTATCTGGCCGAAGGTCGTGGGTTCGAATCCCGCTCATGACACTGATTTTTTTATCTCAACTAAAAACCTTAATTAACTGATTGTAAGTTAACTTAAGCAATCGCCTAATTTTCTCGTTTTACTTAAATAATTGCTCAGGTATGTAAAAATTAAATGAACTAATCTTAGTAAAATTCTCAAAACAAATTAAAAAGAAAACTTTTAATATTTTTAAGTTTTCTTCACTCTGTTGTATAGAATATTGCTCAATGAAACTGAATATGTTAGTTGTTTTTTATCAATTATTAACATTGTAAGTTAACTTAAGCAATCGCCTAATTTTCTCGTTTTACTTAAATAATTGCTGAAGTATGTAAAAATTAAATCAACCAATCTTAGTAATATTCCTATTGTATTAATCTCGTTACGTATAAACAATATATTAATAATTCTCTTCTCGTTGCTTACAGATAGCTAAAATTTACACTGACACGTTTCATATAACATTTTGATTAGAAAATTGAAAATTTATTGGGTTGTGGGATCATTTTTGAAATGTATTGATTCCTATTTGTCTGGCAGGGAACTTGTATTAATAAGTTATGAGTCTGACAAATTTATTACAACCTCTCGGTTCCCATACAGGCCATCCCATATTTAATCTACATTAATGATATATCTTGTACTTTTTATAATGTCCATATACTGACGCTTCAAATTCGCTGTCGTTTCAAACTATTCCATCAAATTTATAGCCCTGAAGATTTTTTATAATCGCAAGAAAATGTAGATAATCTTGCAAGTTGAGAAAGAAAGAGAGAAAGGGGAAGGAGAGAGAGAGGGAGAAAGGGACTCTCTTCCTCTCTCTCTTTCTTTCTTTAGTTTATATTTCTTTGTTTTCAGTTTAATATTCGTTACATGTTCTAAATCAAAAACTTAAAACTTAATTATGTAACAATTCTCTTAACCGTACAAACGTAAAAATGGTTATTGCCGTTTATAATAAATAGTGATTATAATTATTCAGAAATCGTAAGATGCGGTCTGGTGTGATGTAGGTTTCAGAAAAACATTTTCTTTATCGTGCCAAGGATTCGATCTTTATTGAGATCATCTTCAGGGCATGGGATTTACAAACATGGTTTACATTTAACAATTAGATGTAGGATGTGGAAAAAAAGTGAATTTATACAATGCAAATGCAAAATGTAATTGTTAAATGTAAACCATATTTGTAAATCCCAGGCCCTGAAGATGATCTCAATAAAGATCGAAACGTTTTCAGGATAAACAAAATGTTTTTCTGAAACCTACATCACACCAGACCGCATCTCACGATTTCTGAATAATTATCGATTAACGGTCACTAATCACCGCACAGTGATTATAATAAACACAGTAAATTATTTTTTAAGCAATAATGTTTAAATTACAGTGTACATATTCCAAAAAATATGTTATACATATGCTTTTATTTTATCACGCAAGAATGAAAACAAATAACTACAAAAGTGCATTAATGTTTATTAACAAACTTTTCGTTAATTATGAAGGAAAGAACTGCGACTCTTTGATATTAACCAATGTTCCTATATGCAACTTTGATGCCAATATGAGAATGACTCAAATCGTTTCGAAAAAAATAAAAACTTAAATCTCAACTTTCATTTGGTAAAAATTAGAAAAGTTTTATCATAAAATGTAATCAGATTCAAACAAATCTTACAACCTCATAAATACTTAGATGAAAATCTTTTTCCAAGTGTTCATTTTATTATTTTTTCAAAAGGAAAAAAGTAAAGCTGACTTAAGTTCAAGCTGGTACGAGGTAACGTACTTTGGCACGTTCAAATTATAACAATTTATTGTCTTATTATACAGCGTTTGAGAACAGGTTCGTCCTTGTAAATCATCCCCCTAGTTAATGATTAGCTACTGATTTATATACAACCCCCCGTTATTCTCGACGCCACCTTCATTTTTATCGCTTACAGCCTACTATTAAACGCCGGATAATATCATCTACATAGCCTGATTTATTCACCCCTTCTGGAAATGTTGAAAGTGAATTTCGTAAAATCTTGATACCTACGGTCTAAGGCCGTATTTAGATCGTTTTCCATTTTCCAAACACGGCCTGTTTATTTGCCGGAGTTTTCTCAATGCATTCTTCGACTTCTTTCATGCAAATTATTGCCAAGGGATTTTGTAAAATGGAACTTTGACAGGCAAACGCCTTCCATAAATCTTCCAAAGTGTCTAAAAGATTTAAATACAGCTCGTATTGATTTATACGATTTTATCATGTGAGCTTTTTCTAAGTTTTAAAACATGACATAAGCATAATTAAATTTAGTTTTACTAAGTTCCCTATCACAACATAAACGTAATATTAAAAAAATAACAAGTCACCATTTTAATTATGGACTAAAATAGGCTTAATATTTTAAAAAATGTAATATATGAATGAAAAATAACTCACTTGATAAATAGCAGAGATTGGAGTCAGGCAAGTGTTTTCTAGTTTATTAAAATTGTGCTTTATGCCGTCGCTTTTGAATAGAATAGTTAGAGACTTCCTTTCAAATCTCGTTAACGATCCATTTCGTATAGGATTAGTGTTTAAGGGTGCAAATCGTATTTGGTATCCACAGTTTGGTGAATTGGGAAATCTAAATCAACTCAGATCCTAAAGGGAAATTACATCGAGACGATCGCTCTTTGGTGTGATGGGTGAGAATCCTTTGCCTAGAACTTTTCTAAGGACTAAACAATTGAGATAAAATGCCTCATATTTCATTGGTGACGCGGTATAAATAGTTATCCTTGGGCTAAAAGTTGAATACATTTTATGAGAATACCTTAGTAAATTTTATAAACCATTGGCATAAAAATAATTCCCTATGCATTTTGACTGTGTGTGATTTGTAAATAAGAAATTTTAATTTAAAAAGTTGCAAACATTAGAAGATAGATAAATGAAACTACTCTACATTTATTTAAAAAAAAGCAACAACAAGACAAAAAGTACAAAAACTATATTTATAACTACTAACTATTGTTCTGAACTAATTGTGTTTGTAAATTAAAAAAAAAGAATTCTCGTTTATATTTGAAACTCACTTCCTATTTAAAAGTATAATTATTAAATTGTGCGGAGTTCTCTCAAATTCCCAAGTTTCTTGGGAGGTAATGATTCTGATGAACTTTTTGGTCGCTTCTATTAGGCATATCCTCTCATTTTACCTTCGCAAGAATTTGCCTTTTATAAATCTTATAAATTTATTCTATTTTATAAATCCATATTTTTTTTTGTAAAATTGCCATAGGGGCGGGTGTTCCTCAGGGAAGCATACTTGGGCCTTTTCTATTTTCCATATACACTGCAGATATTCCTACACACGTTAACATTTCGACACACACATTCGCTGATGATACAGCGATTCTTACACGCAATTCGGACCCCTCAATTAACACTCAACACTTACAACAACACCTGAATGAATTAACAATATGGTTCACAAAGTGGAGAATAAAGGTAAACCTAACAAAAAGCACACAGATCAATTTTACCTTACGTAAAAATGTCTGTCCTGCGGTGAGTATAAATGGAATTCCATTGCCTACCACTGACCTTGTGCGTTATCTTGGACTTTTCATGGATAAACGACTGACTTGGAATCCCCATACAAGACTGAAAAGACAGCAAACAAACCGACGTTATAAATTGTTAAAAAGACTACTCGACTCACGATCAAAATTAGACCTTGAAAATAAACTTTTAATTTACAAGACAATGATTAGACCTCTCTGGGCGTACGGTTGTGAAGTGTGGGGCTCAACCAAGGATTCCAATTCCCAGCGTCTCCAATCAATCCAATCTAAAATTCTCCGTCAAATTATAAATGCTCCTTTTTACATATCAAATTACACTATCATAAAAGACCTACACAGTTGTACATGAACTCATCAAAACCCGATATCAAAAATTTCATCAACCACTGAACACACACAGTAATCTATTCGTACGAAATTTATCACTTCCAACCCTACCTGAAAATCCTCCAAGGCGATTGAAGCGAAAGTGGCCCCGAGACCTCATTGTGTGAAGACTGAACAAGATATCAGTGAGAAGGAGTGTTACCACTGGGCAACTTCTCCTACAAGAGCCTCAAATGATAATTCAACATATACGAACATATTTACTTAATACATCACTTGTAGTTGTAAATACCAAATAAATGTAATTAAAAAAAATTGCCATTCATACGCCGAAAAAGGTGGTGAAGCATCTCATTCGGGAATCCGTCACGTCCCGCAGTGGAATTCCGGGCGCGAACCAACAGCAACTCATCGTTAGCAGTGTGTTACACGGCTTTTGTGTGTTATTGTTGATTATTTTACTATTGCATACTATTGTGCATATGCAATAGCATTCTTGTCTAGTGTCGAATTCAGTGTAACTTTTATGCCTAATTTGTTAGAAAATAAATTAGCTTGTACGTTGTTTTTCTTTTTACGTGAATATCTAGCAAAATCTCAATTTGATTTTGTGTTTTCTAGTTATAATTTTGTTGATTGGGTTTGCGTTGTACCCGTGGTTGTGAGCTAAGATTTTTATTGGTTTTAGTCCATTTTTGTATTTCTCTTTAATCTATTGGTGATTACTAGTTTTAGTCCTTACTGTTTTCATTTTGTATCGATGACGGAGGGTTGTCAGCTTGTATGATGTTATCATTAGCCGTTGGTTTTGTTGTCAATTCATAGAAATTTTAGGTCAAGGTGTACTGTTGTCTGCAATGAAATACTATGTGATTATGTTGTTCATGTCTCCTACTATGTAGTTTATGTTGTTGTTATTCCGAAACTACTTACATATTTATTTTCTATTTATGAAGTCTGATGAAATATTTAAATTAAGCTGTTATCATTTTACAGTTTGTGAAATTAAAAAATAATGATAATTGGGAGATCGTGAGATGCGGTCTGATGTGACGTAGGTTATAGAAAAATATTTTCTTTATCGTGCCAACATTTCGATCTTTATTGAGATCATCTTCAGGCCCTGGGATTTATAAACATTGATTAAATTTTACATATACATGTAGGATGTGAAAAAAAATGAATTTATACAATGCTAGAAATTTTAGATTCAATCAAAGTATTTGTACTCCCTTAAAGTGTTTGTTTTCTGTGTAGATGTGACATTACTGTGTGTCGTGTTGAGATGCCAGTGAGATATTCATTTTTTATGTTTATATATGTTGGGTTTTGAAGGGGTAGAGAAAGAAGTCGGGATAGAAAGACATTTGTATATGCGCAGTCGGCTTCTTTGAGGTGAAAGGACAATGGGAAAAAATGGGTAATGGTTCGCCCTGATTATCCTTTCAAGATTATATAGACGGGGATAATTAGGGAAAGGAAAGCCAAATTATTGAAGACTATGTAGAAATGTTTGATGTGTAGAATGTAATGATTGTTTTATATGTTATATGTTTTGTGTGATGTGATAATGATATATGTATATTATCGATATTGATTTGAATATTAGCGTAGCTGCGACTGAGTTTACATGTGTCCGTTTTGTAATTGATGCTGTGTTTATCTCTGATGATGTAAACTACTTCTTAAAGTTACGTTTAAGTTTGTTTTGTTCTGTGTGTAATATTTTTGGATTTACACACAGTACAAAACAAACAAAAAACCCCACTCCTTCAAAATCCAACATATATAAACATAAAACATCAATATCCCATTGGCACTCTCAACACGACACACAAGAATGACACATCTCCAAAGAAAACAAACACTTCGAGTGAGTACAAATCTTTGATTGAATCTAAAATTTCTAGCATTGTATAAATTCATTTTTTGCACAACCTACATGTATTTGTAAAATTTAAAAGATGTTTGTAAATCCCAGGCCCTGAAGATGATCTCAATAAAGATCTAAACGTTGGCACGATAAAAAAATGTTTTTCTAAAACCTTCGTCACATCAGACCGCATTTCACGATTTCCAAATAATCATTAACTAACGGTCACTAAACACCGCACATTAATAAATAACCGAAACAGGGTAATTTAATTTAATTAACTTGAGTAAAGTAAGAGAAAAAATGCCGATATTTACAAAGCTACCTTATAAAATTAAATAGCGTACTTTTAATTACTTAATTTTTAATTTTGTATAGTACTTTACGTTGGATTTTAAAATTGAAATAAATAGTTTAAATTTGTAATATTTGTTTCCTTCGCCGAACTTTCAAATGGACTGTAGAAAATTAAAACATTCGTTGTGATGATCGTTCTGAAGATAGGAATCAGCACTGTGGAAGAGAGGAGGCGATCATCGCAAACACATTGGGAAAATGAGATAAAGCCCCATCATGAAATGAGTGCACTGGCAAAAAGATATATTAAATTTTAATTCTCGTATCTTAGACATTTAAGGTATATATATTCCTATATTTTTGGTTAATTTTGATTTTTGTTTAAATTTAATCTGTGAATATGTGGTTAAATGATTACTGTTCATGAAAAAAAGCTTCTCATACATTGTAAATATTCAGTTTATTCCATACCAAGAAGAGTTTTTAAATATATAATTTTGCTTATATTATATCTATTCTTTCTTATACAAGATGCAGCCCCACAACGTCTCTTAAAATGTTTAACATTCAATACTGTTTTTCTTGAAAAACTGCACCGTTAGATGTAGGGTAAATGGATGTGTAAAACATAAATAATAATTATAAAGAGTAAGTGGAAGGAAGCGTGTAGGCGGGCAGTTGCGAAAGGTGCTACGGCCACGCTGATTGTGGGTGTATTTTAGGGTGTTATATCAGCAGGCTGGTTATCACGCTACTACACGCTATCTCCACATGCTAACTAAGGCCCTTCCGCACACTTCCACAATTACTTCTCATTATTTCCTGTCTTTTCACTTAACCTCCACTTAAGAATATCTCAAAAAGCAGTCTGATTGTATATTCCCATGAAAAATCTACTAATTTCGAACAATTTCGGAAAAGGCATCAATTAATTTCTGATCCGCTACAGGGATGATCTATATATTTAACTATATTAAATAAGAACAAAAGAAATCCTGATTTAACATTTATTGTCTCTTTACAAATTGTAGTAATAAATGCTGGCACACCTTAACCTAATTAACAAATTCACTAATTTCGTGGTCCGCTTGACCAATTAATATATTACAATTAATTAAAGTTTTTAGTCGAGATAAAAAAGTAAATGGCACGAGCGGGATTCGAACCCACGATCTTCGGCTAGATACGCCGCTACTCTACTACATGAGCTATCTCAACTAAAAACCTTAATTAATTGTAATATATTAATTGGTCATGCGGACCACGAAATTAGTGAATTTAATGATTAAAAATTAAGTATACTTCACTAAAGCTCTCCGGGGCCATTTCATTTGTCGTCGAGAATCCAACCCGATTACACGACATTTGAAAAATGGCAAAAAGGAGAAAAAATTCAAAAGGTGGGGCTGAGGTGGGAGGTTAGTGCCCGAGGGGATCGAAGTCACGATAGCTCAAGTGGTAGAGCAGCGGCATATCAAGCCGAAGGTCGTGGGTTCGGATCCCGCTCGTGACACTGACTTTTTATCTCAACTTAAGACCTTAATTAATTGAATCTAATTAACAAAATTATTTATAACTAATTATTGTTAGTAAAAAACTCCATCTTGAGTATGCTTATTTTTCCACCATTGCGTCAGTTCTTTAAAACAGGCTTCGGCTCGTACGAAATTTCGTCCGTCATCTGACAGGATTTCAGTTAGCAAACTTCTATGAGCCAAGAATCTGCCCGACGAAGCTAGGAAGGATCGATAGTAACCTGGGATACTACTTTCACATCTACTTTAGTTTTCAAGCAGATATAGATACATATATAATCTTTATGTATGGCTGCCTTCTTAGATATGGTGGCCTAATCAAGTTCCTCCAAACCATCGCAAAAGATGAAAACCGATCTATCAGATTCACTATCCAGGAGGTTGATGATGACGGGAGCATTTCCCACTACACCCACCCTAGCACTTGAAATTATAACCAATACTACACCTCTACACATAGATGTTAAGGTAAGAGCACTAACCAGCTGCTATAGATCAATTAGTGAAGGCAGCTGGAACCATAAGAGAAACAATACAGGTCACTCGAAAATTCTACATTTATTGAGTAAGGTCAACAACCAACTACTAAGCGTTAGCGATAAAAAGGTTAAAACACCTTTAGGGAAAAAGCACTTTCAGGTAGTTACTCCCTGTGATTTTAACTATAGTGCGGATGATGACCATCGTAGTCTAGACTGCTTCACCGATGGCTCACTCATTAAGGACAAGGGAAGCGGTGCTGGTATACATATACCTAAATTAGGGATCAGCATCTCCTCCCCTCTTGGTAATAATACCTCAGTCTTTCAGGCGGAGGTCTGGGCCATCAATGTTTGCTGCAGAACACTCATGGATAACAAGATTAAGATATTAGAATTTTTTCCGACAGTCAGGCCAGTCTTAAGTCATTACAAAAAGAGTTATCAACATCTAGGCTGGTGGAGGAAACCGTTGAACTTATTAATAAATTACTACCAGGTACGAGAATAGGGTAACCCTCATATGAATACCAGCTCATAAGAGGCACTGTGGAATGAAGAGGCGGGGACAGCCTGGCCAAAGAAGGCTCAAATACTGCGTTAGTCGGGCCACAATCGGTATTACCCCACTCTATAAGCACAGCGAAAGAGAGTATTAACTGCTGGGGCATGAAGCAATTCCTTAAAGAATGGAATCTGTCCCCCGGACTTAGGCAATCAAAGGAATTTCTGAATGAAATCAAACCAAAAGAAGCGAAATGGTTATTCTCTAACTCAAGGAGGGGAATTAGGGGCTGATAGGTATCCTAACGGGCCATTGCCCCTTGAGAAGACACCTCTTCATAATGGGTATTCTACCAGACCCCTTTTGCCGCTTCTGTGAAATAAAAGAAGAAACGGCTCGACACTACCTCGCAGAATGTGATAGGTATGCCAGGGATAGATTTGAAACTTTTGAAGGAGAGGACATTGCCAAATCACTCCCCAAGATAAAATGGTCCAAAATCTTGGGGTTTGTGAACAGGCCCAAGAGGTTTATGCAGGACTCGTGAGCCGACCAAGTCTCGGACCTTTTAGGGATGGGGTAAGAGTCTACCTAGGCATTTAATCCCTCGGGTCTTGGTCGCCCACCCTGCGTAATGTGTATACTATCCAGGAGGTTCCTTTACGATTTACCAACAGCGCGGATTGTGATTTCAAATCAGGCACGTCGGTGTTTACCCTTTAAGAGCTAAACCATTCCCGGTTCAGTTAACCAAGTTGGACGTCCTAAGAACATAGGACTGGCTAAGATTTTCTTTTTCTTTAATAACCACTATAGACCACCAGCCATCTATCGAAAGGAGTGCTGAGCGGTATACGCGGCATGCTGTGAAGATACATGATCGCAGTATGCTCTAAAATCGCTACCTCTCGATTTGTAACAAACGTTTTTAGCTTGTGGGAGGATGTTTGGAGCCGTGACAATACAGGTGTTGAGTCTGAAATCAGTTTTGTCTACGAAAATACAGGATAAAAATGGTTTTATTTCAGGACTGATCTAACCCGAAGGGCAGAGGCACACAGCTCTAATGGTGAAATCGACATTGATTGAAGTGGTGCCAATTTGGTTTTGCAAAAGTGATGTGAAAAATAGCCATTCCATTGATGCATACATGAATGACTGCTAAGTAGCCCTGGTCAGAATCACCTGCAAAACCAATTCATTCTGACATAGTAGATGCGGAAAGAGGCAGCGGGGAATCTTAGCAGTTTGAAGTTCGGAAAGCTGCGAGAACAAGGCGTACCACTCCCGTCCAATATCAGTAGGAATTGCCAAAATTGCGGTAGCAGGATCTTTGCTTTGAAGACTACAGGAGACAAGTAGCCTAAAGGAACATTCATCCCGGCAATGGTTACATCACGCCATTCTTCATTTTAACTCCCTTGGACTGAATAGCATAGAAAAATCAGTCGTGTGTTAGGTCCCATACTTTAACGACAAGATCTTCTAGATTAAGACGTTGGTTTGACTGGATTCCGGTACTCCTAAACTTTTTTTATACGCTATTAAATCTATTTATAGGTTATTTTTAAAAAAAAAAAAGCCTAAATTGTTTTATTGAAATTGCATTAGCGCATAACATACTAGAAAACTGATTATTTCATATTTGTAAATTAATTCAACGCATTGATTTTCTCTACACTCCATAATTAAAATTACAGTTCTTAATATATTGGCACTTTGTTTGAACACCTCAATTTGATGTGAAACCGACGAAAGCATAAAATTATACGCAATACTAATTTCGAGTTACATCGGTTTCCTTGCGTTCACTATTTGCAATTCTAAAAAGCAAAAAGTACTCGATCCAATTCAACTAATGCTCTACCCCAATTTCGAGATTGTGTTTACCAACTTATTAATATCAATTAGGAGGACCTCAACCAAAATAAATTTCTTATAAGAGAACCTAGGACTGGCTAAGGCTTTCTTCTTCCTTAATAACCATTATAACTACAAATAACTTTAACACAGTGGTAAAATATATTTATACAAAGGCAAAACGAGTAAGAACGGCTAGATGATTTATTTATATCATTTTATATAATTGATTAAAAAAGGAGGTCCGAATTCGTTGAATGTAATGTGCTATATGCTGTAAGTGTTTTAATTAGTTTTGTAGGGATAAAAATAAATCATATTTTCTTTCAAAATTGTTAATAACTTCATATATACTGACAGGCAAAAAATTCCACCCACTTGTAATATAAATTGATTTGAATATATTTTTATATATTAATGTAAGATTCACGTTTTTTAAGGTTTAATGATTGAGTATTTGTCTAAAAAAGTTTTAAAAATATGAAAATTGATAAGGAAAGTTTAAAAAATAAATTAAATAAAATAAAACAGACGGATAGATAAAATTTGTTTTAATTTTGTTTTTGATTTTTAATTAAAATTGCACTATCGTGTATTTCTTCCTTTTGGCTTAATTAAATTTCGAAGTCTCTTCGCCATACTTCCTACCAGACTGGAAAGATTTCTTTGCTGGAGGTTTGCCCATTCTTCACGAAGAGACCTTTCAAGATAGTGGAGGGTGTCAGGAAGTGATAGATGTGCTTTTGAGATTATCCCATAAATGTTCAATGGGGTTCAAGTCTGGATAATGGGCTGGCCAGGCTAAGACCGTGATGTTATGCTGTTGAAGGTACGTTTGTACTATGCGAGCGAATGTGGATGGACATTATCGTGCATCAGAATAGGAATGTCACTAATTTCATCAAGGGTAGGCAACACGTATGATGTTCCAAAATTTCATACACATAGCAAGTAGCCATCAAACCGTCAAAGACTCTCTACGAACAACAACCAACTCTGTGCGACTCTCCATTGAAATTCCCTCCCATACCATCACTAAACTACGTTGAAAAGGTTGCCTCTGGGAAAAATTACAAAGCTTCGTTCCTTTTAATTTCGCTTTCCCCACACTCTTTCACGCCCATCTGAAGATCGTAGGGCAAATGTTCGGTCATCTGTAAAAAGTACAGCAGACCAATCGCAAAAAGACCAATGGCTGTTTTCTCGAGCAAATTGGAGCCTGCAACTCTGTGTGTTCTGGTCAATTCTGGTCCTCTTAAGGCGAAAAGTCATCAGTCCATACTAATTTAATAGTCTTCGAGCAGTGGGCAGTGGGTTCAGAAAGTTGGACACCTCGAACTTATTGGAGCTGCTGAATTGCTTAAATAACAGTAAGGTGCCAGTTTCGAAAAATTCAAAAGTTCTGTTACCCTAGAGCGTTATTATATATANTATATATATATATTTGTAGAGTTTTATTGTTATCAGAATAACGTTTACTTTTTTAAATTAAAATTTATAGCATTTATTTACTAAATATATGCCAAACAATACTACCGATAGCAAAACGTATCTCCGTTATATCCTTTCATTTTATTTATGTACCAGGCATGGTGGTCTAATTGAAAACTTATTTTCTAGCATAGAAGGCAACAGAATAATTATAAATATTAATAATTAAAATTTAGCTATGTAACGTTAAATTTTATAAATAGTTAAATAAAAAATAAATATATAGTGACAGGTGAAAGGATGGGACATGTCGTTTTATTATCCTGTTTCCAGTAATTAGGACATCATCATTAGGGCTATACTTTAATAAATGCATAATATGTACCATGTATAACTTTTCCAAAGGAAAGCGTTCAAGTATTTATATGATATTCAAGCATCTACAAAAAATAGATTCCTTTTAATTTCTCCGTAATTAATTATCATATTGTGACGAAACTTTGCTGAACTATTAAACAATTGAGTCGTTATTTAAACTTCGTCAAAATCAGTTGAGATTCGCCCCTAGGGCCTCTCCGAAATATATTTCTTTTAATCAACCGACTAGAATTTACGAACTTTCTTTAAATTATAACGTTGTTTTGAAAATTAAAAAATAATAATTACCTCTGATTATGTGTCGTTTGAAAATTTTGAAAATCATAAATTTTGAAAAAATACATAAATAAGACATCTATTTAGCCGTTTTCAAGTACTCCTTTTTCACATATACAGCATATTCCACCGTACCATATGTCAGACAATTCTAATTATTTTCTTAAGGATTTCTTGCATGTCTAGATTTAATCTGGTTTCTTAAAAATATGTATAGTTTTTCAGACAAACGGGATTCAGTACTGGATAAATACATCTTTCTCAACATACGTTGTTCTACAGAAAAAATCCCTTTTGTTGGCATAAAACGATCTGTAATTTGGTCGATACCGATCATTTTGCTCTGCCTATCATCCCTGTTTCATCACCCCGCATACAGCACGGAGAGATCTCACACTCCAATCTGTACTGTCATCCATCAACCCAATTTGTTCGTTACCTCTCAGAAAATAAATGCATTTGCAAATAAAATCATTTTTTCCTATAAGCTAGAATAAGTTTAATTTTGTGAACATTGACATAAACGAAAATTGAACATTCAGCAAAACAATTAATTAAGGTTTTTAGTTGAGATAAAAAAAGTCAATGGCACGAGCGGGATTCGAACCCGCGATCTTCGGCTAGATACGCCGCTGCTCTACCACTTGAGCTATCGTGACCTCGATCCACTCGGACACCAACTTCCCATCTCAATCCCACCTTTTCAATTTTCCCTCCTTTTTGCCATTTTTCAAATGTCGTGTAATCGGATTGGACAAATGAAATGGCCACGGAAAGCTTTAGTGAAGAATACTTCATTTTAAATCATTAAATTCACTAATTTCGTGGTCCGCTTGACCAATTAATATATAACAATTAATTAAGGTTTTTAGTTGGAGATAAAAAAAGTCAATGGCACGAGCGGGATTCGAACCCGCGATCTTCGGCTAGATACGCCGCTGCTCTACCACTTGAGCTATCGTGACCTCGATCCACTCGGAAAAGGAGAGAAAAATTCAAAAGGTGGGGTTGAGATGGGAAGTTGGTGTCCGAGTGGATCGAGGTCACGATAGCTCAAGTGGTAGAGCAGCGGCGTATCTAGCCGAACATCGTGGGTTCGAATCCCGCTCGTGCCATTGACTTTTTTATCTCAAATAAAAACCTTAATTAATTGTAATATATTAATTGGTCAAGCGGACCACGAAATTAGTGACAATAATTCAGCAAAACGTCGTAACGACAAGATAATTAGTGAAATATTAATTTTCCAATATATTCAGTAACCACATAATAAATATTTATTTTTTAAAGACTACAATTATTTAACTTAATCATACTTCAGCATGATTTCAAACATATATATAATAATTGTATCAACATAAATTAAGGGTCGTATTCAGCAGATGTTTAAAACAGTAAAAGGAATCGTAATACATTTTTTTCAATAAAAGTTGTTGTTTAATGCAGGAACCCTCTTCGAACCCTCTTATTCACGTGATGAATCAAACTGTGGGCGATATTTTACGATCTGCCAAAAAAGGTGCGACACCAATTTACAATTCACCCAATGTTGGCCGCTCAGCATCCTCACTCGAAATGACCCTACAGAATGAGAAGAATCGGCAAAAAACTGCGGGAAGCTAAATCAGGATAACTGATACACACAAGAACTTGACTGAATTATGACGGATTGAGAACTTTACTATTAATAAATGCATTTGTTAGTATTTACAACTAACTATTAATACCCAATTACTAATGAGATAAATATTTTGAACACATCCATGAAAATATAATCAGATTAAATATACTAACTATTATGAGTAAATTGATAGCGTTAATAACTTTTAATACAACAATTCTGGGGAAATGAGCAAACTGAATCAGTATAGGTCGGTACAAATATGGTATTAGTTTTTTGTTTTTTTAATAGTTAATTCACATATTCCGTTTGACATTTTGTACAAAAGAACGTCCACTATTGTTGTCAAATTTGCATACATAACCTAGCAGATAATTTTACATTTGCGTTAGGGTATTAATACTGTACATAATCTATTTGCGTATATATATGTAAAAATTCCTCGTTTCAATACAATTTAAAAAAGTTAAATTAGTAGTAGATAAAAATCCAACTAACGTCGCTTTAGAAAATGTGCGGTTAGGAAAATGGATTATTTAAAAAGTTGAAAATATTGAGTTTGTAAAATGCATAATAATTCCATTTTGAAGTGTTAGAAATATTTCGATTGGTTTTTAGAAAATGGCCGATTGGATATGAATGGCATATGGTTTGGAAAAAGTTAGATTTGATTAAGTAAAACTTCGAGCAGGTGGAAGAAAGCTCAACTTGATTTGAATAAAGTGCAAAAAGTTACATCCACATATGTGGTTTTGAAAAAGTTCATTTTCATCTGGACAATGTTCATTATGTTTTGGATTAAAATGTTTTATTACGGTTGAATTTAATTAGGAAAAAAGAAAGTTTTTAGAAAATAAAACATAAATAAAATTTAATTATTTAATAAAAGTAATGGTTTAATTATTTGTTCTATGGAAAGCTTAATGTGGTTTAGAAAGTTCTGTTTAAAACTCAGTGATTTGAACAAAGTGCGATGTGGTCTGCAAAAGTTTTTATTTTTATTTAGACAAAATTCAATTTGATTTGAAATAAAATTGAAGGGTTTACAAGTGGTAGAGCAGCGGCGTATCATGATCGTGGGTTCGAATCCCGCTCGTGCCATTGACTTTTTTATCTCAACTAAAAACCTTAATTAATTTTAATATATTAATTGGTCAAGCGGACCACGAAATTAGTGAGTTTACAAAATGTTCAATTTGATCTGTAAAAGATTCGATTTATTTTTTTTTAAATACAATATGGTTAGAAAAAATTGAGATATGGTTTACCAAAACGTCGGTCTAGAAAAAGATCTATTTTATTTTTTTTAGACAAATCAATTTGGGTGGAAAAAACCACAAAACATATTTTCAGTATTAGATATATCGACCACTTTTTCACTCACGAACACTCTGGATCAAGTTGTTACTTCCAAGATTTCTACCTATATCAAGGCTTATATCATTTCACAATATTAAAAACAATTTTTAAATCAATTTTACGAATATGAAAAACGATACGTACAAATGTAAAATGCCTTGATCCAGAGTGTTCGTAACAATACACTTTAGTAAATGTTCCATTTCATCTGAAAAAAGGTCAATGTAATTTAAAAAAAGATCAGTTTGATGTAGAAAAATCCCAACTTTTGAGTAATTTCAATTTGATCTGAAAAAATTCTCAATTGTATATTTAAAAACAAATAAGTATTTGATTATGAAAAAGTTTCTTATTGTTTGAAAAAAGTACATTTTCATTTGCAAAACGATTTATTTGATTAAGAAAAAAACAGTTCAATTTAACTTGCAACGGTTGAATCAGATTTAAAAATGAAATTTTATTTAATTTGTCTTTTTAATTTATATTAAATGATAAATATTAATGAATTAATATTTTAATGCAAAACACGATCAATTGCGTATGATAGAATAATGGACTTGGATCTCGTCCCGTACATTCAGCAATGTAGGCATTCGAGTTGTTTACTTGAAATCTGTTCTCGAACTCCACCCTTGGAATCTGTACAAAAAGCATCTGCGGCTTAAGCCCCGTGTCCTACTGGGAGAGGGTGTTAAGCCGCCGCACTAAAAAACAAGAGCACTGCATTAGTATCGCATTTTTTAACCATGCGGTACGCGGTGATACAAAATCCCTAGATTTCCTTCCGACTTCATCCCACTAGTGGAAAAATCATACATTTATTTAATATCCAAGCAAGACAAAAGACCCTTTTCAACATGCTCAAAAGTCATGAAAGCCTTTTTTAGTGTTAAATAATAGCGAATGTCAAGTATTTGTTCTTTTATGTAGAAATAATAATTAAAATAATTTAATAAATAAAATCTGTTAGAGAAAATTATTCAATTAAAAATATTTCTCTCGGGTCTGACATACTGGGAAGTTCTGTAAATTCAAAGGGTTCCTCCCCTGGTAGAGGACGGTTCTTACCACTCACGCATTTGTACAGACACGGCAGGAGTCCCACAAGATAATATCCTCGGTCCGTTTCTCTACTTAACATAGCTATACTGATTACATCCCTGATCATCCCAATACTACCACTGTTCGCATTTCCAAATTACTGCAACCCTTCCCACACGGGTCGCAATGTCATTTAACATTGAGATTCTTTAGCGCGCGCACCTGGCACTCTCACCTCCGCGCTCGGAACTTCTGCTTCTTCCGCGAGGTTCGGTGTGCCCGCAAATCCACAGACTAATCGACAGACATGCTGACTTCCGAGGGGGTGGGTTAACATTGTGCACCTAACTAGTGTCGCGAGTAAAGGGTTACCCAAAAAGTGGTCGAAATGCATCGGCCAAATCTCCCACACACTCCCTAGATAAAGACGGCAACTCTATCTCCCTGGTTGTAGGGGCTCCGCTAGTCCGTCGAAACTTACGGATGCGCTCCGGCTGTGGTTTCGATTTTAGTGGAATCTCTAACCACCTCCTAGAGGAGACTCTAGGAATAAAGGCAGCCCAGACGACCACCACGGAAAAACATCGACCCCCATCCACCATTCCTCAAGCATTCGAGGGATACCGTCAGCGTAGTCATAGCTCCTCAATACGCTCTCGGCAGTACGATTCTTCCGATTCCCGCGAGGTCGGGAGGTAATTCGAAGGTCATACGCAAGTACCACGGTCCACTGCTACGAAAGAAATACAGCCTCTTCTCTAGGTATCAGTATTCAACAGGTAGTTAGAGGTCTCGCCACTAAGCCTTCCGAGTCCTTACCCATGCAGCTGAGCTTGAACTTGGAACGAAAATATGCTGCCCTCAGTTCAGATGCTTATGCACCCCGTGTGCCTCTGATGCAGCACGCCGTCCAAGGTCAGCTCGCAAGCCAATAACTCCCTTAACGCTTCTCGAGGGACTAGGTAGGCGTAGTCTTGGCGTTCTCGCACGCTGTACGCTTCCTTGGTCCTATCGTCCAAAGGCATGCAGAAGATGCCTAAGGCGATCGTGCGCGCCAGGAAACTCGTGCAGTTTGTGCTTTAGAAGGTTTGTCAAACTCTCAGGGCTACACCCTTATTTCGTGTATCTATAACGCACTAACCGACATGAACCACTCTTGGTATGGTAATGTGGAAATAACATCGATACGTGAAAGAACATCCACTTCTACAGAATCCCTTCTAGTCCAAACCCGATTATTGCCTCCTCCCCTGTTTTATTGCAAATGCTCCTTTCTATGTACCCAATCGTAACTGTCACCATAACTTCAACATCCTTTAGGTTTCCTATTCATCCCGATATAATAAATCCACACCCACTGGTCATCCCAATTCCTTAATGACTCAGCTTTTCTCAGCCTGACTTTTTGACAGTCTTAACAACTAAAACATCGGTGGCCTGATATGTTATCCTAAGTGATAGCGAGGGACAAGTAAGTGCTTACAATTACATCGCAGTGTCACAACTGAGGCTTTCACATATGTCTACTAAAATAGAAAAAAAATTAAACTTAGTTTCATAGTAATTGACATAGTAATAGTTAATAACAGTTAACAAATGAACAATGTTTAAAAATATAGATACTAGGCTACAAACTATGTTGCAGTTTTGTAAAAATGGCTTAAAATACAACTAAAAAACATTTAGAGTAAGAACAATAAAAAAATAACGTCATATCTTTTTCTCTCAATTGCAGCTATATTTTTTATTTTATTCATAACACAAAATGCCAGTGTGATAAAAGCGTTGATTTTGCTAAACCTTTAATGTTTAATTCCTATAAAAGGTTTATTGATTATGGAAATGGATAAAATTACGCTACAACGCTGCATTATTTAGAAAGGACCTTTATGCGTTGCTATATAAAGAGGCATGAAAATTTTAATTAAAGTTTATTAAGGACAATAAATAAGCTTTTAGCTTTGGCACAAAATGGTCATCAAGAAGCATTTAATTATGGTGCAGCTGTGACAGTCCAACCCCCGCATGTATGGAGTGGGCTTCAGGTAGGGGTTGGAATCGTTGCCCCTCACCTACTAATGCTCCCTAATAGCCTTTTTTTGTTTAGACAATCTATTATTTGTTTAAGCTCAGATTAGTTGGTATTCAGGAGTATAAATCTTAACGTTGCAATTTTTCTATTGGGTTGGTGCGAAATTAACATATTTTGATCCGTTGTGAACGATGACCAAGTCAAAACGTTTATTGAAGAAAATTCGCGTAAAACAACACGGGAAATTGCGGAAGAGGTTAGTGTTGACCACTTAACCGTTGTTCGCCTTTTGGAGCAAATTGGTAAAGTAAAGAAGCTCGTCAACCGGGTATCGCACGAACTAACCAAAACCCAAAGAAATGGACGGTCTGAAATTTACACATCTCTTCTTTTGCGCCACTGAAATTAACCATTTCTCGATCGAATCATCACGTGCATGGATAAATGGCGCGAAAACACTTCCCGAAACAAAATCCACACCTAAAAAAGGTTATCGTGTCTGGTGGTGTACTGCTGTTCACTATAATTTCCTAAATTATGGTGTAGTTTTCACAACAGAGAAATATTGCCAAGAAAATGGACGGGAAACTGCAATGCCTTTGTCGATCATTGGTAAACCGTAAAGGGCCGATTCTTCACGATAAAAAGAAATGTCCTGATTGAAATCTCCTTGGTCAAATTATCAGCCTTTTCATTGCCCCTATTATCAAATATTCGCTTGCAAGCAATTTTATCCATTTTCGTTTTGTTCTTCTTATTAGCAAATGTTAATTCTGGATTTAATAAGGTAAAATCACGTCAATCTAAAATGATGCTTGTCCCTGAATCGAGCGTAATATATTTATAATGATTTCTAATTGATCCAAAGGATTTGATGAAACTTGGCAGAAATACTTAACCATTCAAGCCTGCTTTATCCTTGAAATTTTGTTGAAATCGATTGAATCCAGCTCACGGGAAGTGTATTGTTCTGTGACAGCCTTTTCAGAACCTAATTCCATCAATACCTTGCCAACTTTTCAGTAAAATTTTATGAAACCTGACACAATTTTTTAACGGTCGGTAGTATAGTCCAAATTTTTTTAAAAATCAAGCGGCTAAAATTCAACCCTGGTTTCTAAATGTATTTAAAAAATGCTGTGATTATAATACATACTACTTAAAAAATAGTAATGCGTTCAAACAGATTTAATAATAATAAAAATGTTATCCTAATAATGCATTAGGCAGCAACGGTTTAGGCGTTGACACAGCGCTCATCACTGTAAGGTCCCGGGTTCGAATCCAGCGGCCCTGCATTCGAACCCGAGATACTTACAAGTGGGGACACTCTGAGAGTTGATATGACCTCTGCTGTTGCGAACCCTTGTAAAAAAAATATTTATTAATAAAAATCATATTTAATCCATCGTATTGTAATTTATGGTAGAATTCGTGTTTTGACTCTTTTTTTTCTTTAAAACTTTTATATAGCACAGTTTAAGTAAATTAGAATTATTCTAACCTTACTAATATGAGGTTTCAAATGAATAAAGATACACCGAAGTAGTTAATTTATGGTATCACTATTTTAAATCATTTTAGGTCACCTATCAACACGTTCGTGTCAAACTGATGACACTTCTTGAGTTAAATGTACTCATTAATGATTCATTTCTTCCTTCTTTTTTATTTATGTATTGTTATCAAAATTGGCTTACAAAGGGCAAAGGTGAGAAATTTTTGTTTACAACAGTAAACAACTGAACCTATTAATTGTGTGGCAAATCGTTTGGCAGCAGGTTTTAACAATTGTCTCCAGTGGAAACGCCATAACCCGAACTATTATGTAGCCTCGGGAGGTCCAGGACGGGCAAATGTAGCTGTTAATCGGCACGGATTGCTTTCATAACCCACATATTAGCTACATTGTCGTTTCCCGAAAGCTCTTGTTTCACCTCACCCCCCATTGTTTTACTGGTAATGCGTACGGCTTCCTATTTTATTAAAATATCCATCCTTTCTGTGTTGCAAGATCAAATTTAGGAAGCAAAACGAAAGAATAAAACGACACCGATAATATTCTGTTAAGGCGAAAGCTAAAAAGAAAAATATATAAAAAGAAAAGAAAAAGTAAGACAAGATGATAAACACCGTCTCTCAATGTCATCGTTGATTAGAAAAAGAAAAACGGTTCAGTGTAATCTCCCTTAATAAGAAAATATTTCAAAAGAATATTATTAAGCTTAGCAAAATAAGATAATCTTCATTCCCGTCGTTTTTTTCTAGATCCAGCATGTTTTGATTTCATCAATTTCAAGGCATATTTAAATGTAGTTCTGTATGTTTTTCCTGATCCATCTACCAACCAATGAGTAGAATTCTTACAATTTCAGTAAAATATACCTTAACAGTGTTAACTTGATAAAGCTGAAAAGTATTTAAACTAAAATTAATAAGATATGTATTAATAAAGTTACTATTAAAATTAAAATTTACTTTCGTGTACATTTAATTACAGCAATGTTTATTCTTTCTTTTTCTCAATAAACAATCTTTGTTAAACAAAAAGCCGAAGCAGCTCACAACAAACCATAGAACATTGTTGATAGGTAGACTTAGAAAGATCAAACTGCTAGAAATAATGAAGTGAAAAGTGAGATCAAACTGCTGCCAAAGTTCACTCGCTCAACTTAACTTCACCATTTCATGATATTATTTATGTATAGATATACTTTGTACTAGTTCATGATTCTCAACTTAGTTAATAATAATAATACCTGAAAATAATTCAATGTGTAATATTTTATCTATTATTAAATAAAAAATATTAAATATTAATAGGTTAGAGTGTTAGTTTTGTACTTTTATAAACCTAAATAACCATGGTGCTCAAAAACGAGGAGGGATATTGCCAATTTTGTAGTTTTTCTTTCCCTAGCATTGCTATTTTGTTTTTATTACAATTGCAGTTAAATGTATTATAAATTATTGTTTTTAAATTTTACAAATACATTTAAATTACTATACAATAAGATCACAGATCAAAAAAAAAAAAAAACCCTCTTCGACGAGAGGAACAAAGGGTAGAATTTTTGTGCAATTTGTTTTTCATGTTTTAATTGTTTGTTTTTTATATGATAATAAAACAGGACCTGAAGATAACAGTATAAAAACTGTCGAAAGCTCGGCGAAAACCGAAAGGAAGTTTTCTCTGTGTTTGACCTCTTCCGTAGATCCTCCGAAAAGACTTCATGTTTCCAGTAGGTCGATAATCTAGCTCATCGTTACTATGGAAAGGGTTTCGTCTTGCAGCAATGATATTTCTATCCTCCCTTAGCGTCGTAATGGGCTGCTCTAGCAGGCCTCCTTTTGGCACTTCCAGTCTCTCGGAATTGAGCTAAAGCTAAGACCTCTGAACAATCCAATTGCCTTGCGATATCCCTTGCCGGTGACCTCGATGACTCATTCTCACAATAATGTTGCAAACTTCTGGTTCACGATAATGTCTGTCAATGGTTGAAGAAAATACAACAGGATTAAAATGGTGTAAAGACGAGAAAAGTTGTTTGTTCACAAAATGAGTAACCTTCATGTTTACTATTCTTAAGTAAATCCGTTATTAAAAATGAAGAGTTAACGTTTGTTTGTTTTTGGCTTGTATTTACTATTTTGTTTCATCCAATTAATAAGAATATATCGGTTTATTTAAATAAAGTTAATAGAATATGAATAAATTATAAATATCCCGTTTCAGTTTTGAGCACTTTATTAAATTTTAATTTTCGTTATTGGTACATGATATATAATATATAGTGTCGTTCTACATATCAATGTCATTAATTTAAGAAGAATGAAATGTATTACTTAACGATTTAAGACAACCAATATTAGCCAAGGTACTGGAGGCGCAGAATACAAGAAATGCGTCGACACCTTTTATGCGAAAACAGTTCTACATAAAGACTTCTAGATTTGTAATTGGATTTATGACCTAGGAACTTTTGGTGCTTGCCGGATAAAGCGTGAACGTAATCCCTCAACTTTCTCCACCCGCGTTCTTTGTTCCGCCCTCGTTACTTTGCTTTCTTGACCTCGTCCCCTTCTCTCAGTGAATTCAGTGAAAAGCATACATACATAAAAAACAGCTTTCAGTGTTGTACAAGTGGATAATTACTTGTGTAATAAAATCAGCCGAATGATATAACGATTAGTGTATGAATAGTTTTATACTTCAGAACAGTTCTTATGCTGTTAATCTAATTTTTTATGTAAATACATTTTATAAATAAATATTATAACAAAATTTTAAATTGACAAAATTAATGAACGCTGCGAACCCTCCACAAAAAAAAGCAGATCAATTTCCTCTCCGCCCAGATGATATAGTCGTTTATGTTAAAAACATTATCGTACGAAGGTGGGCGGCAAGATGAAATAGAAATGATGAATGATGGAGTGACTGCGGTGTTCAATCCTTTTAGTAAAACTCGTTCAACCTGATGATGAGCTAAAACCTCGAAATCCGGATCGTTGCTAAACAATTTACTGTGAGTAGGAATTATCTTTTTAAAAAGCATTGGCAAGATGGAATGTCTGTATACAGAGTATGAAAGAGTATGAGTAGAGTATGAAAGAAATTCAGCCAGTTGTACATAAATGGCCAACTGAGGAACTTGAGAGGAAAGAACTTGTGATTCTCTCTAGATTGCGAATAAATCACATCAGTCTAATCCATTATAGGCTTTTAATAAGCAACAACCTTCCAACTTGTCCTCGATTTATGCGAATTGGAAAACGCATTATTCTGACGGTAAAACATATTTTGGTCGACTGTCGCACTTTGCGACCCGTTAGGCAAAGACTCAATCTTTCGAGTGATTTAAAGGAGTTACTGAGTCCAAAGTGGTTTTTTTTCGAGGTGCAATTTTCAGTTTTCTCAAATTATTGAAATTTATAATGAGATTTAGGCCTTTTCCCAAATTGTTATGCCAGTGAATGTTTGTCTGCTAGTGTTTGAATTAGAGTTGTGCATGCAAGATTTCTTCCTTTTTTCAGGAATTTTTGAGGTTGCCGGAGCGGAAAAATGAAATAGAAAAAAATTAGCATTTTTTAGTCTAATTTCAAATTTTTGCCTTTTGTTTGGAAAAAAATATACAGGCCCATTTCAACTTCCCAATTTCAATTTGGTTTGTTATATACTTATATGTAAATATTTTATTTACTTAAATTTACAAATTTCGTGGTCCGCTTTACCAATTAATATATTATCGTCAATGGCACGAGCGGGATTCGAACCCACGATCTTCGGCTTGATACGCCGCTGCTCTACCACTTGAGCTATGATGATATCCGCACCTTTTGAAATTGAATAATGGCAAAAACGAGGAAAAATTCAAAAGTTCGGTTGAGATGGGAAGTTGGTGTCCGAGTGGATCGAGGTCACGATAGCTCAAGTGATAAAGCAGCGGCGTATCCAGCCGAAGATCGTGGGTTCGAATCCCGCTCGTGCCATTGACTTTTTTATCTCAACTAAAAACCTTAATTAATTGTAATATTTTATTTACATTAACTAATTTTTTGAAAGGATAATACTGTACCATTTATCTACCTTTTGTAAATAAATAATCTACAATTCGGGTTTTGATTTTCATAGCTGTCAGTATCGTTTATTTTTTTCCAATTCTTTTTTTGTTATATACCTACACTTATATCTAATTTAAACAACCAAAAGAAAAAATGATTTTAGTGTTTTTTGTTTAACATTTATTCACTAAAGACATTGTTTTCCAAAATTATAAATTGTGGTTTATGATGATAAAATGATTTTGTTTGTGTAGGCCAGCAAAGTAACAAAAAAACTTGCGAAATTCTGTACATTATTCTGTCAGTCACACCGTCGCTATCGCCATATTTTTCACTTTTCACGTATATGCTAAACCCGCAAGACGGGTTGGTCTTACATTATGGTATAACTCATTTCTCAAAAAAAAAGTGTAAGTATTTTAAAGCATTTAAGTATTTTAAATAGATAAATTAAAGCTTTGGATTTATCTATCATCATTAGGATCATTAGGATGTGAGTGAATGTTTGGAGTCAATGCTTTATAGCACTCAGAAGGGATAACCTAAGATAGAAGGTTTGGATGTTAGGGCGTGAAATGAGCTTAGCCGTTAAAACGCCCTTAAAAATGAATAATAATAATAATAATAATAACATTAAGTACTACTTACAGTTTTCTTTTGTTTTTAATATTACAAATTACTGCAAGTTTACATGTGTCTCCATTAAGTGAAATATTTATTCATTTTATTTTTCGTTATGTTTTTTATAGGAATGTATTTCATCGTTTTAAACACAGGAACTACTCTGTTTAAAGCCAGAATAAAAAACAATCTCGAAAGAACGGAAAATATTTCAATGCAGAATTTCCGCCGTGTCTTTTTTTCGTCTCTACACGAATTTTTGAATTGGGCAAGTCTCGGCAAACATAAATTGGAATCGGAGATTTGCCTGAATTCTAAGCTAGGGAGAAGACCCGGCCCACCCCCTATTCGTAATCTCATGTAGTCCCCTTTGTCATGGTGATAAGAAAATCGAAGGTGTACAACCGCCGGTTTCGCCCCTTTTCTTAACACCTAACTGATTTTTCTCTCGGACTGATTTAGGATACAGCACAATGACGAAGCTAAGAAACCTTTCTTTAAGCAAAACTACATTCTTTCTAAAAATAAATCGGCGAAAGTCGGAATTAATTTATTTATAGTAACTCGAGATACTTCGGTAGGAGTTCAATGAGCTCAATTAGACGCCTAAAATTAATACGGCCGAATGCCTTAAGAGATTAAGGTCGTCTGAATCATGTAACTAACCCATGTTAAAAAGTACATGTAAGTTTAAATTAAAAAAATTAATGATAAAGGAGTAGTAAGTATCAGATTATAGGCTTATCACCGCTCAGCAGAAGGAAATCTTACAAATTATTGCAATGTTCAAACTAATTTTTATACTTTAAAGGAGCTTTTTATTTTTTTTTCTAAATTCAGTAGTTAAGCAGTTAAGCATGTAAATTCAAAAGAACCTGATGAATGCTGTGCGAAAGACTCTTCAGTGTCAAAAGAAAAAAATTAAATTAAATCTACTTGCGTACTTGTCATGGAGTGTCAACAAGACACTAATTTTATAAATTTAAATAAAGCATTTGAAAAAGATTCTAAATGAATTAAATCACTCGAAATTCTCCTATTACAATATCACAATAAAGACTATGACAATAAAGAACTAACACGAAATTTAAGAGCCAGGCGGATTTCCTGGAAAAATTGAATGTGCCCCCGTTCATCGACACCAGTTTTTTTCGACAAAATGCAAAATTTTTGAGCCTTCCAGAAGCGCAATCTTAAAAGGTGGCTATACCGCTGGAACCTAATTGAATTGAGAACTTTTGTGGGAATTTGCAAAGCTCCAGGAGTTTGTAGTTATAACAGTTACCATTTCAACATTATAAAAAAATCCATATTTCAACATTTTTGTTTTTCTGAATTTTTCGTGCAGAATATTTTCATCAATTCTAAAATGTAAATAGGTTTCCTTACAGCAAATTTACAGCGTTCTTTCAGGTGGCAAAAACCAGATTTTTCTACAGTCAGTAATTCTGAAGTTTATAAGCAATTCAGTGAACCTAGTCTAAGTCGAAAAAATTAAAAAACACAGAAAACTTGAAATTACTTCTTTACCGTTAGATTTGGACGGGGGTTCCCGAGTACTCATCGTCAACAAGACAAGAGGATCTTTAACGTCCGCACCTAGCCTATTCAGCCTTATCGGACGTTTTGATACTCAAGATGACGCACTTCTGCATACGACGGAATGGTGTTACCGCCGCAGCATTGGTGTAGAGGTTTCCCAGCCCCTAAGGGCCGAATGTCGGGCCCGCATTGTGCATCGGGTGGTATGCCGCACGCGAGGGGCAATACATCAATACAATCGTCCCCCCAACTTCCGGGAACGCCCCGGCAGCGGTTTAGTTTAAAGTGGAATTGCTAACCACCTCCTAGATGTGCACCGCCTACGGTAAAATCTCTTATCGAGCTCAGCCTACACCTGCTACGCGCATTCGAGGGATGCCATAGGCTCAGCCTAGGCGGTCCGATCCTTCGCTTCCCCAAGGGTACCACGCCGGTCATACGCACAACAATGCAAAGCATACTCGAGTCAAAGACGCCGACTCGCTACCCGCTTCCATTCGCTTACTTACGCATTCGAGGGACTATAGCATGATCATTGCGTCCTCAATTCTTACATGCTGTCGTCCGGTCGCAACGTCTCCCGTGAGGCCGGGGGGGTTTTACGTTGGTGATACGCAAGCTTCACGAAGGCCACAAATAGAAGATACCCTCCGTCTAAGTTCCCGCCAGGGGCGTCACCACGCACCACCACGAAACCATTCCCAGTGTGACTAGGGCTGATTTTGGAAACTTTTCAGTCACCCCGTGGTATAGATGGCCATACAACCCTCCCCCGCCTTTGCAGACAGGATCTAGTGCACTGGCCCTCGTGTGACTCTGCTAAGGCCCCCGCCGCCCATGCCGACCCTTAGGCCGACACGAGTACAGCTTGTGCTTTAGAGAGGTTGCCACGCCCTTTGGGCTGCAACTTTATTTTGTGCCCGGATACCCCCCTTGTAACCATGGGTTAGGAGGGGTCACAGGATAGAGTGAAGGAGCTCGGATTGAGAAAAAGGGCCGTGGATGAGAACACGAGGTGAGCCGTTTCGGGGTCTCGAGTCTCGAACCACACTATACCACCCGCTGTCGCCGTGGTAATGGGCCATGACTCCCAGGGTGGGTGAGACGAGATGGCCGTTCATGAGCCGAACTAGTCGGCCCTATCCCAGCCAGCCGTCTCGGGGGGATGAATCCGAGTCCGCGGAAAATAAATCTCGCAGGTCGGATTGGGATCCTCAATCGCAAGCACTCACTCTTCACAATCAGTGCGCTCGTGGTGGGCGACCGGTTCCTCAGGCTTTCGCAGTTTCCATTCAGGCTCCCTGCTACTCCCAGAAGGCCGAATGTCGCTCACACCTGGGCTTGAGAGACTCTTCCTCAGTGATTGGACAGGGGGTTATAGGAAGAGTTTTTTTGCATGTGGTGAGTAGAGACACCTCCTGAAATTTTCGACACATCGCCAGTCACCCTGTATACACCACCCGCCACACTCGTTCAAGCCCCTCTGTTCTATACCCCATCATACAAATCCATCTCTCTTTCCTTATCCATTCACACCACCTCTGGAATACGTTACTTTTTTTTACTTACTCCTGTTCCGACAATTTAGCTTGGCAATAATATTAGAAATTGTTTTTTCAATCATACCATACAAAACAATGCTTGTTACATCTAACACTTTAAACGGAACCTACTTTTTTCATTCTTATTTAATTTAGTACATTTGATTTAGTTTTACGCTATTACATTTAAATATTTATTTATATATTGGGTTGTCCGGAAAATAATGCAGGATTTTGGTATTAAACAAAAAAAAAGAAACTAGTTACTTTAAAGCAATGTTCTTTAATCAAAATAATTTCCCATACTCTCAATACATTTCTCCCAACGTGTTGGTAACTTATTAATTCCGTCTGAGTAGAATTCAGAATTTTTAGAATTGATAAAGTCAATAAATGCATTTTCCAGTTCCGTTTGATTTTTGAATATTATGTGTTGTAAGTAGTGGTCCAGGTGTCTAAAAAAATGGTAGTCAGTAGGCGAGAGGTCCGGAGAGTAGGGTGGGTGAGGCAAAGTTTCATAGCCAAGCTCCAATAATTTTTGTGACGTTACACGTGACACATGTGGTCGAGCGTTGTCATGCAACAAAATGGGCCCTTTCCGATTGACCAAAGAGGGCTTCATTACTGCCAATTTCTGATGCATGGTATTAATTTGGTTACAGTATGATTCAGCATTGATGGTTTCGCCAGGATTTAAGAAGCTGTAGTGTATTAAACCAAATGAAGCCCACCATACCGTAACCATTACCTTTTTTTGATGAGTTGGGGGCTTTGGAGCTTCTCCTTTGTCGAGCCACTGTCCAGAACGTCTAGTGTTATCGTAGAGAATCCACTTTTCGTCACATGTAACAATTCTGGCCAGAAATGGGTCATTTTTGTTTCGACAAAGAAGTGATGCACAAACATCAAAGCGCTGATTTTTTGGCGATCGTTTAATGAGTGTGGAACCCAATTTTCGAGTTTTTTCACTTTTCCAATCGCCTTGAGGTGGTCAGCGACGGTCGTTTTACTGACTTTGAGTTGCTCTGCAAGTTCTCGAACAGTTGTTTTGGGGTTTTCTTCCACCACTGATCGCAGAACATCATCATTAAGAGAGGAAGGCCTTCCACGACCTTCTTCATCTTCAAGGCTGAAATCTCCCTCCCGAAATTTTTTAAACCACCTTTGCACAGTGCACTCATTAACACAACCCTCGCCCCAGACTTGGTTAATGTTTCTAGCCGTTTGGGCTCCGCTTCGGCCGAGTTTAAACTCGTAAAAGAAAATCGTACGAAATTCTCGCTTTGACATTATAAGGATGACTGAATTATTTCCAAGTAGCGGAATGCTACAGAGGTAAACAAACAATATCATTTGGAAGAGGATTAATAAGTGTTGACATTCATACAAATGAGTAATCCTGTAAACGTAAACAGAATATTTTATATAGATTTTTTTTAATGAAAACTTAAAATCCTGCATTATTTTCCGGACAACCCGATATTATTCACTTAGACAGAATTAGGCCAAATTTGTTTCGTTATTCAAGGGAGCCCAAACCTCCAGAATAAAATTAATTATCTTATTCTATCTTCTTCTTCTTTTTCTATATAATAATATATCTAATACCATGATGTTTAGTTTTATGAACTAAAGTTACAAACGAAAATTCAAACCTTTCCTAACATAGGAAAAGGGTTCTCTTTTGAAGGCCTTTTTTATTTTAAAAAGTCACACGTTATAAATACAATATTTACTAATAAATTGTATGGGTTTAGTTATGACAAAAAACCTATGGATTTTATTTTCAAGGAATATTTCTCGTCATAATCAGATTTGTTATTAATTTGTTACAACGTGAGTGGTATTAGGAGAGTACTTTTTTTTAAACTCTTCTGTGCATCTGTGTGTGTATATATTTTAGTTTATTTCTCCCTAATAGCAATTTTATTCAAAAATTAATATAAAACTTGAACTTAATTCCACAAGATTTTACATTATCCAGGCAGCATCTGAATACATTGGGCTTTTGACATTTTTTTGGTTGTTGACGTCTGGGATATTCACAGGACAATTTGTTGTTACCTTTTTTACATTGCTTAATATGTTAAATAAATTATTTTTAAAACTCCACACGTCGAACTGTTACGTTTAAAGCAAAGAACCATTATTTTGAATGAAAAGGCACGCTTTTTTGCAGCGTCCAAAACCAACTGTTTTGCTATGAAATAAATTTTTATTATAGGTCGGCCGGATCAAACTCAATTCATGACGACCTAATATAGTATTCTATCGACATCAAGTTTACTGAGATGGCGGCTTAAGTGGCAGTTGAAGTTCCGTGTGGCTGAGAATTGTGGCCAATAATCCATTAGTGGTAACATACGAATCCTGGCTTACACACTCGGCTAATTCAGCATTATCGACCACCGAAGGGCCGCCTGATCGAGTCTCAAACCACGATGTACCCCTTGGCAGTCCGGTGTAGAAATAACTTCAGCTGACTCCGACCTACTTTTTTCTTCATTTCTCTTCGCAACTTTTAATACTAAATTTCATTCAAAAACAATGATCCAAGGGAAACATCAATTTTAACAGTAGTGTACACAAAGGAAATAAATAAACATAATATTTTATAAAGGATGTAATGTTGTTCTGAAAAGTATGATTATTGATTACAAAGAAATGTTAAACGTTGTCTATACTACGGCTTCAGTGTAATATGAAATGAATCCAATTGGGGCAACTTTTGCTAAGTAATACCCGAAATGAAAGACAAGCCATGGCGTTTTAATGAATTAAAACTTCATTTCTGGTTACTAATTTAAAATGGTTTTGTTGCTTAAATAATAATTTTACCTCTTAACAGGTGTGACACTTAAAAACGTCATAACGTAGTTTCTGTAAATAATAAGTCAAACAACTTCTGTATTGCTAAACTGGTCTGTTAATAATATTTCTGATGTTTTCGTATTTTAAAATCGATTTTTTTTTACTTTTAAGGATAATTTTTCTTGCATATAGTAGAATATAATAATACAAAAAAACGTCTGCAGATTACTGTTGCCTGAGTTAGGTTTGAAAAACTAAACAAATTAGTATTTACAGTCAGATCAATACGACTTGCGATATTTGTTGGACATTAGATAATACAGATTGACGGCTAAACCGCAGACAGAGTTTCATACGGAAATAATTTCAACAAGAGTAAAAATGTATCTCGCTTTTATGGTGGTTTAACTTTCCTAGGAGGATTGACGTAACTTCTCATGATCTCCGGGATAAGAATCGCTTCAGAAGAAAGTTAGATATCAAAGTTCGAGAAAGGGATAGGCTGCCTATCACTTTCTCGATAGGGGGCAAAACATCTTAACGATTGGAGTAAATATTTTTTAATATCCACTCCTTGTTTAAATGTCAGCAATAATTAAAAGAATAAAATTAAACTTTAGAAAAAGGCCAATTAGATTTATCAGGACTGTAAAACTTTAATTTCTAATTTAAAAGTTTAGCAAATATCTGTTTACAATTTTTGAAACCAAAGTTTCGCGTAGAATACAATTAATTAAAATATAATAGACATATTTTTTTTAAAGTGTTTGAAATATCCAAAAGCCGGATCTCCGTATGGCCTAAATGAAAAAACAAATTCAATTGTATCTACTATCTACCAAGTTTTAACCTATTTTAAGGTCATAATCTATATTAATTACATAATATTATGCCTACATTAATTACACCTTATATAAGTGGGAAGTTTATGGGCCGACAAACAGCTGAGGTCATCGCCGGCCCTCTGTGTGTTTTCCTTCTTTTTCTCTTCTTTCACGCGTATTTTGTTTTAAACTGCAGCCATTTGAGCGTCTCGATCTGGTTACTGACTCTCTGATTTCAGATATATACTACGTTGATATTCTAGAATGCTAGTCTCTCGTTTGTACCCAAGGTTGTCAAATACAGAATAGAACCAAAACATACAATACATATATATATTCATCACCACAAACATAGATATCTGGTCACATTCACTCCCCCAAAGTACTTGATATTCCTCGGGGCGGGGTTATAAGCAACCCCTTCCTTTCACGCTAATAAATTACTTCTACTCTCCAGACGTCATACACTCACCCCAGAGTACTTGATATTCCTTGGGACGGGGTTATAAGCAACCCCTTCCTTTCACGCTAATAAATTACTTTTACTCTCCAGACGTCATACACTCACCCCAGAGTACTTGATATTCCTCGGGGCGGGGTTATAAGCAACCCCTTCCTTTCACGCTAATAAATTACTTTTACTCTCCAAACATCATACCCTCACCCAGAGTACTCGATATTCCTCGGGGCGGGGTTATAAGCAACCCCTTCCTTACACGCTAATAAATTACATTCATTACAATAAATTAACACAAACACAACACTCGATAGAAACATAGAGGTCTGGTCACATTCACTCCTCCAGAGTACTCGATATTCCTCGGGGGGTTGAACCCTCACCACTCTCGCTAATAACTTACTTTTACTCTCCAGACGTCATACACTCACCACAGAGTACTCGATATCCCTCGGGGCGGGTTATAAGCAACCCCTTCCTTTCATGCTAATAAATTACATTCATTACAATAAATTAACACAAACACAACACTTGATAGGAACATAGAGGTCTGGTCACATTCACTCCCCCAGAGTACTCGATATTCCTCGGGGCGGGGTTGAACCCTCTCCACTCTCGCTAATAACTTACTTTTCCTCTCCAGACGTCATACACTCACCCCAGAGTACTCGATATTCCTCGGGGCGGGGTTATAAGCAACCCCTTCCTTACACGCTAATAAATTACATTCATTACAATAAATTAACACAAACACAACACTCGATAGGAACATAGAAGTCTGGTCACATTTACTCCCCCAGAGTACTCGACATTTCACGGGGCGGGGTTGAACCTTCTCCACTCTCGCTAATAAATTACTTTTACTCTCCAAACATCATACCCTCACCCAGAGTACTCGATATTCCTCGGGGCGGGGTTAAATCACCCCTTCCTTTCATACTAATAAATTACATTCATTCCAATAAATTAACATGAAGACAAACACAGACACAACACAAACACATAAAACTATACACATTTAAAAATTACACCTTAAGAATACATATTTGTACAGTTAATTCAACAATCGATATAACTATGTACTTCTTACAAAACTATCTTAAACATGTCAACAAATTAACATAATTAAGTTTGTAATATATCATTATCAATTTGTTTTGAAGACAGCAAAGGACTGTAACATTTTAGCAACCTTAAATACAAATATGTTTTCATAATGTGTAATTAATATAGGCACTTTTGATGGCATTAACATAGGGCGAAAGCTTGGCAGATAACAATTGAATTTTTTCATCCAGACCATGTCGAGATCCATATTATTTGGGACATATCTTTGTATATATATGTATTTGACATGTGTTATTTTTGGAACCAATTTAGCGTGAATGAAGGGGATTATACCCAATTACTCCGATGAATATCGAATATGTTGCGTTAGTGTGGATATAATTTAGTAGTAAATGGAAGGGCTTCTTCTCTAATCACCTCAGGAGTATGAAATACTCTGGGAGCACTGTGAATGAATTATGGTTTTGTGAATGTAATTTAGTAGCGAAAAAGGAAAGGCTATCTCCAATTACCCTGAGAAATATTGAGTATTCTGAGGTTATGCTAAAAAAGCCTGGTATATGAATGTAATATATTAGCGCGAATGAAAAGTTTACCCACAATCACCCCGAGGAATGTCGAGTATTCTGGTGTAGTGTGAATGAAGTATGTTAAGTGCAATATCGAGTATCGAATGCCCTTCGTTAGCGTAAACGAACTGTGAGTGAGAGTAATTTATTAGCTCGAATGGAAGAGATATCCCCAATTACTCAAGGAATATCAAATACTCTGGGGCAGTTGGGCATGTTTTTTATCTTGTTCTTCTTGTTATATATATTTCTGTTATTTTATCCACAATTAAAGAGGCCCTGACGTGCAGAGAGTCTAACAATAGGATTAAAACATAAAGAGTCAATTACCGTCCTAATTGGTCTGATCATAACTTGAGAAACGGGGAAATAAATTGGCAGGATTAAGACGCGAAAAAAAGAGGAAAAGAAATCAGGGCTGGAGATGACCATGAAGTTTGCTATGTTATTATTATAATACTATAACAAAATTTTTTTATTTACAATTGCCAATCAATCCAAATAAATAAATTATTTTGAAAACATACATATAATCACATTTTATTATTGGGGAATTAATGAAATAAGCGCATAACGTTTCCTTTGTTTTAAAGCAAATCCTATTATCTTGAAAACGGAACTAACGGAGTGCGAAGAAAAGCAAACAATGGGATATATGCCACGTTTGGTATAAAACAGTGAGGATGTGGGCAAATAATATTAATCCTAATCAGTAAAAGTTAAAAATCAGTTGTTATTTTTAAAAATTACCAGCCAACCCATGCAAATTAGGCCCTTGTCGAACGGTAAATAGACGTATTGGGTGATGGACGATTTATTTAATTCGGAGAACCTGTCAGGGCCGAAGTTATTTGGTTTTGGAAAAAGGTCGGGTCGTGGTGAAGAGCGTAAACTGGAATATAGATTAGCCTCCCATCCTCCACTTTCAGGCCGGATTCGGTAGTCCAATTTTTTGTGCATTGCCTTGTTATTATAGGCAACGTCAGATATTTTCTCATCGTTTCTGCAGCAGAAAAAAAATGTTGGCGTCACACAGAAAGGACCAGCGATAAGTTAGATTGTTTGTTTCCAGCGCGAGTTAGGAAACCACACACCAACCAAACATGTCCCGAGAAAAACAACTTTTTTTTATCTTCTTATCTTTTAAATTTTTTCCCTGTTCTCGGTCTAAAAAGCTTTCATTTAAATAAAAAGTTAGACATTCCATTAAATCTAAAATACATACGACATGATATGCGCTGGAAATTTGTATAATTGCAGTGCAAATTTATGTTCTTGCTGGCTTCTAATTAATCATTATGCAATCCACTATTCCTCTTTTGAAATGTCTAGGAAAAAGATTTTTACTGTTCTTTCAGTATTTTACTGGTTTTTAATCATCATATTTACCTGTCAGATAAAGACATCTGTGAATAAGCAATTTTACAGGTACAGCCATAAAAAATGTCATCAAAAATTCATAAATAAATTATGTATATAACATAATGATAAGTGGTTGTTAAAATCCTTGTTGTGTTGAATTATTAGTTAAATATTATTTTGTGTTTGTTTTTGAATTTATACAATTGGTATGATAGTGTATTTTTTTTTTTTTGAAAAATTGTTGACTTTTTAATATATTTTATTACCATCTGTTTTAATATTACATGTTATTTTTGTTATTAAGATGATACATATATACCTAAATGTACATAGTTGAGGAGAGCTAATAATAAATGTTATCGTTGTTTATGGTCATTTCAGCTTAAGCCGCCTATTGGGGAGATTAGAGAGTTTACTGTGGAACTTGGTAATTTTTGGGAATTAATTTTGGGATAAATGGGATTTTAAGGTCGTTATGGAGGGTAGTATTGGAGGCATAAAACGGAGCATTTTATAATTGATCTAAAGACTTTAAATTGAAAGGGTTGGAAACATGTGATATTCGACGATTTAACGGTTCTCCATACCGTTCTGATTCCGTGTCAAGCGTGAGCCCAGCGTGTCCAAGGGTAACGAACGCAATCTGATTTTGAAGAATGGTTCTAGTAGATTGTGAAATTTAATTTACTTCGGAGTCGGAGGACATGGACGAACTTGCTATATCTTTGTTTTCCATTGTCTTTACCAATCAGCTATAGATGAGTATCTGTAGTACTTCCGACTGACATGTAGAATCAGGGTCAGAGGATATATGCGTTTGCAAATAATATATTGTTAATCATTCCAGGACTATTCGAATTTGAATTAAATGTTAAGGCCAATGAACTGAGCACTTATGAAATAATGATCGTTCCAAAATCCCTGAGAAATCTGAGATTTGAATGTTTCAACAATTTAAATAAGAATAGTGAACTAATTGGAGCGTGCATGGGAACAAAAACGCGGGTAGTAAAGTATGAGATTTATGAATTGATAGTAATTGGACATGGAATTCACATATCAACAAACCCTTAAAAAGCTTCCCTTCTAATAAATATACTGGCAAAATCTGTTAAGGTCTATTGAGGATTAGGTAGAGGCCTTAAAAAAAGTACGAGAGTGCGATATTGCCAATGTTAAGCAACGCTGCTCCTGTTTGGGATAGTGCAATGACAATAAAAGTTCAAAAACGGGGAGTACCCGATGAAAACGTGCCATAACGATTTTTCAGAGGATATCGTTCTCCTTTCTTGCGTTATGCAAGACCGGTATCCTTCAGCTTGATATTAATCATAAGAAACTGAAAGAACTTGATCAACAGATTACGACTGAAAACAATCACTACTGTAAACAGATGTGAACATACCGGCAGAATATTTGACTCCCCAAGTAGAAGTTGAAAATCAGCTTGAAAAACGAATCTATACCGATGTCGAACAGATAATAAAATAGGATATTGAGCGATAGTAGTGAAAGGAGAAGAATCTGTGCAAATTCTACATTATAAATTGTAAAAATAGTTCACTAATTTCGTGGTCCGCTTGACCAATTACTATATTACAATTAATTAAGGTTTTTAGTTGAGATAAAAAAGTCAATGGCACGAGCGGGATTCGAACCCACGATCTTCGGCTTGATACGCCGCTGCTCTACCGCTTGAGCTATCGTGACCTCGATCCACTCGGACACCAACTTCTCAACTCAACCCCACCTTTTGAGTCTTCCCTCCTTTTTGCCATTTTTCAGTTGATGTCCGAGTGGATCGAGGTCACGATAGCGGACCACGAAATTAGTGAATATAATGATTTAAAATGAAGTATGTATACTTCACTAAGAGAATCCAAACCGATTACACGACATTTGAAAAATGGCAAAAAGGAGGGAAAATTCGATAGGCCACGATAGCTCAAGTGGTACAGCAGCGGCGTATTTAGCCGAAGGTCGTGGGTTCGAATCCCGCTCGTGAGGATGACTTCTTTATCTCAACTAAAAACCTTAATTAATTGTAATATATTAATTAGCCAAGCGGACCACGAAATTAGCGAATTTAATGATTTAAAATGAAGTGTACTTCACCAAAGCTCTCCGTGGCCATTTCATTTGTCGTCGAGAATCCAATCCGATTACATGACATTTGAAAAATGGCAAAAAGAAGGGAAAATTAAAAAGGTTTTATGTAAGGTCTTGGTTGAGATAAAAAAGTCAGTGTCACGAGTTGAGATGGAGACTCGAGAGGATCGAAGTCACAATAACTCAAGTGGTAGAGCAGCGGCGTATATAGCCAAATATCGTGGGTTCGAATTCCGCTCGTGCCATTGACTTTTTTATCTCAACTAAAAATCTTAATTAATTGTAATGTAAAAATAGTGTTCTAATAACTTAACGTTCTAATAAGTTCAATGGATGACCCACGCCGGATTGGAAAGTAAAAAAAGCAGACGAGTTGGCAACAAACACACATAGAGATTGGACAAGAACGATCACGTTTACCAAGACACCAAGAAAATTCATAAAAGAGACAATTATCTGAGCAATGGGGCAGAGAATGAGATTGGCAACAGATGATGGAAGTATAACGAAAGAGCCCCGACTATAAAATCAAGGTTAAAAATTGATTTATGTTTTAGTGGTCAATTGACCAAGTTACTTCTTCAATTAATTATTATTTTTATGTGAGGTCTAGGTTGATATAAAAAAGTCAGTGTCACGAGCGGGATTCGAACCCACGACCTTCGGCTAAATACGCCGCTGCTCTACCACTTGAGTTATCGTGACTTCCAACCTCTCGAGTTTCCATCTCAACTCGTGACACTGACTTTTTTATCTCAACCAAGACCTTACATAAAAAGAATAATTAATAGTTAAAAATTGAGATGATTCATAGATATTAGAAATGGAATCACGTTTCTTTTTTATTGTTGATAGTTCAGACGGTCCACGTAGTGAAAGTGAGAAAGCGTGGAGGTATATTACCTATAATTGTGAGATGTTTGAAAAAGAACGCGAATCATTTATAAGAAGGATTTTACACAGACATTTCGTATCATTTGTAAATTGTTTTGATTTAGCAAAATTATTAATTCTATTATATTTCTATTTATTCCCAAACATCTATAGTTCAAATGGGGAAACAGGTTGTCAAATAAACGACCCAATAGCCGAGTAAGTCATTAGGGGGAGGGGAAAGGATCAGAGGAGGATCAGAGAATAGTCCGGCTATGTTATCGGCAAAGGATGCAATGAAAGTTTTTGGTTTAATTGGGACATTTGAGGTATAAAAGAGAGAGAGAGAGAGAGAGAGAGAGAGAGAGAGAGTATCGGTCAAAGCACACTGTCCTGCGGTACATCTGCGGCCATAGACAGTATTCTGTAGTCGAACAAACCGCTCTGATAGATAAGAACGCAGGATTAAGTAAAGGGTATTTGGGAAAACACGCTTCAACTTGTACAGAAGACCATGGTCGATACTTGTGCCACATCAAAAAGGTTACCATGTAATATAGCTTGCTCTCAAGATCTACAACCAGAATCACTGGGAGAAGGTAAGACTTGATAAGATTGGTATCATTTGTTTAACCAAAATATGTTCAAATACTTTATACGTGATGGGAGTTAAACTAATTGGAAAATGTGATGAGGTTTTTGAACTGGTTTCCCAAGTTTTGGGAAAAGGAAGGCGTTCGGGTAATACGCACTTGTAGAATTATTTCAGAAATGTTATAGCTTTTTGCTGGAGTTAATGGAAAATTTTGGATTTAATTAAGTCAAAATCAGAAGGATTGCGGTTTTGTAAGCCACACAGTATGTATTTGACCTTAGAGGTGGTGGTTGTCGGAGGGAGGGACAAATTATTGTATTGAAAATAAGGTGCAAATCCCAGCAAACAACCGAAAAAGTGTCTGCGTGGCGACTTTAGTATCGTGATTTATCACCGTCATAATACATTCAGAGCTGGACGACACCCAAATTAAAATTTCGTCACAGTGATGCCAGTAGGTTGATGTTGGATGTTATTGTTAATCGATTAGGTAATTAATAAAAATAATATTTTTTAATTATACAAGAAGACTACGTCTTTCCCCACCCTCGTTACAGCTCAGAAGTGGTAAATATTCAATCGTCTTTTCCAGTCACTTTTTTTTTTTGCCTTATGATCTATGCATATTAACCATGGTAACGAATTCTTGTATGTGTGTTCATATTGGAGGGGGGGGGTATCGTGAAAAAAGGGCCAGAGGCGACGGTGGGAATCGAACCCGCAGCGTCTATGAGCCGAGTCTCTCACGCTAACCACTCGGCTACCGCGGTCCCCCAGTCACTCTCTTATGCTTTGAAAAAAATTTACAAAGATACTTTTATCTCGGAACGAACTACATGCTGTATAGTTCTATTTATATAACAATACAACAATAATTAATAATAGTTGTACATGAAAAAATTCTTTGTAACAACATTAAGAAACAAAATTGCCAATGAAAGATTTAATTTAATTATTTGATATTTGTTAAAATATGATTAAAAACTTTATCAAGCCGGCAATTAAAATGTGGGTGAATAAAAAAAATCGAGTAAACAATGATTTCTAAGATTTTTCGAAAAACAGCAAGTCATTCTAGATAAGTAGTTTATAAACGAACCTGTTTTCGCAAGGGTGGGAATTGTTCCATGCCTTTGGGCAGTTTACTTGTTTTGGACTCACTCTTCAGTGAACTTCTTGTCTGGCAACATCCAGGTATGAGACAACTACCCACCAATCCTTATATAACTATGTATGAACATAATATTACTAATACCATGCAAATGTGGGCCAGAATATTTTTATTTTGTACGATTGGTTAATATTTCATTTTATTTTACGATCAAATAATATAGACAAGTTAATTAATAATACATAAGTGTTGTGCTATTAAGTGATTTAATCATTCAGGGTAGGTAGGTCAGTGGTTCCCAACAGATAGATTATATAAATATTTTTAATTTTGTAAAGTATTTTATTATTTTACAATGCAAACATCTTTATTCTATTTTTATTTACTGTATTGTACTTTCTTTTTTTTTTCAGAAAATGTTGCTTGAGTTTATAGCTCTGTTTGTGCTCGTCGTCTTGATTTACAAGATATTCAGCCCTTATGATTATTGGAAGAAGAAAGGGTATCCATATGTTGAAGGAAGTTTCCCATTTGGAACAAGCCCACCTTTGTTTTTTTCAAAGATCTACCAAGGGCATATAATTGAAAAAATATACAATGAGTTATCCCCACATCCGTTTGGTGGATTTTACATCGTCCAGACACCGCACCTGATGTTACGCGATCCCGTGCTTATAAAACATATTATGGTCAAGGACTTTTCCCATTTTAGAAGCCGGTTCGGAAATAGATCTTCTCCAGACGATCCCCTATCTCAGCATCTTTTCAACCTGGAGGGCGACCTTTGGAGGAGCGTTCGGGTTAAGCTGACTCCGACGTTTACTTCCGGGAAGATGAAAATGATGTACGCGCTTTTCGAAGCATGTGCTAACAATTTGAGCAAAGTTTTAGACGATTCTGTCGGAAAGGACGTCGACATAAAAGATTTATTCGCTCGCTTCACGACAGACGTGATAGTCACCTGTGCATTCGGCCTGGAAGTCGACTCTCTCAACGACCCGACAAATGAATTTCGGACCATCGGACAAGACATCTTTCCCCCTTATGCTACCCGTTTGATGAAACTCACCCTTTTTATAAGATTTTCTTCAATGAGATTTCTAAGACGGCTTCTTCGTTTAACAACCCTGCCTAAAAAAGTGAACAATTTCATAATAAACACGATAAAAGACACGATAGATTACAGAGAAAAAAACAACGTGAAGCGAAACGATTTTCTAAACTTGCTCATCGAAATGAGAAATAAACCGTTGAGTGGTGCAGACGGACATAAAAAGGACGAATTAGGTAAGTCCATATAATTTATAATCAATAAAATCATTTAATTTAATTTGGAACAATTATGCTATCAAAATAATCTTATTATTAACGTTAAGAATCAACCAAAATTTGCTGGATTACATTTATTATTATTTTTCATGTAAGAAAATAATGCTATTCTTGTTTTATTGGATTTATAGGTTGGCGTAATGTCCAATTACCTATAGGGGACTAGTGTAAATTTACCATTTTGTACTCTGTACAATCTTCTAAAAAAACAGTATTTTCAGTCGTTTCTTTCAATATCCATTACCTCAATGGATTAATAATAATAATAATGATAAATTATTATTCGGAAATTGTGAGATGCGCTCTTGTGTGATGTTAAAACATTTTCTTTATCGTGCCAAGAATGGCACACTTACGCAGAAAACAAACAATTTGAGCCCTGAAGACGATCTCAATATAGATCGAAACGTTGGCACGATAAAGAAAATGTTTTTCTGAAACCTACATCACACCAGATCACAATCTCCAAATAATCATCGACTAACGGTCACCAATCACAACACAGAATAATGATAAAGTTAACTTTTATACTTCGCATATTTTTGTTTATCACAATTGGTTTAAAAAAGATGCCATAAATATTTTTTATTATATTATTTATAAAGGGCTTTTGGTGTTGTTTGTTTTTCAGAGATGGATATGGGAATGATAGCAGCACAGTGTTTCGTTTTCTTTGCAGCCGGTTTTGAAACAAGTTCATCAGTCCAAAGCTACGCACTTTACGAACTGGCAATGAACCAGGATATTCAAAAAACCTTAAAGGAAGAAATCGACGAAGTGCTTGCAAAACACGGCGGAAAGCCGACGTACGAGGCGTTGCAAGAAATGCCATATTTGGAGCAGGTCATCAACGGTATGCCAGATATACAAAAGTATACTAAAAAATCCTGTAATGCAAATTTGTAAATACAATTTTCTATTAAGGATTAAAAAAAAAGGATAGTACAATTATGTCTGATTTTTGAGAGTGACATAGGAATGAATCGAATATCTTTGGTGTTCCTTAGAACAAGGAACAAAGTTCTTTTATCACTGTCCAATAAATTTTTACAGTTGTAATATCATTTTTTCTACTAAAAAAACGTTAAAGAGACTTCTTGCTTTTATTTCAGAGGTAATGAGAAAATACCCGACCGTGCCCATGCTCACTCGGGAGTGCACCGAGGACTTCGAATTAGAAGAATTCGGCCTCAAAATTAAGAAGGGTGAACAAGTCTTAATTCCGACGTACGCACTTCACCACGACCCGAAGTACTTTCCGTCTCCGCAAAAGTTCAACCCAAGTCGCTTTTCAGAAGAAAACAAATCGTCAATAGTTCCCTTCACGTATCTTCCATTTGGAGAAGGCCCGAGGATTTGTATCGGTAAGTTTTTACAAATTTTTAAAAATTCTCTTGTAAAATTTATTGCAGGCTGTCTTACACTAATGCCTCCAACATTTTAAAATCTATGTAACAAAAATATTATAAATTATCTTTTCATATATTATTTCAGTACAGTTGCTACTGTCATATTTAACTACATCTAGAGAATCCATTATTTTAAAGATTATGGTAAATTAATTAAATTTTCAACTAAAGAAGAGATGAAAGAAGATGCTGTATCGACCTGCTTGTTGAACAACTTGAACAGAAGGATCTTCGGTTAGGTCACCACAACACCTGCTTGTTGTGACCTCACTGAAGATAATTCTGTTTAAATTTTAAACTCTTAAGCACTAATTGAAAAATAGAAACTACATTAGTAGTCTTAATTTACATGAGTCGTTTGTAATTTTTGAGGTACTTCCATACGAATATTAATTTTTGCAAAGTTGATGTCGAAGTTGATTTGATTAAACAACAAAAAATTGTTGTAATTTTTGAGATAGTTTTCTACGTTTGGCGGCTAATGCTGTATTTAGCTACAGAAACCATTATTTTAAAGATGAAGCTAAATTTACAGAATTTTCAACTGCTAAGTAGTAATTGAAAAATTATAAAATATTACTAGTTTTTAGTTTTATATATAGTTCCTCCATTCCATACGAACATTAATTTTTGACCACCAATTTGTCCGCATCTCACGATCTCTCAATAGTCTTTGATTTTTTTGTAGTTTATGTCGAATTTGGTTTGAATTAACACAAAACGGAGAAAACAATTACTGTAGTTTTTGGGGTAACACAATAACGGCATATATCCGGTCCAAATCTGCAACAACATAGTTAATAAAAATGTTTAATATTAACTATAACTATATGATTTAAAATGCTTACATCTAGTTTAATTTTTAGCTCAATTTAAATAATATAAAAATCTTTTTGTTTGTTTTGTAGGTATGCGATTCGGGATGATGCAAACAAAAGTAGGCCTAGTAACAGCCCTGTCGCGTTTTAACATATTCCCATCATCTTCAACACCGAAGACTCTGAAGTTTGCTCCAACAGCTTCCATAACGATCGTCGAAGGTTCAATCAATTTAAAGTTTGAAAAAAGACAATAATAATTTTTCTTCAAAAAGTTTTCTGATCTCAGTGAATGAAGGATATTAATAATAGAATTGTAGTGCAATATTTGATATATAATATTAATTATGTATGGATATAATTGATGTGTAAGCAATTGTCTGCACATAAAATATAAATTAAATTATATTTAATTTTAAAAAATTTATCATTACATTATTTTTTTCTTGTAGTTTATAGTATTATAATGTTAGGGTAAAATACAACGTTATTTTTGACCTAAGTAAAACATTTCGTATAAAAAAATATTTAAAATTGTTATCTTGTTTCAATCAAACCTTAATCCTCTAGGGCCTTCTCTACATTTTAGTAAATTGAGATCTAAAAACATTGTGCATTTTATTAGATAGCACTCGAAAGTGAAAGAGAGAAGTTGAAATTCGTTATCAAATGTTTAAAGAAATCACTATAAATAGTGGTATTATTTATTTGTATTTTTTTTTAATATATACGTGGGATATCAAAAAACTCTAGTATTTTATTAACTGTTTCTAATGCCAAAGTATTACTATGTTTTACCAAAACAGCCAGGATAAGCGAGAAAATAAAACTCCATTTTTCAAATATCAAGTATAAATCCCTAAATTACATCCTTTGGTTACATTTACGGCTTCAATTTAAATTTTTTGAATAGCGTTTTTGTAAAGATTTTTTAAAAAATTCTTCAACTTGTCTTTTCGTTTACAAGCCTATTTCGATAATTTCAATAATACAGATCAACATTAATTTTAAAATAAAACAGGATGAATCATATAATGTTGCAGTCTGACAGTATACACCTTCTTTTTAAATCATGTAAAACTGTTCAGTGTTTTTAAATTTACGCCATCTCTACACCATCAGAAAGCCATCTCCGAATAGCTTTCCATCAGCTTTGCATGCTGAAATCGGCAAAACGCTTATCCGGTAGACTTTGAGTAACTAGTGCATTCATTCGAATCTTATGATTCGCAGACAAACTCTAAATTTATTTATAATGGACAAAGGTAAAATATTTACACGTCAGAACAATATGTAGCTAAATATCAATTTCCTAAACAAAACTAGTTCAATCTCCGGTCAGCTCATTTAAATTCGTGGTACTCACACATTTTACTGTTGATAAGCTTCTATAAACTACCAAGTTTTCTTAAATCTATTTGTACAGACATCGACTTATTCGTCAGATATGCCAAGTTTTCCTTCATAGGATTTTGAGCCCCAATCATTATCGATAATCCGCGAGTATCATATTAATCCTTGTTTACGCTCTCGGTTAATCACCATCATGGCCGACGTAAGGAGAGATGATGATCGAGGTGAATATGGAAGGCTTAATTTCTTGTTTTGAACCACCCAGACCAAAAACTAATTGTATTATGTTTCAACACTCCTTCAGGAATAATTCGTGATCCATCCTTAATTTTAAGTGAATATTACATGTTTTGCCTTTTGGATTATTTGAAGGTGATGAGCGTTTATATAATTTTTTGCATAGAATCCAGTACAAAAAATATCATTATAATGGCACTCTCTGGCATTAAAGTATAATGGGCACTCTCAACACGACACGCAAGAATGACACAATTACACAGAAGACAAACACACACTTTGAGCCCTGAAAATGATCTCAATAAAGATCGAAACGTTGGCACGATAAAGAAAATGTTTTTCTGAACCAGACCGCATCTCACGATTTCTGAATAATTATAATAATATTTTAAATAAAGTTGCAATTATGCTCAAGCGATTTTGTAATAGTGTATAGGAATATTACATACTCAAAGATTATATACAAAACTTGTAAGAAATTTACTACTTATATAAAACATATATATAAAAATAACATTTGATTTTTATCATCACATTGTGATGCTACAAATTACAAAACAAAAAAGTAAATTTATTGTAAATACTATTAAAGTATAATTTCATTTATACAATATGTGCAGTTTAAAACTCTATCACTTATACATCAAACATATGTATACCGATTAAACTTATAAATCGAGTATTGCACTTATAATCTAATATATTATATTTCGTGGTCCGATTGACCAATTACTTCATCCAATTAATTAATCTTTATGTAAGGTATTGGTTGAAATGAAAAAGCTGGTGTCAGGAGCGAGATTCGAACCCGTAGAGATGGGGAGTTGGTGTCGGAGTGGATGGAAGTCAATGTAGCTAAGGCGGTTAGAGCAGCTGCGTATTGAGCCAAAGGTCGTGGGTTCGAATCCCGCTCGTGACACTAGTTTTTCATGTCAACCAATACCTTACATAAAGATTATAATCTAATATTAACATCCACTGTTCACAGAGATAAAAATACCTCTTACAGAAAAATTCTTATTATCTTTTTTCAAACTTTAAATTGATTGAACCTTCGACTATCGTTATGGAAGCTGTTGGAGCAAACTTCAGGGACTTCGGTGTTGAGGATGATGGAAATATGTTAAAACGCGACAGCGCAGTTACTAGGCCTAGTTTCGTCTGCATCATCCCGAATCGCATACCTACAAAACAAACAAAAACATTTTTATGTAATTCAAATTGAGTTAAAAATCAACTAAGATTTAACCATTTTAAATCGCCGTAAGTCGTAGGTTTAACGTTACAAAATTTTAAAAAACATGTTTGTACAGATTTGGACACTCGTTGTATGCCGTTTATGCCCAAGCCAAAAATAGAAAATTACCCCAAACATTACAATAATTGTTTTAATTAAATAACAGGTTATTTATAATGATAAATATAGGTTAAATAAATGAACACAAAATTAATATTCATATGACGGTACTTCAAAAAATGCAAAAGTCTTATGTAAATTAAAACCACTAATATAGTTTCTATTATTCAGTTAGTGCTTAGATGGTTAAAATTCAATTAATTTACTATAATCTTTAAAATAATGGATTCTCTTCGAGTAGTTAAATAGAACAAAAGCAACTGTACTAAGACACTATATTAAACGATATTTTCTAATATACATTTTTATTATATAGATCGTCTAATGTAGCAGTCGATAGGGTAAAAGAGTCTGCAATAAAATTAAATTTAAAGATAATTTATAATGTGTGGTGGTTAATGACCGTTAATCGATAATTATTCAGAAATCGTGAGATGCGGTCTGGTGTGATGTAGGTTTCAGAAAAACATTTTTTTTTATCGTGCCAACGTTTCGATCTTTATTGAGATCATCTTCAGGCCCTGGGATTTACAAACATTGTTTGTACATCCTACATGTATTTGTTAAATGTAAACAATGTTTGTAAATCCCAGGCCCTGAAGATGATCTCAATAACGATCGAAACGTTGGCACGATAAAGAAAATGTTTTTCTGAAACCTACATCACACCAGACCGCATCTCACGATTTCTGAATAATAATTTATAATAGTTTTGTTATACAGAGTCTAAAAGGTTGCAGGCAATAGTCTAAGGCAGCCTGCAATAAATTTTACAACAGAATTTTTAAAAAGTTGTAAAAACTTACCAATACAAATCCTCGGGCCTTCTCCAAATGGAAGATAGGTGAAAGGAACTATTGACGACTTGTTTTCTTCTGAAAAGCGACTTGGGTTGAATTTTTGCGGAGACGGAAAGTACTTCGGGTCGTGTTGAAGTGCGTACGTCGGAATTAAGATTTGTTCACTCTTCTTAATTTTGAGGCCAAACTCATCTAGTACGTAGTCTTTGGTGCACTCCCGAGTGAGAAAGGGCAGGGTCGGGTATTTTCTCATTACCTCTGAAATAAAAGTAAGAAATCTCTTTAACGTTTTTTTAGTAGAAAAAATGATATTACTACTGTAAAAATGTATTGGACAGTGATAAAAGACCTTTCTGTTCTAAGGAACAACCAAGGATATATTTTTTTTTTTTACGAGGTTTCGCAACAGAAGTTATATCAACTCTCGGGGTGCCGGTGTTTTTGAAAAAAAGGCCATTTGTAAGTATGTCGGGTTCGAATGCAGGGCCGCTGGATTCGAACCGGGACCTTTACCTTATAGTGATGAGCGCCGTGTCAAAGACTAAACCTTGCGGCCACCGACGCCCCAATCCAAGGATATTCGATTCATTCGTATGTGACTCTCAAAAATCAGACATAATAGTAATATCCTTTTTTTTATCCTTAATATAAAATTGAATTTACAAATTTGCATTACAGGATTGTTTAGTATACTTTTGTATATCTAGCATACCGTTGATGACCTGCTCTAAATATGGCATTTCTTGCAACGCCTCGTACGTCGGCTTTCCGCCGTGTTTGGCAAGCACTTCGTCGATTTCTTCCCTTAAGGTTTTTTGAATATCCTGGTTCATTGCCAGTTCGTAAAGTGCGTAGCTTTGGACTGATGAACTTGTTTCAAAACAGGCTGCAAAGAAAACGAAACACTGTGCTGCTATCATTCCCAGATCCATCTCTGAAACAAAACGCCAAGCAAAACTCTTTTAACACAAAAAAAATTAAAAATCTATTTATAGCTACATTTCTAAGTCAATTTTGAATCAAACATACACAAAATGTAAAATTAATTTTTATCATTAATTTTAATACATGACAATTAATTAAGGTTTTTAGTTGAGATGAAAAAAGTTAATGGCACGAGAGGGATTCGAACCCACGACCTTCGGCTAGATACGCCGCTGCTCTACCACCTGAGCTATCGTGACCTCGATCCTCTCGGACATCAACTCCCCATCTCAACCCCACCTTATGAGTTTTCCCTCCTTTTTGCCATTTTTCAAATGTCGTGTAATCCGATTGGATTCCCGACGACAAATGAAATGGCCACGGAGAGCTTTGGTGAAGTACACTTCATTTTAAATCATTAAATTCGCTAATTTCGTGGTCCGCTTGACCAATTAATATATTACAATTAATTACGGTTTTTAGTTGAGATAAAGAAGTCAGCCTCACGAGCGGGATTCGAACCCACGACCTTCGGCTAAATACGCCGCTGCTGTACCACTTGAGCTATCGTGACCTCGATCTTCTCGAACATCAACTCCCCATCTCAACCCCACCTTATGAGTTTTCCCTCCTTTTCCCTTTTTTCATCTCAACCAAAAACCTTAATTAATTGTCATGTATTAATTGGTCAAGCGGACCACGAAAGTAGTGAATTAATTTTAATCTGTTAAGATAATTAACACTGCAAGAAACTTAAAAGAAGCTACTGCATTCTATCGTACATCTCTTTTCAGAAAACATGTTCACAACAAGCAATAATCATTTATTGTAGGACGTAAAAGAGAATAATAACAGTAAATTAAATCACTCCTCACAACTATCCAAGAGTAAAATTGTTTCAAAACTTCCACCGTTATTTTGATGGTGTTTCTTGTCGGTAATTATTACGTTTTCGATTCAAAAAGCCTGGTGCAAAAATGAACTGAAAAATATAAAAAAGAAATTTCAACATAATGACACAGCATAAATAATTTTGCTTTCCAATTTTAAGTGTAAAATGTTTAGAACGAAAAAATGAACTCACAAAGAAGTTTAGAACAGGGATGTTGATGGATTTGTCCAAATTTCTTGTGTAATACTGGTAAAAGGAAAATGATCCATAATGGAATAAATAGATTAAAGAAAAATATTAGTATTCTCTTCTGTCTCTACTTTAAAAACTACTTTTTTTATTTGATTAAACAAAGTTATATTATTTTATGATTATAAATTATATTGACTAACCTAATTCGTCATTTTTATGTCCGTCAGCATCACTCAACGGTTTATTTTTCATTTCGATGAGCAAGTTTAGAAAATCGTTTCGCTTCACGTTGTTTTTTTCTCTGTAATCTATCGTGTCTTTTATTGTATTCATTATGAAATTGTTGACACGGGCAGGGAAGAATTTTAAGCCAAGAAAACGTATTAAAAATTTTAATGTAGAAAATCTTATAAAAAAGGCGAATTTCATCAAACGGGTTAAATAAGGAGGAAAGAGGTCTTATCCGACGGTCCTAAATTCATTTGTCGGGTCGTTGAGAGAGTCGACTTCCAGGCCGAATGCACAGGTGACTATCACGTCTGTCGTGAAGTGAGCGAATAAATCTTTTATGTCGACGTCCTTTCCGACAGAATCGTCTAAAACTTTGCTCAAATTGTTAGCACATGCTTCGAAAAGCGCGTACATCATTTTCATCTTCCCGGAAGTAAACGTGGGCGTCAGTTTCACCCGAACGCTCCTCCAAAGGTCGCCCTCGAGGTTGAAAAGATGCTGGGATAGGGGATCGTTTGGAGAATATCTATTTCCGAACCGGCTTCTAAAATGGGAAAAGTCTTTGACCATAATATGTTTTATAAGCACGGGATCTCGTAACATCAGGTGCGGTGTCTGGACGATGTAAAATCCACCAAACGGATGTGGGGATAACTCATTGTATATTTTTTCAATTATATGCCCTTGGTAGATCTTTGAAAAAAACAAAGGTGGGCTTGTTCCAAATGGGAAACTTCCTTCAACATATGGATACCCTTTCTTCTTCCAATAATCATAAGGGCTGAATATCTTGTAAATCAAGACGACGAGCACAAACAGAGCTATAAACTCAAGCAACATTTTCTGCAACAAAAACGAAAATAAATATTGCAATAAACTAAATAAAAATGTACTTTTTGCAAAAGAATTTAAATATTTAATTTTACAAATAATTCATTATGTTTAGTGGTCTAATTGATCAAATTAATTTTTTCAATTAATTATTCGTTTTATGTGAGGTCTTGGTTGAGATGAAAAAGTTAGTGTCACGAGCGGGATTCGAACCCATGACCTTCGAATACGCCACTACTTCAACCATTTGAGCTATCGTGACTGTGGTCGTTGGTTCCGCTCGTGACACTAACTTTTTCATCTCAACCAAGACCTTACTTAAAAAGAACAATTTACAAATAAATATATGTATTTTAATCTATTCTATTTTTTTGGAGCCACTCACTTAACTACACCGAGTGACCAAATTAATAAATACTTACTGATTATTAACTGATTTTTGTACATTATTTGGTCAATCCATTTATTTATTCGTTGATGGAACGCCTGATGATTTCGTGATGTTGCCAGACGAGAGGTTCAACACGGATTGTTCAAAACAACTAAACTGCCCACTGGCTTGGAACTCCTCCCGCCTTTGGAAAACCGGTTCGCTTTCGAACCACTTATCTTGGATGACTTGATGTTTTTTGAGAAATCTTACAAATCATTGTTTACTCGATATTTTTTTTAATTAACCGAAATCTAAATTGCTGAATCGATAACGGTTTTGTCATTTTAATAAGTAGCATGTAATTAACTAAAATCTTTCAATGAAAATTTTTATCGTAATGGAATTTAAAAAAGGATTCTTTCATATACAATTACCAGTTGTTTTTTTTTTTAATAAAAACAAAAGAATAAATAATGACTTATAGAGTATGTGTGTATATATATATATTATATATATCGTTATGAACAATATTTTTGGCGGGAGGCGGACGGGTCAGAAATTCTAGGGAAACCACAACCGCGGTGTCTATAAACCTAGTGATTGTGTGTATGTGTGTTGAACGTATTTCTGTATGTGTATGCGTCTATCTATATTTGTTCATTTGCATTTGAGTTTTGTTTATGAATGAGAGGATTTGAATGTGGGTTTGTGGGTCAATACAAGAGTCTGTGTTTGGTATGCTACGGTATGGTGATAAGGATACTAGGATGCAGGGTAGGGTCTGTGTTTACTAGGGTGTTTGAATGTGTCTGTTTATTTTTTAGTGGGTTTGAATGTAGGCCCGTATTTGTAGACGTCCATTTATTTTTATTTGAGTTAGATTTTGTTTATAAATGTGAGGATTTGAATGTACTTCTGTACCTTATGCGTCCATCCATATTTGTTTAATTGCGGTTGAATTTGGTTAATGAGTGAGTGGATTTGAATGTAGGTTTGTTCGTCAATACCATGGTCTTTGTTTAATAGGGTTTTTGATTATAAGTTCGTGCGTACCTTTTTTTAATTGAGGGTATTTCAACTACGAGATAATTAGAACCCTCCGGCTGCCTGTGTTTTTGAGAAAAAGCCAATTTGTATGTCGGGTTCGAATACAGGGTCACTGAATTCGAACCCGGGACCTTTACCTTACATTATGAGTGCCGTGTGAACGACTAAACCGTTGCAGTCACCGACGCTTTCTATGTACTTTGTTTTCTTATTAATGAGTTTGAACGTGTGTTTGTGCATTAATGTCCGTGTCTTTGTTTGTTTACCTACGTTTGTGTTTGACTATTGGTATTGTGAACGTCTGGGTCTTTGATTTTGTATTCGTTTGACTACTTGTGTTTGTGATTGAATGTGGGCTTGTCCATGTCTTCGTTTTTTTTTTTTTTTTTTTTTTTTTTTTTTTTTTTTTTTTTTTTTTTTTTTTTTTTTTTTTTTTTTTTTTTTTTTTTTTTTTTTTTTTTTTTTTTTTTTTTTTTTTTTTTTTTTTTTTTTTTTTTTTTTTTTTTTTTTTTTTTTTTTTTTTTTTTTTTTTTTTTTTTTTTTTTTTTTTTTTTTTTTTTTTTTTTTTTTTTTTTTTTTTTTTTTTTTTTTTTTTTTTTTTTTTTTTTTTTTTTTTTTTTTTTTTTTTTTTTTTTTTTTTTTTTTTTTTTTTTTTTTTTTTTTTTTTTTTTTTTTTTTTTTTTTTTTTTTTTTTTTTTTTTTTTTTTTTTTTTTTTTTTTTTTTTTTTTTTTTTTTTTTTTTTTTTTTTTTTTTTTTTTTTTTTTTTTTTTTTTTTTTTTTTTTTTTTTTTTTTTTTTTTTTTTTTTTTTTTTTTTTTTTTTTTTTTTTTTTTTTTTTTTTTTTTTTTTTTTTTTTTTTTTTTTTTTTTTTTTTTTTTTTTTTTTTTTTTTTTTTTTTTTTTTTTTTTTTTTTTTTTTTTTTTTTTTTTTTTTTTTTTTTTTTTTTTTTTTTTTTTTTTTTTTTTTTTTTTTTTTTTTTTTTTTTTTTTTTTTTTTTTTTTTTTTTTTTTTTTTTTTTTTTTTTTTTTTTTTTTTTTTTTTTTTTTTTTTTTTTTTTTTTTTTTTTTTTTTTTTTTTTTTTTTTTTTTTTTTTTTTTTTTTTTTTTTTTTTTTTTTTTTTTTTTTTTTTTTTTTTTTTTTTTTTTTTTTTTTTTTTTTTTTTTTTTTTTTTTTTTTTTTTTTTTTTTTTTTTTTTTTTTTTTTTTTTTTTTTTTTTTTTTTTTTTTTTTTTTTTTTTTTTTTTTTTTTTTTTTTTTTTTTTTTTTTTTTTTTTTNCCAGTTTTCCTCCTGTACCCTCACAGGTGCAGGGTTCATGGACACTCAAGAAGACCGGGAGATCGCCACCTCCACATGAGAACTGTGTGTTGTTTGTGTGGTGTGTTGTGCACGGTAATTTGCGTTTGATATATTCGGGTTCCGAGGCCCTTGGCCGCGTGCATCGGCCTGTGTGTTTGTGGGGGCATGCTGACGGAGGCCCAGATACCATACAATTCCCCCGCCCTCACGCCACCTAGTGTTAGGTGTGGCGGAGTTATGTACGTACTGGGTCGCCAATCCCAGGACGTGAGATTTTTAGTTCATCTCAAGAACCTTCCTAGGGACGGTTGCCCTAAGGTGTAGATAATGTAAATGTACTTGTGTCAGTGTAGGTGTATGGGTGTGTTATGTATGTGGACGCAGTTTACCCTCATGCCCGGGAGGTTTTGCGTGTTTATTGTACGTGAATGTCTGCGTTTTTTTTTTGCATTCATTTGTTTATCTGGATTTGAGTTTGAATGTTGAATGTTGGTGATTGTATGTTAATTAGCGTGTGTGTGAGTGTGTTTGTTAATGTGTCAGTCTTTGTTTGTTTTGCAGTGTGTTTGTATATAGGTATGTGCGTGTCTTTGTTTGTTTTTTACTGTTTTTTTAAGATTTTGGGTATTTATTTTGCATTGGGTTGTATACTTGTGTTTGTGTATGAATGTTGAATGTGTGTTATTTGACTTTGTGGGTGATTATATTGTAGTATGTTTGTGAATGTTTGTTTGTTTATTAGTATTTTTCAAAATATTTGGGTCTTTGATTTTGCAATCGTTTGTTTATTTGTGGGTCTGTTTGAATTTTGGTTATTGGAGGTATTTATTTCTTAATTAGTGTGTGTGAATGTAAATTTGTACGTGAATTCGATTGGCTTTGTTTATTTACTTGTGTTCATGCTTGAATGTGTTTCTCTTTTTTTGTTTAACTGTGTTTTTATTTATATTTTTACAAGGGCACGCTAGAGCAGAGCTCACATAACCCTCGAGATGTCGATGTTTAAAAAAAAACATTAGTAAGTATGTCGGGTTAGAAAGCAGGGGATCTTTACCTCGCCAAAAACTGAAGCCATGTTACCATGTTGTTTCCAAATTTTGTCATAATATTTGAAATAATTAATATATATTTGATGATTAAATATTAATAAATAAAACTTGTAAGTATTTTATATTATTTTTTATATTATTTTTGTGTCAAACAAAAGAGTGTGTTATTCTTGTGTTCTGCAAAGTACAGAAATCTGCAGATCATACAGAAACTAGGGCAAAAGCTCACTTTTGAAAATGAAGAAAAGCCGAAAAGCATGTGACAAACCAAAACAGCGAGGTTTCGCCGACCAGGATGCTGGGAAACGACCAAACTACGGTTCAATGACACAATGAACTAAAAAAGAAATCTCACGCCATAATTATATGTTCTAGGTATGTCATTTCCTCTACGTGAGAACCCCATTGCGTTTCGCAGTGACTTGCACTATTTCATTTCTGATCTGAATTCCTTAGTTGCAGGTGAACTCGTGAATAAGGTAGCTAATTTAAAATATTGAAAACATTTCTTTTGTTTTAATTAAAAAAACAATATCTTTTGCAACATACTTAAGCATGGTGAAAGTCATTACAATGAAAGTTGTAAATCTTTATCTCTTGAAAAGTAAGAAATTGTCATACCATTAATAGAGTTTTTATCATTTAGTATCATTACTTTACCACATTGGTTTGCAAATCCATTATATTTAGTGGTCTATTGACCAAATTACTTGTTTCAATTACTTAATCTTTTTATGTAAGGTTTTTGGTTGAAATGAAAAAGTTAGTGCCACGATCGGGATTTGAACCCACGACCTTTGGCTAAATACGCCGCTTCTCTAACCACTTGAGTTATCTGACTTCGATCCACTAGAACTTAACCTACAACCTTTCGAATTTTCCCTCCTTTTTGCCATTTTTCAAATGTCGTGTTATACACAATACACAAATACACCTCGTGTATGAGGTGGCCACAGAGAGCTATTAGTGAAATTATACTTCGTTTTACTGATTAAATCCATTACATTTAGTGGTCTATTGACCTGATTACACGACATTTGAAAAATTGCAAAAACCGGGAAAATCCGAAAGGTTGTAGGTTGAGATGGGGAGTTGGTGTCCTAGTGGATCGAAATCACGATAGCTCAAGTGATAGAGCAGCGGCGTATTTAGCCGAAGGTCGTGGGTTCGAATCCCGCTCATGACAATAACTTTTTCATTTCAACCAAAACCTTGCATAAAAAGATAGTAATTTGTAAATAATTTAATACATTCTTTATATAATTTTAATTTCTTTGTATATCAAAAGTTTCAATGTCTCCAGTTTCTATTTTGTTGTTCTTTATCGTTTTCTTAGCAACAAGTTCAGAAAGACGTCCCTATGGACGTTATTTTTCTTCCTGAAATTTTTGATGTCTTCTATTACTGAGGTGGTGAGACAAATTTCATATGAAATATTTTCTTCTGCAAGAGAAAGTATGAGAATAACACAATTGAGATTTTTCTTCTCATGCGAATGCAATCCATTTTCAACAAAGAAGCCACGTTGTTTAATGACTTCCTTTCGAATTTGAAGGCGCATTTCAAAATCAAGTCTGTCGTGAATCTAGACATTTCTTTAAAGGAATTCATCCATGATCTGCTCTAGCTTGTCACAGATCGTTTTCAGTTTTCCTCTGGTGAAATTAGAGTTGGCTTGAGCCTCACCTATTTTGACCCCTTTAGATTAAGCCTAAGGGTTTATGCTGAGGGTTTCCCTTTTCGAGTAGGAGACCCCGAAGCGGCTTCCGAAATCCGAAAAGTCCTTGACCATCACCTTCTTTATTACCTCGGGGTCTCTCAAGAGTAGAATCGGTCGTCTATACAAATAAAATCTCCCGTAGGGATTCCGGCTCAATTCGTCGTACTACACTTTTATTATTCGTTGAAAATCTATGCAGGAAAGAGAGAGAATTGATTTACTCCCAAATGGGAACGTCCCTTTTACAAAAAAAGAAACCTTTTTTCTGCCAGTAGTTTTGTCGAACCCAACTTCCTCGTATCTATCATCATTATCATGAAGTGACAACGCACGTCTTGTTCAAAAACCAAATGAACAGTAGCAAGCCTAGCGCTTCGAGCCACTAATTCTTACATTGCTGATTATTTCTTAAAAATAAGATTATACAACGACAACAAAAGGTTTTTGGTACATAACACAACTGAACAAATATTGTATGGTTAACTCAAGACAAACACTATTTTCGTCTAACCTTTTATTTCATTAAACTTATAAAAAAAAATAGTATAACGCTTAATGGTATGTTTGGGCAATAATTCAATTAATTAAGGTTTTTAGTTGACATAAAATAAATTAATGATATTAATTGGTCTAGCCGGCCACGAAAAATAGTGAATTTAGACAATAATGTTGATTTATTGAAGGTACCGATAACCCCTTCTAGGCTGACTGTCAGGTTGGTCAAATGTTATGGAATAGCTCGTAATGCATTAAAAATAAAATTAAAAAATCGTATAACTAATTTCCCATAATCTTACCTTACCTTTTTGATGTCGTTAGCCCGCCCCATCCTTGGCCGATGGCTTTGAGCACTTGAGTTAGCACAAGAAAATGTTTAGCAGGAGAAGAACATTAGGTAATTTTAAAAACCCTAAATGTCAGGGCATAGAATTAAAGTTAGTGGATTCAATCAAATTCCTTGGTGTGACACTTGACAGGAAACATGATTGGAAAGGTCATATTAATAACATATACAGGAAAGGCAATCAATGGTACAATGTAGGAGAATTGTCGGTAAAACATGGGGTATTAAACCATGGGTAGCTAAATGTCCATATACTGCAATTATTCTACCTAGATTCTTTTTCGCAGCTTTAGTGTGGTGGAAAGGTCTAGAAAATAAATGGAATAGTAATAAATTAAGGTCATTTCAAAGACTAGGTTGTTTGATGATGACAGGAGCATTTTCGACTACACCCACCCTAGCACTTGAAATCATAACCAATACCACACCACTTCACATTGAGATTAGGTCAGAGCACTAATCAGCTGCTACAGATTAATTAGCGAGGGCAGCTGGAATCATAAGTGCAATAACATAGCTCACTCGAAAATCTCTCAACTATTGAGTAAGGTTAACGGTCAATTATTAAGCGTTAGTGATAAAAAGATTAAAACCCCTTCGGGGAAAAAGCACTTTCAGGTAGTCACCCCTTGTGATTATGATTATAGTCTGGATGATGACCATCGTAACATAGAATGCTACACAGATGGATCACTTATCAAAGGTAGAGGGAGTGGTGCAGGAATTTACATACCAAAATTAGGAATCAGCATCTCCTCCCCTCTTGGCAATAACACCTCCGTTTTTCAGGCGGAAATCTGGGCCATCAATGTGTGTTGTAGATCACTGATGGAAAATAAAATTATGGGAAAAGATATTAAAATCTTTTCTGACAGTCAGGCTAGTCTTAGGGCATTACAAAAAGATTTGTCAAGCTCACTACTGGTGGAGGAAACTATAGATCTTATCAATAGGATCTCTTTCAGGTTTGAGAACATGGTGACCCTTATTTGGATACCTGCACATAAAGGATACCAGGGCAATAAAAGGCGGATGGCCTAGCCAAAGAAGTTTCTAATACTGCGTTTGTTGGGCCACAACCGGTATTACCTCACTCTATGAGCACAGCGAAAGAGAGTATCAATAACTGGGGCATGAAACAATTCCTTAGGCAGTGGAATTTATCCCCCGGACACAGGCAATCGAAAGAGTTTGTTAAGGCGATCAAACCAGCTGAATCGAAATGGCTATTCTCTATCTCAAGGAAGGGAATTAGGAGGCTGATAGGTATTCTGACGGGCCACTGCCCACCGAGAAGACACCTCTTCGTTATGGGTATCCTACCAGATCCCTTTTGCCGCTTCTGCGAAATAAAAGAAGAAACGGCTCGCCACTACCTCGCAGAATGTAATAGGTATGCTATGTCTAGATTTGAAATCTTTGAAGGAGAGGACATCACCAAATCACTCCCCGACATAAAATGGTTCAAAATCTTGGGGTTTGTGAACAAGTCCAAGAGGTTTATGCGGGACACGTGAGCCGACCAAGTCCCGGACCTTTTAGGGATGGGGTAAGAGTCTACCCAGGCATTTAACCCCTCGGGTCTTGGTCGCCCACCCTGCATAATATATATAGCACAAGAGAAAATATACCAATCAGATAAATTACCAATATTTAAAATTTCACTGGACAATATACTTACAAATCTATTAGATTTCGTGGTCCGATTGACCAAATAACATCTTTCAATTAATTAATCTTTATGTGAGGTATTGGCTGAAATAAAAAATGTAGTATCACGAGCGGGATTCGAACCCACGATCTTCGGCTTGATACGCCGCTGCTCTACCACTTGAGCTATCGTGACTTCGATCCACTCGGACACTAACTTCCCATCTCAACATACCTATCGAATTTTCCCTCCTTTTTGAAATTTTTCAAATGTCGTGTAATCAGGATTCGATTCTCGGCGACAAATGAAATTGCCACGGAGAGTTTTAGTGAAGATATACTTTGTTCTACTTTTTTTATTTTTTATTTTATTTTTTTACGCGGGTTCGCAACAGCAGAAGTTATTATTATCAACCCTCGGGGTGCCGGTGTTTTTGAAAAAAAAAAAAACCATTTGTAAGTATGTCGGGTTTGAATGAAGGGCCGCTGGATTCGAACCCCGGACCTTTACCTTACAGTGATAGGCGCCGTGTCAACGCCTAAACCGTTGCGGCCAAAGACGCCCCCGTTCAACTTATTAAATCCATTATATTTCGTAATCCGATTGACCAAATAACTTCTTTCAATTAATTAATATTTATGTAAGGTATTGATTGAAATAAAATGCTTACAAATATTAACTTAGCATATAGTAAAATAGGCAAAAATATGGACAGTATCTCAATAAATAAACTGTTTCAAGAAGAATTAAGTACTTTATTTCCAATACTTGTGCTATACTCTGTCGGCTCCAAGGCTGATGCGAAATCGGGATGCGGGTTTTATGTACCCAATGAAGAAGTATGAACGGAAAGTTAGGTGGCCGGATGAGGCCTTTAAGTGTGAGGAGGGGCTACCGTTCAATTACTTTCGATAAATCAACAGTTTAACCGATTCCAAAAGTTCCTTGGAGGCGATTGATGCAGTCAATGCACACAAATTAACCAATTACATAATACTACAAATAAGGAACATAATTCGAGTTTAAAGGAAAACTTTTTAGGTTTTTGAGAGATATTGGGATAATGGGTTGTGTAAAGTGGGGTATTTATTTCATAGGTTAAAGTTTAGGTTATTTTTATGTTAGAATAGGGGTATGCTGGGCGGCGGTGCAGTCATCTCACGGCTCCACCGCTGCTCCGCCAAGCCGTGTCGTGGCGGAATATCGAGTATCCTCCGACCCGGACAGAGGATAAGCATGTGTGATTGGGTTTGTATATAGGAGTATGTATGTATTTATTTTATGAGTGAGTGTGGGAATGACTAGTTTTAGGGAACGTAAGGACGACGTAATGACCGAAGAAGTCGATGGCGCCCGATCAGAGCCCTGTCCTGAAGGTCGCTCAGGCACCAAGGTGGGTGACTCCCCCTGATCCATCAGGAATCTCGTAATTCTATAATGAACATAATTGTCGAAATGAGGAGAAATAAAGAAATAAAACTCGCCTTGGTTCGGATTTCAGCTCACTGTGGAATTTTTGGCAATGAAAAAGCGGATTCGTTAACGAGAAAAGCAACCAGAGAACCAACATTATTAAATATCAGTGTACCAATGACTAATATCCAAGGCCAAGGCGAGAGGCATGAATAGTCAGGCAGACTCAATGCAGTGAGTGTGGTAAGGGGCTGCTATATAAAGTTCCTGCCATTTCGACCTGGTTGTCAACGATCACTCTTAAAAAAAGGACTGCAGGACAACAAGGGTGAGGCTTAGATCCAATCATAGTTGGGCAAATATCACTTAAAAAAGATAAATCAGGTACAAGACGAAAAGTGCACGTGTGGTAGCATAGAAACATTGGAACATATAATCATGATGAGCCCACTTTAAACTTAGGAAGATGCTTCGTGCTATGAAAAACGTAGTGGGAAATATGGTAGATATTCAAACATAATAAGCTCCTGTTCTAGTTTGGTGATTTTTGAAATAGAGAACTTCTTGAATAATAGAAACAAAAGAGTATGATTATATTAAGGGTTGTAATAATAATTGTAATTATTGTATTAATTAATTTATTGCTATTGTTATATTTATTTGTTATTTTGAACACATTTTACATTATTGTATGATGTTGCAAATGGCTCTGGCAACCAGATGATGCCAAAAATAAATTTTAAACAAATAAAAAATAAAATGATTGGAGTAACACCATGGTTAACAAAGAACTAGTCAAGAAACAAAAATTTACTGGTGTGGTCATAGGGGGTTTGGTACGCATTTAAACCCATCACATAAATATGAATAAGAAGAAAGGGTATTAACTTGGTATTGTTTTGAAAAATTGAGAGAGAGAGAGAGAGAGAGAGAGAGAGAGAGAGAGAGAGAGAGACAGAGGGAAAGAGAGAGAGAGACAGACAGACAGACAGACAGAGAGAGAGAGAGAGAGAGAGAGACAGACAGACAGACAGACAGAGAGAAGTATATGTGTGAGGGTTAGAAAGAGGACTCTCACAGACTGAAAATAAATTCTGAGTTCGCTTGCTGACAACCAGTGTCTAGGTGTGGGGAATTCTGCTTTATGGAAGCGCCCTTACCAACCATAATGATCCATCTATACATGTTTTTTTTTTTTTTTAGATTATATATTACAATTAATTGGATTAAGCGGACGGATTGGATAAATTAAGCGGACCACGAAACAATGGAATTAAATTATATATTTCAGAAAATACATCGATGTTACTCAAACATCGGTTAATTATTGTGAAATTGACGTAATTTATAAAATCAGTCTTTTAAATTGTCCGGCAAGTTACATCGGTATTACATCCCAATATCTGCATTAAGAGAGAAAAGCAACATATCTATGCAAAAAACCCAAACCAAATCCTACAGCACTGGCTACCCACTGTTTTGAATACAAACACAATTTCGACGTGAACAATCCAAAAATATTATACACAGAACAAAACAAACATAAACGTAACTTTTTCGAAATGGTTTACATAAAGAGAGATAAACACAGCATCAATTACAGAACAGGCATATGTAAACTCAGTCGCAGCTACGCTAATATTCAAATCAATATCGATAATATACATATATCATTATCACATCACACAAAACATATAATATAACATATAAAACAATCATTATATTCTACACATCAAACATTTATACATAGTCTTCAATAATTTGGCTTTCCTTTCCCTAATTATCCCCGCCCATATAATCCTGAAAAGATAATCAGGCCGAACCATTACACATTCTTTCCCATTGTCGGCTCCTTTTACCTCAAAGAAGACGCCTCCTCATATAAATATGTTTTCTGTCCCAGCTTCCTTCCCCATCAATTAAAAAATCCTATGTATATAAACATATCAATATCTCACTGGCACTCTCAACACGACCCACAAAATGACACATCTACACAGAAAACAAACACTTTGATTGAAATTATAATTTCCAGCATAGTACAAATTCATTTTTTTCCACATCCTACACGTATCTGTACAACTTAAGCAATGTTTATAAATCCTAGGCCCTGAAGATGATCTCAATAAAAATCGAAACGTTGGCACGATAAAGAAAATGTTTTTCTAAAACCTACGTCACACCAGACCGCATCTCACGATCTCCAAATAATCATTGTGAAACTAATTTCATTATAATGTTCAATAAATGGTTGAAGTAATGAGAAGCTGTCATTTATCACTACATCAACCGTTTATTGAACCACCGGTTGCTAAACAACACACATTATAATGTTATTTTCCTGCACACAATTATGGGTGTTTTATATTTTAAAGGAGTAGCTAAAATATTGCAATTTTTTGTACAAGCAATCTGACCATGTAAACAACGCTTTGATAGGATTAAAGTTTCAACGTTAAAATATTTTAAAATTAGACTAGCATGATACAACTACTATATAATTATAAAATAAAATGATTGCATCAATCAGCAACATTTCTTTCTAAGTCATTTAGTATAAAGTATTCATTTTACAGTTCAATTTGTTTATATTGTAAAAACGTTTATTGGATAGTTAGAATTCCTGAATCCTCTCTCTTGTGTTCAACCTCGCGTGAAATTAAGAAGGAAGTTGGCTTCTCACGATTGAATAATCAAAAAGCAATTAGCTAAACACCTGACTAGTCAACAACGAAATAGAAGGGCTTAATGCCCTTAAGGCACACTGCTGTCAAATAAACCGCCTTCTTGTATTCTCATTTATTTAAATAATTGATAAAGGATTTTATCTCCTCTCGATCTTTCCTTGTTTGCATTAAATAGTGACATGGACAATCGCCTTCTTATATCTATGTTTACACAAATGTGGAGCCGGTCGTGGAGGATTTCGGGTTGGAATGCCATCAGATAAATTTTTGGCCCTTTTATTCACGGATGATTTTGCTTAAGTCAAATCATGGCATTAGATTTGATAAATTACAAAAAGGAAATGTTGAAACAGTCTTAAGGTTTGATGAAAATGAGATCAAACATTTTAACGAGTTAATTTTTATTTTTTATTTATGTTTTTTAAAGAACGGTTTTACCTAGAACTAAAAATAACGTTACATTTTTTCTACCTTTATAAGAAAATAAAATTGTAAAATTAAATTCTTCAAATTGTATTTCACTGTAAAAGCTTTTAAATTTAATTTAATTCTAGTTTAATTTTATATTTTCATTCTGAGACTGTTTCCCACTTTTATCTTGCGCGAGCAAATATTTTTCATTAAACATTTATAAATGATAACGAGAGATAGTCCAAAATAACTTATGTATTTAAGGTTGAAAAAAATGTGGGCGTTGACACGGCGCTCATCACTGCAAGGTAAAAGTCCCGGGTTCGAACCCGATATACTTACAAATGGGCTTTTTTATATGATCTATTTTGAGAAATGACCTCACCTGTTACGAACCCTTGTATATAAAAAAATATATATTTGGCCAGCATTACACTACTTTCGAATTATTTATTAGTTTCATTATTATTTTTGGTATACATGATATAAATGTATGTTCAATTTAAAATTCAAACACTAACACATCTATTACATACTTACATAATTAAAATTACATATCGAATAATGTACTTCGAATCTATAATTAATATCCAATGAGCACGGAGATGATAAAACTTGAAATTCTTATTGTCTTTTTTCAAACTTTAAATTGATTGAACCTTCTACGATCGTTATGACAGATGTCGAGGCGAACTTCAGGGACTTAGGCGTCGTGGGTGATGGGAAAACGTTAAAACGTGACAGGGCAGTTACTAGGCCTAGTTTAGTTTGCATCATCCCGAATCTCATACCTACAAAACAAAATAAAACAATAAGTTAATTATTTTAAACTATCATAAGATTAAACATTTTTAAAAATTTGTTTAAAGTCGTACTTGTCTTAGGTTATGTTTGAAATGAAGAAAAGTAATACAAAATTTATCTTATGCTCCACAATGTTTTAAATCAAACAAACCCTTTCAATTATGCATATAATACGTAGAAATATCCATATACAATTGATAATAAAAAATCACATGAATTTAGCTAAATTTGATAAAATAATTAGGAAATTATTAGGGGAAATTGGTTTTTTTTATTGTATATAATATGTCTTATGTGATGTGTCTATTTGTCTAAGTGCATGTATTTATTAGCGTGAATGGCGAGGGGTGAGGGTGAAATATAACGTCATCATCGCCCCTCGAACGTTGAGAGCGTAAGAGTGTTTGTTCGGGGTCGATGGCGGTATATTTATAAAAGTACTCCATCGACGCCAATTTTGATTAGTTTAAGTATAGGTCGATGGAGGAATATCAAGTACTCCACCAACCAAACGGAATGAGTGTACTATATGGATGTATTTATGTGTATGAATGTATTTATTTCTATGAATGTAGTGTTTGAAAGGGTAAATAGAATATAGACTTAGTTGGGGCTGAAATGACCTAGATGTCGGAAGCCCCAATCAAAAAAAAATTCAATTATTATCCTTCTAGTTTACAATTTCATAGCTGTAGTAAAATACTATACTGAAAGACAGAGTTGGGCAAAATCTATTGGGTTGTCCGGAAAATAATGCAGGATTTTAAGTTTTCATTAAAAAAAATCTATATAAAATATTCTGTTTACGTTTACAGGATTACTCATTTGTATGAACACTTATTAATCCTCTTCCAAATGATATTGTTTGTTTACCTCTGTAGCATTCCGCTACTTGGAAATAATTCAGTCATCCTTATAATGTCAAAGCGAGAATTTCGTACGATTTTCTTTTACGAGTTTAAACTCGGCCGAAGCGGAGTCCAAACGGCTAGAAACATTAACCAAGTCTGGGGCGAGGGTTGTGTTAATGAGTGCACTGTGCAAAGGTGGTTTAAAAAATTTCGGGAGGGAGATTTCAGCCTTGAAGATGAAGAAGGTCGTGGAAGGCCTTCCTCTCTTAATGATGATGTTCTGCGATCAGTGGTGGAAGAAAACCCCAAAACAACTGTTCGAGAACTTGCAGAGCAACTCAAAGTCAGTAAAACGACCGTCGCTGACCACCTCAAGGCGATTGGAAAAGTGAAAAAACTCGAAAATTGGGTTCCACACTCATTAAACGATCGCCAAAAAAATCAGCGCTTTGATGTTTGTGCATCACTTCTTTGTCGAAACAAAAATGACCCATTTCTGGCCAGAATTGTTACATGTGACGAAAAGTGGATTCTCTACGATAACACTAGACGTTCTGGACAGTGGCTCGACAAAGGAGAAGCTCCAATACATTTTCCAAAGCCCCCAACTCATCAAAAAAAGGTAATGGTTACGGTATGGTGGGCTTCATTTGGTTTAATACACTACAGCTTCTTAAATCCTGGCGAAACCATCAATGCTGAATCATACTGTAACCAAATTAATACCATGCATCAGAAATTGGCAGTAATGAAGCCCTCTTTGGTCAATCGGAAAGGGCCCATTTTGTTGCATGACAACGCTCGACCACATGTGTCACGTGTAACGTCACAAAAATTATTGGAGCTTGGCTATGAAACTTTGCCTCACCCACCCTACTCTCCGGACCTCTCGCCTACTGACTACCATTTTTTTAGACACCTGGACCACTACTTACAACACATAATATTCAAAAATCAAACGGAACTGGAAAATGCATTTATTGACTTTATCAATTCTAAAAATTCTGAATTCTACTCAGACGGAATTAATAAGTTACCAACACGTTGGGAGAAATGTATTGAGAGTATGGGAAATTATTTTGATTAAAGAACATTGCTTTAAAGTAACTAGTTTCTTTTTTTTTGTTTAATACCAAAATCCTGCATTATTTTCCGGACAACCCAATAACTAATTCAATCATGATAAAGAATTTTGATTGAAGTTTAATCATGATTGAATTAGTCATGAGTAAATTAATCATTATATGATTTAATCATAATTAATTCAATCATGAGGTATGACTAAATCATATAATGATTAATTTACTCATGATTAATTCAATCATGATTAAACTTCAATCATAATTCTTAATCATGGTTGAATTAGTTTGATTTTACCCAACTCTGGCTACAATGACCAACTTACCAAAATCCAACCGACTCCGGATAAAAATTTTGAGATGAGTCGTGCTCAAGGCCAACCTTCAAAAAGTGTTATCATAAACGAAAACCAAAGTTATATAAGTGTTCTACATGTCTATTTTATTACTATCAAGACCCCTAGATGGTGTATTTTCCAAGTAATGTAGAAATCTCTCCTTTTAAGTGGAATAAATTTTAATTCAAAGAAATATTTTTTTCCATTGATCGGTTATGTGAACATATTTACTTTTCAAAGCGTAGCTTGTTTTAGGATTTTTTAATTTTATTTTATTATTATTATTATCATTATTATTTTTTTGGGGGGTTTTCATAACGAAGGAGTTTTACTTATAATTGGAAGATTGATTTTTGTTAAATAAGGTGTTGAAGTATTTTCGTTTTGATGAAATAAATTTCTGTTAGAAAATTTTTTAAAAGTGATGAAGTGTATTTTTCATTTTTTGAGCACCCATTTGAACATGATTTATCGAAATTTAGTCATGACTAACTATATTGTGACTAAATTAGTCATGCCTCGTATTTAATTACTAGTCATGACTAATTTAGCCATCAATCACATATGGCGACTAATGACTAAATTAGTCACTTGCTACCAATCATGACTAACGGTCTGAGTGATCAATCATTAATCATTAGACATGACTAATTTTTGCCCAACACTGCTGAAAGATAAATTATTTTCAATTTTACAAATATTTATATCTACAATGTTCACATTAATAGTTCAAGTGGTTAATCAATCACTTTATTCACGGTATATGCCAGGGCATAACTGAAAGAAAAGAAACAGACCCCTGTTGATCTAGGTATTTTACTTGATTAGCAGGTTGTATCGCCTTCTTGTAACTTCTTAATTATAAATAGAACTGTTAAAGTAATAATAAACTCCATTGAACAGCGTGAGGAAATAAAACCGGCTGTGATATCTACAATGTGGCACATTTGAAGATTTATGAAACAAAAGCATTGAACTGCTCCTGGAGGCTATTACTTCTTGAGGATAATGGTGCAATTTCTTCGGGAAAACATTAGAAACGAACTGGTTTTACAGGCTGAACCAATGACAAAGATCGATAATTATTTTTACAGCCTGATAAATCATGTTTAAACACAACTTGCGACATAAAATCCTGGTAAATTCTGATTAGCCTAAATGTTTATTGAACTGTAAATATTTTTAAATAAATTAAAAAATTCAAAAGTTAATTATAGCTCTACAGAGAAATTGTTAAAACGATAAAATAAATAGCAAGAAGGACATTCCTGAACATCGTTGTTTTTCGCCACTAGCATAATTTGAAGACAAGACAGCAGTCAGCGTTTGCCTCGCCCTGCTTATAACCTTACTCGCAATGTCATACAATTTTTACAAGGTGAGTACTGTCATAATTTATACGATAAGTTGACTTTTCTTCTTCGAAAACGAAGTAATTATGTCCTGCTGATTAAAATAATAGGGCAGGCAGTTTTAAGACTTTTTGAGACATGCTAAATTGCCCAAAAGTAGGCCCAGCGGACAATGAGTTAAAAATAAGTTCTTCGTTCAATGTGATTGTATCTGAGGATAAAGGCAAGTTAAATCGTTATCAAAGGACCATCGCAGAATTTAATGGTAGAACGATTAAACCTAGGACGTGTTCGGACTGGAATGATGGTAGAACTGCAGACAAGGCAATGCTCACTCCGAAGGCATATGTACAAATTCGGAACAGTAGAAACAAGCCTCTCCAGATAAGCCTAGAGGAAGACGAAACAACGAAACATAGAACTGCTTACGAAGCAACGCGGACTCCGGAGGCATATGTACAGATTCGGAACAGCAGAAACAATCTCTCCAGATAAGCCTAGAGGAAGAAGAAACAACGAAACATAGAACTGCTGACGAAGCAACGCGGATTCCGGAGGAATATGTACAGATTCGGAACAGCAGAAACAAGGATCTCCAGATAAGCCTAGAAGAGGAAGAAACGGCGAAACAGGTCTTCTGTTAGTGTCAAGGTTTATGCAGGCTATGTTTCCTACTCCTGAGAGGTATACACATTGGAGCCGTTAAGAAAGCTTTGGGGTCTGATAAAAAACACCTCGAACTCTCGACAATATTGAAGATTGCATAATAGACCATTAATTGGTCTCATAAAGGTCATAAAGAAGCCGCATGCTTTTAACTATGATTATGATAATGGAGTACTAGGAAGAGGAGGTTTTCTATTGCCCTCTTACTGCAGCCTTCTGTTGATTGTACTCTTCGTAGTTTCTTTGTTCAGTTCAATTGACCGAATCATTATTTTAAAAAGTATTAGGACATTGACTGACATTTGTGCATTTCTATTGTATTTCTCGAATCTTCTTGTATATCCATTGAGCGGTTGGCTTACATTCGAAGATAATAATTATGGGTGGGGGTTTCTTCCTCTTCATTGCACAGCATACAAATAGGCTCATTACTGAATGTACCCGTATGGTAGGTGTTTTCTCAGATGCCATTGACCGGTACCACACTCCTGAGTTTTACCCTTTCTAACTGAAGCAATGTGTTTCTTAGTTTGTCTAAGGGTTCTTTAATAATAGGTATTACAGTTAAACTAAATGTGGGTCGATGGAGTACTCAATATACTTTACACATCTCTACTCTAATAACCTACGTACTCTAATTATACATTTTTCTCAAAAGACATATAAGCACAACTGTATACACTGAAAAATGAAAACGCCCAAAAATTCACTCAAGATAAATTCTACGCTGTGGCCTAGTGATATGGGCGCCCGACTCGTATGCACACTGGAAGTTCTGAGTGTAAATCCCGGCGAAACCCATGTCATTTAACTGAAAATAATTTGTAAAAGGTGTTGTAAATTGGTTTGAGCCCTCGTTCACGATTTCCAATGGATAGTTGGACGTTGTTTTCCTATTTGACTATTTCACTTTACAGATGTACTCGGAATATGGCGAACATTGTTGGGTTACAAACTACTTTTCATATTTACTCGATACAATATCATTCACTAATGATGTACAATAGTAAGTGTTTAAAAATTTCAATATTATAACAAAAATGTTTCAAAATGTGTCCTCTTCGTTTTCCAAACATTAACTAAAAATTAATTAAGGTTTTTAGTTGAGATGAAAAAAAGTTAATGGCACGAGAGGGATTCGAACTCACGACCTTCGGCTAGATACGCCGCTGCTCTCCCCACTTGAGCTATCGTGACCTCGATCCACTCGGACATCAACTCCCCATCTCAACCCCACCTTATGAGTTTTGAGATGGGAAGTTGATGTCCGAGTGGATCGAGGTCACGATGCTCAGGTGGTAGAGCAGCGGCGTATCTAGCCGAAGGTCGTGGGTTCGAATCCCTCTCGTGCCATTAACTTTTTTTCTTCTCAACTAAAAACCTTAATTAATTGTCATGTATTAATTGGTCAAGCGGACCACGAAAGTAGTGAATTAACTAAAAAGTTGAGATGACTCGCCAACCTACACCAACTATCGACACAATAAACTAAAAGTCGACAGTGGGTGTTGATATCCCAATGCTAAACACCGTTTGTCCCGCGTTATGTTGCGGTTGGAATACATTTTGAAACATTATTTCGTATTTGTAGGTTTGATAAATATTTGAAAACGATTATTGCTTATTTATTTAAGCTCCAATCTGCACATGCATGTACATACGGACATGCATGTGCAGAGTTTAGCCTATCACTTCTCACAATACACACAATAGGTAATGTAATTAACAATAAATTACCAACAGTCCTCGAGAATCACCAGACCCCGGGTGCTGCAGTTCTGGGTCAGACCTCGATCTTATCTGTGCAGCAATCGAGATTGGGCTCCGGGTACTGTTCACAGTTAGGTTATTCCAGAATCCAACTCTATCAGTTCCTAAATCCCAATCTATTCACACTCTCACTCATTCTTAACTACATACTTTCTTTCCTATTTACATACCATTCACTCAAATAGGGTAGTGGAATACTAAATATTCCTCCATCAATATTCACACCTATTATATAACTAAACTAATTGAAGGTCGATGGAGTAGTCAATATTGTACCAACGATCCCCTAATGCTACACATTCACACTAATGAATACATTCACTCTCAACATACGCAACAACTCTGTTTCCTCCAAGAATCGGAACAGGTGACCCAAATACTCACTGCCAATTCTCAAATCGGGTGGCATTCCTGCTCTCTGTTTGGAGCCAAGAAACTGAACCCTTCCATTGTAGGGATACATCCAGCAATCTTTCCCTGCATGCCCGACACTTAAGCGGGCGTTTGGCCAACAAGTAAGTGGAAAAGTTGAGTGGGGGTTGTTTCAGCTTTTTACGTGGTTAATTTTTCTTATTTATTATAACATGCTGTTGAAGGCAATGCTTACACTGATTATACTGGTTCTTGGGGCCCCATGATTTTAGGTCATAATAGCCCGGCAATTCTGCAAGCTGTAATTAAAGCGGCAGAAAAGGCCTAAGTTTTGATGCACCAACCACGATTGAAGTAAAAATGACAGAAACAATTAACCAACTTAGTCCATCCACTGAAATGGTTCGCATGGTAAATTCAGGCACAGAAGCGCCCATGAATGCCATACGACTCGCTCGTGGCTCGGATGTGATTATTTAATTAAATATTAACAACAAATTCATAGATTTTTTTTTCTACCCCATTTGCATGCAATTCACGTTTTAAATTTAGATTAAATATATAGGCTTTTTTTTTTTAATTTTTTTATTGGCCTTATATCTTGCATCTTGCATATTAGCCATAGTACGAATTATTGTGTGTTCAAATTGGGGGTTATCGGGAAAAAAGGGCCAGAGGCGACGGTGGGAATCGAACCCACGACCGCGGCGTGAGAGTCTCTCATGCTAACCACTCGGCTACCGCGGTCCCCAATATATAGGCTAAAACAACACTTACAATTTAAACTTCTGAACTTTTGCTTTGGTAGATTTCAGAAATTTCGACTATAATATCCGTTAACAATTAGATGTTATTCAATTTTATTCTACATGCATTTATTATTTTTAAAGTATTAAGTAATCTTTATGTAAGGTATGGGTTGAGATAAAAATGTCAGTCTCACGAGCGGGATTCGAGCCCACGACCTTGGGCTAGATACGCCGCTGCTCTACCACTTGAGCTATCTTGACTTCGATCCACTCGGAGACTAACTTCCCACCTCAACCCAACCTTTCGAATTTTTCTTCCTTTTTGCCATGCTTCATTTAACTTATTAAATTCATTAGATTTCGTGGTCCGATTGACCAAATAACATTTTTCAATTAATTAATCTTTATGTAAGGAATGGGTTGAGATAAAATTTGTCACCGAGAATCAAATAGATTTCACAATATTTGAAAAATAGAAAAAAGGAAGGAAAATTCAAAAGGTGTGGTTGAGATGGGAAGTTTGTGTCCGAATGGATCGAAGTCACGATCGAAGCTCAACTGGTAGAGCAGCGGCGTATTTAGCCGAAGGTCGTGGGTTCGAATCCCGCTCGTGACACTGACTTTTTTATCTCAACCCATACCTTACATAAAGATTAATTAATTGAAAGATGTTATTTGGTCAATCGGACCACGAAATTTAACGAATTGAATGTAGTAAGTAATATTTATGAAATGTTGTAAAAACTTACCGATACAAATCCTCGGGCCTTCTCCAAATGGAAGATACGTGAAAGGAACTATTGACGATTTGTTTTCTTCTGAAAAGCGACTTGGGTTGAACTTTTGCGGAGACGGAAAGTACTTCGGGTCGTGTTGAAGTGCGTACGTCGGAATTAAGATTTGTTCACTCTTCTTAATTTTGAGGCCAAACTCATCTAGTACGTAGTCTTTGGTGCACTCCCGAGTGATTAAGGGCAGGGTCGGGTATTTTCTCATTGCCTCTAAAAATAAAAATAAAAACAAAAAACTAATGTCTCATTTCTTTATCATGTTTGCGTTTTTACAACAAGCAATGTCAGTACAACTGTAAGGATTTATTAGACAATGACAAGATTAAATTATTTTTGATAGCCTTATCTAATACAATAAATCATATTTGTAAAACAAATTTCAGAGGCCGTATAGTTATGAGGAATAAACCAAGGACATTCCATTTCCTCTACATTTGCAACAATCAATCATGATTGGAGCTGTAATATAATTTTACCTTGTTTTTTATCCTTAATAGAAAATTGAATTTACAAATTGAAATGCACTCAAAATTTTGATTACATTAAAGGATTTTGAAGCATACCATTGATGACCTGCTCTAAATATGGCATTTCTTGCAACGCCTCGTACGTCGGCTTTCCGCCGTGTTTGGCAAGCACTTCGTCAATTTCTTCCCTTAAGGTTTTTTGAATATCCTGATTAAATGCTAGTTCGTAAAGAGCGTAACTTTGGACTGATGAACTTGTTTCAAAACCGGCTGCAAAGAAAACGTAACACTGTGCTGCTATCATTCCCAGATCCATCTCTGAAAAAAAAAAAAAACAGTTCAAGTTATTAAATTTCAGAATTTAACTAAGAGTAATAATAATCCAACTAATTCAGATAAAACGCCAGCTAATACAAATATCTAACATAAAGTGATTCATTGCCTTTCTTGATACTTATTATGATATCACTTTAATTATTATAACACTTAATTTTTTTTCCTTTAATGAATCTTTAAAACCCCAAACACTTCATATTTACGAAATGGTTAATATTTTAATAGTTTAGTAAGGGTATTTAGTTTCGAGAGAGAAAGATAAGCAGTATCATATTTCTTTCGCCCCAGGCTATTTTAAGAAAGAAAAGAAATTTCAAATTTCGTTATGAGCAGTCCATTACTTTTCTATTTAAGAAGAAAAATTAAACGACTATGAATAATGAAACCTAATGATTAAAAAATTTAGTTTATGAAATTTATTTAGATGTACTATTTTAAGTTAACTTTCACTAATAAAAAAATAGACAAAATACATAATACATCTTATTTATAGATTATTGATTATTATTCAGAAATCGTAATAAAAAAAATAAAATCTATCTAATGTCATAGGGTAATTTTTTTAGGGTTAAACTATATAATGTTGCCTTCTTATTAACATGTTGAACCGGCATTGGATTACTTATTCGGTCTTTAGTTAAGCTGTTCCTCACTGAAGATGGCTGAATCGGGTTTGAGTAGTTAGTAGTAGTAGTTGGAGAAATGTTAAAGAGAATTGACTGTATTAGTTCTATAAATAAAATAAATGTAATTTTATACTATATATTGGCTCACCTAACTCGTCTTTTTTTTGTCCGTCCTCATTTAACGGTTTGTTTTTCATTTCGATGAGTAAGTTTAAAAAATCATTTCTCTTCACATTGTTCTCTTCTCTGTAATCTATCGTGTCTCTAATGGTGTTGATGATGAAATCGTTTACTTTTCGAGGAACGAATTTTAAACCGAGAACTCCTATTAGAGATTTCAACGGGGAAAATCGGGCTAAAAAGGAAAATTTCACCAAATTGCTTACATAAGGAGGAAAAATTTTATCTGCCATGGTACGAAATTCATTTTTCGGGTCTTTGAGAGAGTTGGCTTCAAGGCCGAAGGCACAGGTGGCAATCACGTCTGTCGTGAACCGGGCGAATAGATCTTTTATATCGACGTCCTTTCCGACAGAATCGTCTAAAACTTTGCTCAAATTGTTAGCACATGCTTCGAAAAGCGCGTACATCATTTTCATCTTCCCGGAAGTAAACGTCGGAGTCAGCTTAACCCGAACGCTCCTCCAAAGGTCGCCCTCGAGGTTGAAAAGATGCTGGGATAGGGGATCGTTTGGAGAATATCTCTTTCCGAACCGGCTTCTAAAATGGGAAAAGTCTTTCACCATAATATGTTTTATAAGCTGGGGATCGCGTAACATCAGGTGCGGCGCTTGGACGATGTAAAATCCACCAAACGGATGAGGGGATAACTCATTGTATATTTTTTCAATTATATGCCCTTGGTAGATCTTTGACAAAAACAAAGGCGGTCTCGTTCCAAGTGGGAAACTGCCTTCAACATACGGATACCCTTTCTTCTTCCAATAATCGTAAGGGTTGAATAACTTGTAAATCAATACTATGAGCACAAAAAGAGCAATAAACTCAGCCAACATTTTCTGAAACAAAAACAAATAAATAGTAGAATAAAGTAAATAATTTTTTTTTTTTGGAAGTAAAAACAATACAATGAATTATAAGTATATCGAAATTTCTTTATATTTGCCCGTTTCAGGCTAATTTTCCACCCTCACCATTTAAATTTTTGCAAAACAAATCCATCTTAAGTAACAATACAATTAATTAAGGTTTTTAGTTGAGATGAAAAAAAGTTAATGGCACGAGAGGGATTCGAACCCACGACCTCCGGCTAGATACGCCGCTGCTCTACCACCTGAGCTATCGTGACCTCGATCCACTCGTCGAGAATCCAAACCGATTACACGACATTTGAAAAATGGCAAAAGGAGGGTAAACTCATAAGGTGGGGTTGAGATGGGGAGTTGATGTCCGAGTGGATCGAGGTCACGATAGCTCAGGTGGTAGAGCAGCGGCGTTTCTAGCCGAAGGTCGTGGGTTCGAATTCCACTCGTGCCATTAACTTTTTTTCATCTCAACTAAAAACCTTAAATTAATTGTAATGTATTAATTGGTAAAGCGGACCACGAAATTAGTGAATTTAATGAATTAACTGAAGTACACTTCACTAAAGCTCTCCGTCGCCATTTCAATTGTCGTCGAAAATCCAAACCGATTACACGACATTTGAAAAATGGCAAAAGGAGGGTAAACTCGTAAGGTGGGGTTGAGATGGGGAGTTGATGTCCGAGTGGATCGAGGTCACGATAGCTCAGGTGGTAGAGCAGCGGCGTATCTAGCCGAAGGTCGTGGGTTCGAATCCCACTCGTGCCATTAACTTTTTTTCATCTCAACTAAAAACCTTAATTAATTGTAATTTATTAATTGGTCATGCGGACCACGAAATTAGTGAATTTAAGTAACAATAGTGTAAAAAATATTGTTAATGTTGATGATGAGAAATTAGCCCACCTTTCAAACATAATAAACTTGATTTATTTAATTCATGACATTGTTTTTGTCCAAAACAGCTGTGACAAAATTAATTGAAGGAATTTAAAAAAATAAACGAATCAATAAATTTTAAAAAACACTCTTTTTATTTTAATTAATACATCCAAATGAAATAAAATATGGTCATTCCTTTTATGACTTTAAGAATGAAACAATGGTAAAACAAAAAGGAAACTTACAAAATTTAAAGGTTCTTGGCAGGAAAAAAATAATAGGAAAGATCATCTATTCAAAAATCCACTATCAGCCAGAGTTCATACAACACAGACCAATTGTGTCCCCTCTATTTTACATATTTAATTCTCACACAAAAAAAACATAAACAAAACCAAATAATAACCGAAAAAAATAAATATTAAGATTAAAAAAAATTAAATGAAAAAAAGCTCGTTGGAAAAAAAACAATTACAATATTATCAGTTTATGACAATATAGTTTTCTATAAAAAATACGTTTTTATTATTAAAAAACCCTGAAAGATAAACAAATACCCAAAATAAAAATGATTTATTTCGCAAAAGAATTACACATTTATAATATTATGTGAAAAAGAACTCTAAATTATATTTCAATTAAACTCTTGTTGAGATTAAGACCCATTGCTTATAAACACCACTAAAAACAATGTAAAGATAAGGTTTTAGCTAGTACAGAGAAAAATGTAATTTGACAATTAATGTGATTAATTATTACTATATTTTAAGGTAAATAATATGTAATTATAAACTTTGTAACAGCTGCCTGATGAAGGGGACGAACAGAGCCTCGAAAGCATTGCAGTCTTTTTTTTAATTTTATTATAAGAACAGAAAGTAATGCTTTTAGTTATTTGACTTCAATCCTATAAGTAAATTCTGTATGATATACGCCATTAACAAATAATAAACATCAAGTTCAAGTTTAATTAATTTATCTGTTTGTTTAGAATCAACGGCCTGCCCCGAGTTATCAATCTTAAGTATTTACGTTTTTATAATTGATTTTTATTCACTTATTTTCGTTCAAAATAATGTAAGTGCGAAGTAAATGTTTGATCAGAACAATCCAAACAAATACATCGTCAAATTGAACTGTCTCTGTTAAATCTGTCACGTATTTTATTAGCACAGGGGGTCAACTTCAGTCCCACATTTGCATATCACTTACATTGCTTTCATAAATATTTATTTAATCGGTGTGAATTTGTCTCATACCTAATAGAATCTGTGAAGTTGCCGGACGAGAGGTTGAAGTAACACTGCAGTCTGCCCAAAACAAATTAAACTGGCGTCTTGGTACGTTTCCCATCCCTTGTTCACTCTCGTACCGCTTATCTCAGATGAAGATAATTTATCAAAATATCTTATTATGCACATCATTTCATACACGATTTTTTTTAATTAATCAAAATTTATATTGACCAGGGGCCATCGTCGTACCTGTTTTACATATTAAATAAATAATTAATGCAAGATGTTGACATGTTCGAGCCAGGAAAACAGCGTGAATAATTTATATTCTCTTTTACTTGACTTTGATATTTATGATAATTTGCATAATATAATTAACCCATAATTTTACATATTTTAATATTTCTGTTGATGCTGGAGATGTCGCTTTGGAGGCTAATCAATCGTTTTTCCCGAAATCCGGATAAAATTTTCATCTCTGTGCTGTCACACCAATGACTTAAAAGTGAAGGAATTCTGAATGTCCGTTTTGCCATATGTCGATGTGCTTCAATAAAAGCAAAGAACACAAGGAGTAGAAACTGAAACTAAACCGCGTTCTACTAAGAAGATATTCGGCATGTAAGGAATGTAAGTAAGGAAAGGGTCAAGGACCCAAAGTATTTTAAAAATACCGTCTTCAATAAAATAGGACTCTAAATGGTGTCCTTTTTAGATGGCCCGGCTGAATTACTCTTGAATCAATGACGCTATCAAAAAAACAAAAATACGTGTTTAATATTTTTAGATGAGTTTCAAACGTTTACCTTTTTTGGAGAAAAATTATACAGGGTACCTCGGGCCAAGTTCAACTTAAATTTCAAATATGATCCTATTCATCCCGACACATCATTTTAAAGGACGTTGTAAGCTGAAAACAACTGTGATATCGCATTTTAAATTGGTCAAAAATGTTAGTGGTGGTATTGCGCATCGTGTACTCCCAGAAATTCCCAGAGTAAACCACAAAACGTTTATTCGTGTGGCTCGCAATATGAGGAGGTACGGACCAATTGCCGTACCATCACCATGAAACGGGCAGCGTAATTTCGACGAGGAGCTGTATGTTCGCGAAAATCCGAATTCTTCTATGCAAAAAGTTGGAAGGGTTTTAGATTTTTCCAAAACTCCGGACTTACAATTTTAACCCGTATCGCTCTCATCTTGTCCGGGGACTTCGGGTCTCTGGTTATGACCGGCGCCTAATGTTCCTTGCTCAAATGTCGATTTGGGAAGCAGAAGAAAGCGTTCTTCCATACATCCCATGGACAGATGAATCCAAGTTCACCTCTAATAAAAAATCACATTTCATGTTCGAACTGCCTCCCTTGCGTAAAGATGAAACGATTTGCTCTTTTTTCCCACTCTTCGCCGGTACTCAGAGTGATAGGGTCAGGGAAGATGGAGTGACAAGCAATTTCTTTCCTTTGCTTCAAGTGAGGTAGCTGAGTTATGATTGGCGTAGACCACTTTTCTTACCACGAGGTCCTATCCACCTATCCCAAAAGGGACGATTTAAATAACGTCTCACTTTCAAAGAATTGTGAGCGGGGCATCCATCAAGCTGGAGAATCATTCTTTGTCGTTGTTGCAGAGGAACTTCATCTAATGGTGTTGGTAATTTTCGTAGAAATAAAGCACAATTAATTTATTTCCGAGAACACCAAACGTTGATACTGTGAACCACCTGATGATGAGTTCGAAATTCTCCGATTTTCCTCTGCCCACGTTCGAAAATTCCAACGGTTTAGTATGCCATTGTAGGGAACATGTGTTCATCAATCCATAGGATGTTTGGATAAACGTTTTCTTCACACTCAAAATCGACATTTGTGCATGGAACGTTAGACGCCTGTCATAATCAGAGTCCCGAAGTCCCTGGACAAAATGAAAGCGATAAGGCTTAAAATTGTAAGCCGGAGTTTTGGTAAAACCTAAACCCTACCAACATTTCCAAGAAAGGAATTCGGATTTTCGCGAACATAAGTAAAATTACAATTAATTAAGGTTTTTTTTAGTTGAGATAAAAAAGTCAATGGCACGAGTGGGATTCGAACCCACGATCTTCGGCTAGATACGCCGCTGCTCTACCACTTGAGCTATCGTGACCTCGATCCATTCGGACACCAACTTCCTATCTCAACCCCACTTTTTTTTTTAGTTTTCCCTCCTTTTTGCCTTTTTTCAAGTGTCGTGTAATCGGATTGGATTCTCGACGACAAATGAAATGGCCACGGAGAGCTTAGTGGTGGGAAAAAAAGGTGGGGTTGAGATAGATAGTTGGTGTCCGAGTGGATCGAGGTCACGATAGCTCAAGTGGTAGAGGATTTTAAGGATGCTTGAATCCTCCGACTTAGGTTCTTTCATCACTGGGCTGCATCATGATTTATCGCATATCCAGACGATTCAAATACATAGATTAATACAGAAGGCTGGACAAAGTTTAAAATAATTTAACGTTTCTGTGCTTCAATTTTTCAAGAATATATTAATGGCTTAATTGCAATGCAGGCTAACACATATGTACCACCTCGTTAACAAAGGACCGTGGAGATGCCTCATGGATAGAAAATTTAACCTACTGTAAAATATTCTATTTCAATAAGCGCCATGTGAACAATAAACTACGTACTGGATAAGGTGTGGCCTATCCATGAGTCTCAAAGAACTTTTGATAATCAATAGTGAGTGCAGCGAGAAAATGCTTGGATACCTGAAACGGATAAATGCATCTAGTCACGTTTGAAGTCTTACACATGGTTATTCCTTGTTGTGTGAATGTATTTATTAGCTCGACCGTTTTGAGTATGTGTGGATAGATTTGTGTATATAGGCACCTGCGTAATATCAAACACTCTGATGACTGGCCATTTCTTTTAACTATACACGCTACTTGAAAAGTTTCGTTTTTGTAAGTTACTAGTGTGATTTTTGATGGGGTTTTAGGCGGAAAATAAAATACCCCACAGGGCTATCAAACTAGGTTAGTTATTACATGTTTATAGAGTTAGGGGCGAAACACCGGCATTAACATCAAATAGTGAAAAGGAGTAGGATCTGAGTGGAATGTTGAGGACCCTGATAACCCTTAAACTTAGATATATTAGGTCTACTTAATAAGTAAATATAGACCCAATAGTAGGTTAGTTATTACAACTTAGTAGAGTGGATTGGGAACAAAACCCTGGCGTAACATCAAATCCCGGTGATTCAACAATACTTTTTAACCGTATATACTGTTTTAAAATAAGGTTTTGTATGAATCTATTTATTAGCATGAATGAAATGGGGATCTCAGTGGACTATTGAGTACCCTGAGTAGACAGACCCACCCAAAGGTCATTAAAGTGGATTGAGGCGAGACACTGGCGTAATACCAAACACCCCGCATTCTTATTAACTGGATTTACTTTGTAAATTATTAGGTTGTGTATGAATGTATTTACTAGTGTGAGTGTTTCAGTATATGTGCCATGTGGTAGGTTTGTGGCGGAATATAGAATAACCCACAAATCACCAAAGCAACTCCATTTTTAGGCGATACAATGGGAGGAAGAAAGTGCCTGTCGTATTATCTTTGAATGAAGCAACTGCTCAATGGAGATATAACTATGATATCAAGAAGACCCAAGAAAAAGAAAACCAGCAACGACAATCAATGATCGAATACTTCTTAAGAGAAAGATCGAGTCGATTGAACTGAACTAAGGAACTAGGAAAAGTGCAATAAGCCAGAAGTCTATAATACTTGGATAATACGAACCCCCCTCCAATCATCTCATCATCATCCCGTCAAAGTAGATTTTGTTAGTTCACTTATTACAAAGGGGAGAGTCTCCAGCAATAATATCAAATATCATGGGTTTTTTAACTGTATGTGCTGTGTAAAAAATTAGTTTTTGTATGATAGTATTTATTAGTAAGTATGATAGTATTTATTAGTAAGTATGATGGTATTTATTATAGATTTAGTTAGTTCATTTAGTACGGAGGGGCGAGACTCCAGCAATAATATCAAATATCATGGTGTCGCAACTCTGTATATGCTGTGTAAAATTAGTTTTTTTGTTAGTATTTATTAGCGTGAATGAGGGAGGGATCTCATTGGAATATTGAGTACTTTGAGGATTGATGTGTATGTATAATGTAAATAGTTTAATAATGACAAAAAGTACAACAAATCTGATGAGGAATCGTTTTATTTTCTAACACTTTTAATTTGTCAAAAATTACTATTATTCAGTTTCGTCCATAAGAGTTGAGGGCGCTACCGGTGGACGGAATTCCGCCATATTTCCTGCTTCGTCTTCGGAATCGGCAGTCAGATCAAGTTCTCCTTCCCCTTCCATATGATAAGAGGTGCGAACTGTACCCAAAGTGTCTTGAAAAGACGATTCTAAAACAGCAGATTAAAAGCAATCGTCAAGTACCATAAATTTCATTTTAAAAATCTGAGGGCGAACGTTTAAACCTACCTTCCTCAGGAATGAAAGTAGGATTGGACAGCGTCTCTGGTAGATAGGAAGATTTATCGTGTTCTTCGGGTATTCTATCTTCGAGGGCATCTCCTTTGATAGAAGCCACCGACGATGATGATTTACGGAATTCTTCAGCGAACTCGTCCTGAGTCCCTCCTTGCGAAATGGTATCTCCTTCCCCACTTCCTCCTGTCTTGGGCTTCTTTCTTTTCACCTGTCAATAAGAATGTATATTAAGAACACGATGAGCAGCATTAAACACTATAAAACTTTCTTTTGTATAATTATATTTCAAATATTAAAAGCTTACGTCTTTCTCTTCATAAACATCTCCTTGAACTTTTGAAGCAGGTGTTTCAACAAATGCTTCTTGCTCTTCTCCCCAAGCTTAAAAATTGTATGTTAAATATAGCAAACTGTTCTTAATAAAATACTGGATTTCACGCGACGTTGATAATAAGCAATAAACTCACATTCCATTTCCCTCGAGCCTCTATCGGAAAAGTCGCTGTTATCCAATTGTTCGTAGTCTTCTCTTTCTCCGCGGAACAAAGTTTTAAGCTTATGGTGATCGATTGTGATGTTACTGCGGGAAAAACGAAGTGTAACATTAAAAGTATACTTAAAACATAAATTCAAATTAATGCGAATTGGTACCGCCTTGGGAGATATTTGGATTTTTCAAATACACGTTTAGGTAAGAGATTCTCCTTGTGGAATACCAAAGCTTCTTCACTGTCTGGTGTAATTTCGAATTCTTTCCAGAGCCAGTCGTGATTCCAACTTTCCACTGTATATTGGTCCGGCGCAGTAGCTAAAACCCATAAATAAAGCATTAAAATAAATTAATTCTTCAAAACTATGATGGAAAAACGTACGAAAATTAACTCCAAACCTTATTTTTACATTGTTATTGAAATATGAATTATAAACGTAATTTTTTAAATACTAAGTGAATGCGATGTTGCTAGATATGCTGGGCGATGAAGATACCATGTCAACCAGCGCAGCCCTGCACACAGTTCATATAAACATTTTCAGAATTATTCTTTTAAAAAAAATTAAAAGCTTGCAACGATACTCAAGCAAGCAATACTATCGACAGCACTGTACCCGGATGACATGTCACTATGGCCAGCACTGCCCTGGAAGAACAGTGACACCTTTGCCAGCACTGCACAAGGACGACATATTTAAGAGAAAGCAACCAACCTTGGCACTCAAAGTATTAAGGGGAAGTGTAGATAAAGTTTGGGTACATTGATGGATTGAAAGCTTAGTGTGAAACGTTGAAAGGATCGTTGACAAAAGGAATATTGAGGTCGTTATGGATGTAAATTTATATAGTAGGAAGTTTTGACAATTCGTCTGAAGACTATTGATTAAAAGGATTGGCTGCATTGCCGGAACTCCACAGTTTGCTCAGTAACGACTTGTACAGTTTGTTGAGTTTTGGCGGGTAAAACAGATTTAGGTCCGAAAGTCTTACTTTTAGTTCGTTGTCGAGGTAGAGTCCTAAGATCTTTCTGGGTGGAAGTCGGTTGTGTTTGTGCATTTTCCCTCATTTAGTCTTGTCCTATTTTTTGCACAAGTATTAAATAACCTCATGGGGTTGTTGGATGTTGGATTTGTATGAAAGTCAGCCCCGGAAACAATCTTCACGACTTCCTGCAAAGTCTCGACGGACTATAAAGGAGAGGAAGAACACTGGAGAGCATCAGATACAGTGATATGATACACAGATGGCTCTAAAACAAACGAAGGAACCGGATCAGGCGTTTTCTGTACAAGCCCAAAACATGAGCAATCAAACTCATTACGGAAGTACACTTCGGTTTTTCAAGCAGAAATACATGCAGAGAAAAACTTCCTTTCGGTTTTCGCCGAGCTTTCGACAGTTTTTATACTGTCATCTTCAGGGCCTGTTTTATTATCATATAAAAAAAAACAATTAATTTTCATGTTTTTAATTGTTGTTTTTTTATATGATAATAAAACAGGCCCTGAAGATGACAGTATAAAAACTGTCGAAAGCTCGGCGAAAACCGAAAGGAAGTTTTTCTCTGTGTTAACCTCTTCCGTAGATCCTCCGAAAAAACTTCATGTTTCCAACAGGTCGATAATCCAGCTCATCGTTAGAAATACATGCCATCAATGCTTGAGCCCTGGAAAATCTTAAAAGAGGTTACACTGACAAAAAAATCCTGGTAAGATCAGAAGAAGAACCAGAACAAGAACCATTAAAGCACTAGCATGTATAAGAATCACATCACAATTAGTCAGTGAATGCATCTAAAATTTCCAAAACTTGGGGAAACACAACAACCTCATGATCTCTTGGAACCAGGGCACAGGGCAATTTTGGGTAACGAGAAAGCAGACAGTCTGGCCAGAGGAGGATCTACAAGACATACATAGGCCCTGAACCTATACTTGGGATAACAAAAACAAATATAGAATCCTCCATCGCTGGATGGATCCAAACAAAACGAAAGGAGAAGTAGACCAACTCTAGCTGTGCTAGATTAAACTTATGGTGAAACAACCCTCAAGACTGACAAAAGCATTGCTGCAATTGGAGAGGGCAAACTCAGAGAAGTGGTAGGACTACTAATCGGTCACTGGCATCTGAGAAAACATCTACACCACATGGGTATATACAACGATGATCCCATTTGCAGATTATGTAATGAGGAAGAAGAAATAGCCACTCATATTATCTTCGAATGCGAAGCAACAGCTCAATGGAGATTTAACCTAACGTAGGGAAAAAACTTAGGAAATCAAATTGCAGCAGCGACAGTCAATGACCTGATACTTCTAAGGAGAAGGATTGAGTCTATTGCACTGAACTAAGAAACTAAGAAGGTACAATAAGCCAGAAGGCTGCAGCGCCTGGGGAGCGGAAACCCTGCGTCCTAGTATCCTTTTTTGCCATACCATACCATACCATGAAAGTCAGCAGTATAGGGTAAACAGGTCGGGACCCATAATGCTCCCTTGCACATTGATTTTTGTTCTGATATATATTCATCTCACTCAGAAGCAGTAGGATTCCAGGATAATATAATAAGGGGCAGGTAGGAAGCGTTTATTACCGACTCGTGGGTGTCAATCATATCAACAGTATAAAGTATTATTTAAAAATAATTACCGTGTTCTTTTTCCCTTCTCAAGCGTTTCCTTACTGCAAACCCTCTCCATGAAGCCTGAAAAACGTTAACTCGTATAATGAAATTATTTATTGCTTATTAATTTAAAAATTAAATTGAAAATAACCTGTATTTTGATAGCGGCGTCAGTAGCTTGAAGAAAGGATATCTTGTGAGCCTCTAAAAATTTGTCCAGTGTGATTTCAGTGGGTGGGTTAACTGGAGCGAATTCTGAAAATGATAAAGTTTATTATAAACCATTTTTGATGAGTAGAATAATTTTTGTGTTGAAAATTTACCGTAGCTCGGTTTTTTCATTTTTTTCCTTGCCAAATAGCCCAAAAACGCAGCCTACAGACAGAACTATTAATACATATTTATTTAATCGACTCGTACCTTCCTACCTGAATAATAGCTGCTGCACGATTGGCGACGTCTAAGGACACACCAAAACTGATGCACAGAGAAACGCAAGGATCTTCCCCGCAGAGTACATCGTCTACTTCCTTCAAAGCGACTATTCGGGTTAAACAATTAAACAAATTTCATTTCCCCATCACCGCCGGATTTTATTTTTATTTTGTCATTACCCTTTGTGAGCGTCTTTGTCTTTATCAAAGCTTCCAAGTATTCAGCGATGTATGATACAATGTGGCACGGTTGATTCCTGAGAACCTTCAATTTTTTTTTCATCACAAAATCAAAACGAAAACTATCTATCGACAATGCTGTCTTTTTGTAGAATTATTATTGCAACATTATTGAAAAATAAAGTTAATACATAAAAATTGAATAATGGAATAACGTGTAAGTTAACTTGCTATTTTGTATTAACATGCTAACATGACAACAACATAATAACATGTTTTTTTATATTTGAAACGACGAAAAAGAGGAAAATTCGAATCTTATCCGTGAGCTATTTTTTATCAATATTTTATTTTCAACATACAAGGAAAAAACCGTATAAACATTTCAACAAATATGCTACATTGGTTACAAAATGTTTTTGCTGAAAATTAATTTAATTTTTTATAACTTTTTATACAAAGTCGCCTTTCTTGTTAGTAAATAAAATTTTGAAAGCCTTCATTGATCAACATGAAGAGCTTAATGCATTCCTGTCGATGGTAAATACCTTCTTTTGGGGGGGAAAAAAGCTAAATATACTGAGCTATAATAATTATTATTAATACTAACTTTTTTAATTATTTTTATCAGCTTATTCTTAATTATATAATTACTCAATTAATTATACACAATTTTTTCGAAATGAAAAATTTGTGTCCCAGGCGGGATTCGAACCCACGACTTTCGGCTATATACGCCGCTGCTCTACCACGTACAGTTGGAATAACCGTGGAGTCGAAATGGGAAGTTTGTGGTATGGGCGATCGAAGTTACGGTAGCTCAAATGCAGCAACGGCGTATTTAGCCGAAAGTCGTGGGTTCGAATCCCGCCCGTGGCACAAATTTCTCATTTCGAAAAAATTGTGTATAATTGAGTAATAATTATTAGGTATGTAGTGCCACAATATGATAAATAACTAAATAAATTTACCTCTCTCGCAATATCACTCATCAATTCGTAAAGCCCGTTTGGAATCGGGTACACCCTCTTCTCCCCATGTACTTGTAGTGTATAAGCCATTGTAACGATATGAAACACATAAAGAAATGAAAATAATTATAATACAACCTTACTTTAAAAGGTTTACCTAAGACAGCTGATTTAATGTGTTTCTCTTTGGATAAGTGACCCTCAAGTCTTTGTCCGACCATCCAACATGTGTTTTTATAAATTTATACAATTACAAATTGCACTGAACAGATTAAAGTGTATTTACTAATTTATAATATTAACGGGTTGAAAAAAACCTATTAATTTTTGGTTTTTCCCACTGATCTCGTACAATATAAAAAAGGAAAAGTAATCATATCAAAATTTTCTACTTTCTAATTTTTTTCATTAAAATGTAAAACAATGTATTCATGTTATGATATTAAGTTTAATTGAACAATAATTAATTTTACAGAACAGGACATTAATTTTGTGCTGTTTTTTCTGCCTTTTTCTGCCACATATCTGCCACATCTTTCAGTACTTTTTTATTTCTCCTCCATTCCAACGCGTCCTCCTGCGTTTTATGCTTCCACATATCGTAGTCTTTGTTGCTTTCTTTATGGATCTTGGCCTTGTTTTCGGCATCCGCACATGTCTTGTCAATCCAATCTGCCCACTGCTCGGCCACTGAAACTACGTCAGCCGCCCATTTGGCCCATTCTTTCATTTCCTGTTCTTTAAATGGTTCTTCGTTGCCAGGTTTGTTCTCGCCGATAGGTATTTTTTCTTTAGCCTGTGCCACTTTTTCTCTGACTTGTGCTGGAGAAACGGTTTTGACATCGTATTTATTGCCGTCTTTCTTGATATGGAAAGTAGGTCCTTTATCTCTTTGGCGCCTAGGTTTTATCTCTCGTTTTTGTCCTTTGACGCCGTATTCCTGTTCAACGTCACATACAATTTGGTCTACCCATGTCGAAAGTTTGTCACTTATCGCCCCGATTGTATCTTTAGTAATATTGTCTTGAGCAGGAATTTCTTTGGACAACCGGTGCCCTGCTACTTCCTTCAAGGCTTGTTGCCGCGGTGTAGTTTCCGGCTTCGTCTGCTCGATCCAATCTGTTACATGGTCCATCACTTCCCTTACTTTACTCGGATGTGCAGTTAAATCTCCTGAAGCTGGAAGACCTCCTCCTGCAGCTGATTTTTGCATTTTATCTTGTGGTTTGCCAGTCTCACCACTAGCCAGCCGTGTTGAGCTGGATTCTTTTTCAAATTTCTCATCTCCTCTCCTTCCGTCCTCTCCACCTGGTCCTTGATCCTTTCGACCATATTTGGCCTTCTTAGAGTCGACAGAAATACGCGAAGTTTCGCGTCCTGCGTGAGAAATGCATTCGTCGTCGTCTGAAATCGGACCTTGAGCTGTTTTCGCTCCTTTAGCTCCTTTAGCATATTTATCTTTTGGACCTTGGCTTTTGACTTCCTCGCTTCCAGCTCTTCTTTCTGCTTTACTTTCCATTGTGCCTTTGGTTGGACCCTTCGCAGCAGGTTTGACTTTACCTTTGCTGGAATCAGTTTCTTTAATTTCTGAACCTTCTTTCGTACCCAAGTGATCACTCTTTCCTTTTTCTCTGCTAGACGTACTGCCCAGTTGACTTCTGGACCTTTCATCTTTGGTTGGCAAGGAACTTTCAACTTTACCTGCTTTACTCTTTCCAACGTGGTCTGCATCGAGTTCTGATTTGCTCTTTGCAGCGGTGCTCGTTTTGCTTTCTCCCCCGCTTTTTGATTTAAGCTCAGCTCGGCTTGGTTCTTTGCTTTTCGCGACATCCTTCGTCGTACTTTCTCCTTTGCTTCCTCTGCTGCCCGGTTTACCACCGCTATCTTTTCTACTTTTTGATTTAATGTCGTCTCTACTTTCTCCTTCGCTTCTTTTCGCGACATCCGCAGTACTTTCTCCCCCGATTCTTTTCGCGCCATCCGCAGTACTTTCTCCTCCGCTTCTTTTCGCGCCATCCGCAGTACTTTCTCCTTTGCTTCTTTTTGCACCATCCGCTGCACTTTCTCCTCTGCTACTTGGTTTGCTGCCCGTTTTACTTCCTCCCCCACTTGTTTTACCGACGTCATCTTTACTTTGTTCTCTGCTCTTTTGGGCAATTTCCATAGCACTTCCAACTCTGCTTGCTGGTTGACTACACACTTTACCCTCAGCAGTTTTACCAGTAGCTTTAGATGAAGCCGTGCTTTTTGTTTTACTTTCCAGTTTACTTCCTGGAATGTTATCAGTTGAATCGTCACCTCTACTTTTTCCATGCGCTCCGTCCAATTTACCTTCATCACCTTTGCTTTTTGCTGCTTCTGATTTTGTAGAGAGTTTACTGCTCACCTTTCTTTCAAATAACGGACTTTTACTCTTGGATTTTTCGGCAACGCCAGTATCAGTACGACTAGGTTTGCCACTTACCGTTCTACTTCCTGTTGTACTGCCAGGTTTACTTCCTTGTTTACTACCAGCTTTGCTTCCATGCTTTCCTGGTGAGCCTTCTGCTGGACTTCCTGGAGAGCTTCCTGATTTACCTACAGTTCCTGGTTTACCTACAGGAGATTTACCACCATGCTTACTCTCAGATCTATGCTTATCCACATCCATTTGACTTCCACCTGTTTCTATTTCATCTCTCTTATCACTTCTTTTTCTCTCCCTTCCACCTGTTTCTATTTCATCTCTCTTATCACTTCTTGTTCTCTCCCTTCCACCTTTTCCATCGGGTCGAGAAGTCGTTCTACTCTGGATCTTTTCGTCTGAGCCTCTGTCTTGTCTAGGTGAGTATTTTGACGATGGACTTGTCTGTGGTTTGGACGAAACAGTTGAATGCTTTGATGGTTGTTTGGATGTTTGTTTAGAAACACTCGTGCTCGATCCTGGTTGTACTGCTTGTTTAGAAGATTGCTGTTGGTCTCCATGATCCCGTTTGGCAGCTTCCCTACTAGTTGGCCTGCTAACATCACTACTGCTCGGTCCACCTTCGAAACTTTCTGATCTGGCGCGTTTTGGACTTCCTGGCTTACTTCCAGGCCTGCTGCCAGCTCTACTCTCAGGTCTACTTCCAGGCCTACTGCCAGCTCTACTCTCAGGCCTACTCTCAGGTCTACTCTCAGGCCTACTCTCAGGCCTACTCTCAGGCCTACTTTCAGGCCTACTTCCAGCCCTACTTCCAACTCGACTTTCAGGTCTACTTCCTGGCTTACTTTCAGGCCTACTTCCAGGTTTGCCGACTTTCGTTCTTGGCTCGCTGTCCGCCCTAGACCTTCCTTCCACCCTACTTTCTGAGATGCTTCCTGATCTACTTCCACTTCTGCTGCCGGGCCTACTGCCTGGTTTACTCCCTGGTCTACTACCCTGACGAGTATCTGCTCCACTTCGTACTTTGCTGCCCTGACTACTAGTAGGCCGGCTACTCTGCCTACTCTCCGGTTTACTTCCAGGTCTACTTCCGGGTTTACTGCTTTGTCTACTTTGTGGTTTGCTACTATGTCTACTCCCAGGCTTGCTTCCGTGTGGACTGCCTTGCCTGCTCCCACCTTTGCTGTCAGGCTTAGCACCACGCTTATCTTCAGCGTCGTCACCACTGTGGCGGCTTCCTCCACTGTCATCGCCTCTAGATCCAGGGCCACCATCTTCTTTCGAACCAGTACCACCACCTCCACCACCAGCACCACCTTTGCCACCTCCACCTTTCTTTCCTCCACCACCTTTGCCGCCTTTACCATCACCTCGTTTCCCATCTCTCTTCCCACCACTTGCTCCTTTTCCTTTACCTTTCTTATCATCCTGTTTATCCGATCCCTCAATACTTCCTTCTTCGTCTCTCCGAGCCTTTTCCCTTTCTTCCCTTTCTTTTCTTCTTTCTTTATCACTTTCTTCAGCTATACCGTCCAGCCAAATTGCCATTCTGTCAGCTGCGAAAACCATTATTCTTTGAACCCTTGTTTTAGGGTTACTTAAGGTGGCTTCTTCTCCAGTGATATCGCACAAGTGCTTTAGAACAGTCTCAGCAATTTTTCGAACGCGTTTAGTTCTCCTTGCACACATCATCGCAACGACATAGTCGGTCAGTTTTGCTGATAACATTTTTGAAAATTCTTTCACCCAATAATGTCTTATTCCAAGACAGGTTTTCGGGCATTTACAGCACATCTTACTCTTGTTTTTGCGAATCGATACTCTTGTTCTACCATCATCTTCCTTAATCATGCTTACAGTTGAACTTTTTAATATGCTTTTTTCTTTTTGATCCAAAATGAACTCTTCGGCCTCCCTGGGGAAAAAATCTCATTTGTTAGAATATTTTAATTAAAAAAATATTAAAAGTGTTGTACAAACAATAATTACTTAATTCTTTAAGCGTAAATTATCAAAACTAAGTCAAACAAAAACTTACGTCCAACTACCAGTTTTCAATCTTTCAATTCAACAAAAAAACGGGTATTCTTGTTTTGTACCATGCTCGTTAATCACAAGATTCGTTCAACTGTGGACCTTTTATCTCTAATAACTATTATTAATACCTTAAAAACGTCATTGTTATGAGTTTTCATACCAATTAAAAATTAATACATCACTAGAAAAATCACGTTCAACATCAATATATTTTCAAAAGTTAATCGAAAAATGTTTTATTTAAATAAAACAAGGCTATTAAGACAAACATTTTATTTGAAGACATTAATTTTTGGAATTAACCAAAAGACATAGGATGAATTAGTTTAATCTAAAACCTGTTGTGCCTTTTGATGCCAAAAGGCAGCTACTTTTTTAAGTAGCTGCTTATTTCTTTGCCATTCCAAGGCATCATCTTGTACATTCTTCTGCCATTGCCTAAACTCCTTTTCATTTTGATCTGTAATGTTTCTATATTTGGCTTCCTTTCTGTCCTTTACTTTTTGTTGTGCTTGTGCACAAGTATCGTCAATCCAATTAGCCCACAGTTCGGCAACAGTGACAACATCCGTTGCCCACCGTGCCCAGGTTTTAAATTCTGATTTTAACAACGGACCTTCTTTAGATGGGTTATTTAAATCGGGATAAAAATGAGCCTTATTAGCGTCTACTTTATTTTTTACTAGTTCATCGCAAATTGGTGTAATGTCGTAAGCGAATCCATCTTTTTTTACATGGAATGTAGGGCCTTTCCTTTGTTGGGTTCTGCAAGGCGGCAATGTAATCATTCCTTTCTCAATGTCATTTATGATTTCATCCACCTCATTTTCAATCCACCGAGAAATTTTTTTAGCTACTGCTTTCACACTAGATTCGCCAAATTCCTCTACTGATAGTGTCGAACAAATCTTTTTTTCTACCACTTCTCTTAGAACATTTTGTATCTCGGTTTCTTCAGCTTCAATTTTCACATTTTCAAACCAATCCATTACTTTTTTAAGAAGTTTTCTCTCGTCAAAATCGGTCCCAGTCTCACTTTGGTAACCTTCTTCAACCTTATGACCCTCACTGGAAATAGTACGTACCATAGTATCCTGTTCCATTTTCTCATGTGAAGATACCGAAGTAGATTCGACTGGTACATCTTCACAAGTACTTGAAATTTTGGTTGATTTTTCCATTTCAATCGATTTTACATCCTCCCCTGCTTCTTCCTTCATTCCAACTTTTTCCGTTATAATGGAAGTTCTATATTTCTCGCTTGATGTTTTAGGGCTCAATCTAGTAGAGCTTACTTTCTGTTTAATTCTATCTACCAATTCTTCAATTTCTGCATCACCTATTATACTTTCTTTTTCTTTCACAGTTGAAGTGTCTTTTTGGGCATCTTTGACCGGCAACTCATCATGCTGCGAACCGGACTTAACACTAACTCTGGCATCAGGTTGTGAAAGAACTTTTCTTACTTTGTCAGTGGGCATCTCAGTACTTTCTGTTAGGTAGTCACTTGTTTCTTTCAAAGAAATGTCAGTTAGTGATTTCGACTTAAGCTTTATATCGGACATATTTGATTTAGTTTCCGAATGAGCTGCTAATGTGGGGCATTCTTGTGTTTCTAAGTCGGGGGCAGAAATTTTACTTGGTTCTGATACCTTTTCACTTTCAGATATAAGAAAATCTTTTTGGCTTTGTCTGGACTGATCTTTTTTTAACGTTTCTACTTTTGAATCAAAGTCAAAGGCAGGAGAGAGAAAATCAGATTCTTTTGGTAATTCCATACCAGGGAGAGATTTGTGATCTGGTGCTTCTGTTTCTTGTTCTTTTGGTGGTATTTCAGTACCCTCACCCTGTTGTGGCTCTGTTGTACTTCCTTCAAAGATATCTTCTTGATCAGTTTTAGATTCAATTATGCTATATTCATGTTCTTTCTCTGCGTAATAATCTAGAGGTTCACCCTCTGACCTATAAATTACCTGTGATATTGACCTAATATCCTCATTAAAAGGAGTCACCATTTCAATCATTCCAATGTCAGGATAATATTTCTCTTGATATGGTTGTTCCTGTTGTTCTTCTTCTAAATAATACCTGGGAGGAGCATTTTCATCATAATAAGGGTGCATTTCTTGTACCTCTTGCTGCTCAAATATTGTAGGTTGGCCACTAAGTATTATGGGTTGGCCATCTTCAGACCAATATTCTGGTGCCCTATATTCCTGAGCATCTGTCTTTTCAGTTCTTTCTAACATTGGTGGCACGTATTCAGAATATCGTTTGACATATGCTGGATAACCATCTTGTTCTTCAGTATATAGACCTGGGTGTGTCTCCTCATGCTCCACCATTTCATATTCTATAGACTCAGGCTCCATCACTTCATATCTAGGTTCAGGTAATTGCTGGGTATAATGTGACTGAGAATATTGTTCATATTCTGGCATATCACCTTCTTTGGATGAAATAGGTACATATTCTGAAAGTCTTTGAGGTTGTATTACATAATTATCTTGTTCACCAACTAGTGTTTGGCCATCTTGATACATTTCTTTAGGCTCCACAATTTCGTATATTACAGGCACTGATAGTCGAACAATTTTTGGTAGTGGCTGAAGGTTCTCGGAACCATAACCTGGCATAACCTCAATACTTTCTGTTGATTGAATTGGCATATATTCTGAATGTCTTTGAGATGAAACTACATAACCATCATCGTATAGACTTGGATATGTCCCCCCTTGCTCATTGATTTCATATCTTATAATTTCAGGTTGTTCATCATAAACTATCGGCTGTTCCTGAACATAATAGGGCTGAGAATATTTTGAATCAAAATCTGGCACTTCTTGTAGAACTTCTTGCTGGGCAACCAGTGGTTGACCTTGATAGGTTTCTTCAAGCACTACATCTTCATAAATTATAGGTATAGATTGTCGACCGTCAACTGTTGGCACTTGCTGGGCATAAGTTGGCTTTTCATATTGATGGTCATAGTCTGGCATATCCTGCATACCTTCTCTTGAATGAATAGGCATATATTCAGAAAATCTTTTAGTTGGAACTGCATAACCTGGATATGGTTCATCAGGCTCTACCACTTCATATATTACAGGTACAGATTTTCGAACATCAACTGTCTGCATTTGCTGGATATAAGATGGCTGATCATATTGTTGGTCATAGTCTGGCATATCCTGCATAACTTCTCTTGGATGAGTTGGCACTGCATAACTCTCTCCACTTTCAAATTTTGATGGACCTGGATATGAATCCTTTTCATATCTTGCAGGTTCATATTGTACGTCAGGTTCAGACAATTGTCTGTCATGAACCTGAGGATATTGTGGACCATATTCTGGCATACCCTGCATAGTTTCTACTCCAGTCACTGAAGAACTTGGATATGTAAACTCAGATACTTCCTTTTCATATTTTACAGTTTCACTAGTTGGTGGTAACTGCTGTTGATAAGGTGGTGCACCTTGTTCATCAATGTGAATAGGAACTGGGTGTGTAGTGCTGAGATCCTCCTTGTCAACCCTTGTTAGGTCAGGATGTCTATCATCTGGCAAAATCTGCATAAATATTGGCTCAGAATACGGTTGGTCTAAATCTAATGTAATTGATATACTCTCTGGGATACTTTTAGTGGGCGCAACATAACTCTCCTCCTTTTCAGGTAAGGTAGGTACTGTCAGTTTTGGATGATGCTCATGGACGTCAATATACTCAGGCTGTTGTGGTTGTGGAACAGATTGTAGACCAAGATCTTTAATATCCTGCTTTTCTTCTTTTGAAGAAATTAGTTCAGGTTCTGAAGTTATTTTGCTTTGTGTTGCATAACTTTCTTGTGTTTCAAGTAATGTAGGCACAGCATGTTCAGATTTTTTCATATCAACTTCCTTTGCTACAGGTGGTTTAACATCCACTTCAGTTGGCTTCTCAGCAGATGATGGGCCAAAGTCTATAATCTCCTTCTTTTCTTCTTTTGGTAAAATTGGGGCTCCTTCTGAACTTCTTTTAGATGGTCCTACAAATATTTCTTTTTCTAGCAATGTTGGCTCAATAGATTTTGTACTTGGCTCATGTATGTCAACAACTATTGAAGGGTGTTGTGTATCAGGCTCTTTCTTTTCAGGTTCAGATTGATCGGTATCAACTTTTAATAGTTTCTCAGTTAACACCACCTGAGATTTTGGGCTTATTTCCTTATGATCCATCTTTTCTTCTTTTGTTAAAATTGGCACATATTCTGGAATTTTTTTAGGCTGTGACATATCACTTTCTTGCTTTTCAAGCAATGTTAATTCTGGCTGCTGTACACCAGGTTCTTGTTTTTCAATCTTTACAGGTTCAGATGGCTTAACATCTACTTTTGGTGGTTTCTCAGCAGATGGTGGCCCAAAATCACTAATTTTCTTCTTTTCTTCTTTTAATAAAATTGGGGCGCCATCTGCTATACGTTTCAGTGGTCCTTCAAATATTTCCTGTTTTTCAAGTAAAGGTGGCACCATGTGTTTTTCACTAGGCTTAAGCACGTCAGTTTTCATCGCCACAGGTTGTGTAACATCTAATTTTTGTTTTGTCTCTGTAGATAATGGACTAAAATCCTCCTTTTCTTCTTTTGAAGGAATTACTGCATGTTCTGAAATTCCTTTAGGCAGTGTCACTTTAGAGTCTTGTTTTTCAGTTAAAGGTGGCGTCATTTGTTTTTCACTAGGTTTAGGCATGTCACTTTTCATTGGCACAGGTTGAATAACATCAACTTTTGGTGGTTTCTCTGCTTTCTGTTTCTCAGATGAGCCAAAATCCTCCTTTTCTTCTTGTGGAGGACCTGGTACATATTCAGACATTTTTTTAGGCAGTGTCACTTTACTGTCTTGTATTTTAGATAAAGGTAACACCATTTGTTTTTCACTAGGCTTAGGTATGTCACTTTTCATTGCCACTGGTTGGATAACATCTTGTATTGGTGGTTTCTCGGTAGATGGTTCACCTAAATCCTCCTTTCTTTCTTTTGAAGAAATTGGTACATGTTCTGAAATTCTTTTAGGCAGTGTTGCTTTACTTTCTTGTTTTTCAGGTGAAGGGGGAAGCATTTGTTCTTCTCTAGGTTTAAGCATGTCACTTTTCATTGGCGCAGGTAGTGTATCATCTACTTTCGGTGGTTCCTCAGTAGATGGTTCACCTAAAGAAATTGGTACATGTTCTGAAATTGTTTTGTGTTTTGTTTTACTATCTTGTTTTTCAGGTAAATGTGCCACCTTTTGTTTTTCACTAGGCTCAGGTATGTCAGTTTTCATTGCTACAGTTTGTGTAACTTCTACTTTGGGTGGTTTCTCAGTAAATGGTTCACCTAAATCCTCCTTTCTTTCTTTTGAAGGAAGTAGCCCATGTTCTGAAATTATTTTAGGGAGTTTTGCTTCACTTTCTTGTTTTTCAGGCAAGGGTAGTACAGTTTGTTTTTCACTGAGCTTAGTTATGTCACTTTTCATTGCCACAGGTAGGGTATCATCTACTTTCGGAGGTTCCTTAGTAGATGGTTCGCCTAAAGAAATTGGTACAAGTTCTGAAATTCTTTTAGGTAGTGTTGTTTTACTATCTTGTTTTTCAGGTAAAGTTGGCACCTTTTGCTTTTCACTAGGTTCGGGTATGTCAGTTTTAATTGCTACAGGTTGTGTAACATCTACTTTGGGTGGTTTCTTAGTAGATGGTTGGCCTAAATCCTCCTTTCTTTCCTTTGAAGGAAGTGGCACATGTTCTGATGTTCTTTTCGGAAGTGTTACCTTACTTTCTTCTTTTTCGGATAAGGTTGGCACTATTTGTTTTTCGCTAAGCTTAGGCATATCAGTTTTCATTGCCAAAGGTTGTGTATCGTCTACTTTTGGTGGTTTCTCAGAAGATGGTGGACCAAAATCTTTCTTAACTTCTTTTGAAGGAAGCGGAACATGTTCTGAAATTCTTTTAGGCTGTGTTATTTTACTTTCTTGTTTTTCAGATAAAGGTGGCACCATTTGTCTTTCGCTAGGTTTAGGTATGTCACTTTTCATTGCCATAGGTTGTGTATCGTCTACTTTTGGTGGTTTCTCAGAAGATGGTGGACCAAAATCTTTCTTAACTTCTTTTGAAGGAAGCGGAACATGTTCTGAAATTCTTTTAGGCTGTGTTATTTTACTTTCTTGTTTTTCAGTTGGTGGTGGCACTGCCTGTTTTACACTAGGCTTATGTATGTCAATTTCCATTGGCACAGTTGGTGTAACATCTATTTTTGGCAGCCTTTCAGTAGATGGAGGGCCAAAATCCTCCTTTCCTTCTTTTGATGATCCTCGTGCTTGTTCTGAAATCCTTTCAGGGAGAGTTGCTTTACTTTCTTGTTTTTCAAGTAAAGTTGGCTCATGATAATCAATCTTCTGGGCCGGAAGTGGTTTGACATCTTTTGGTGGTTTCTCCACAGATGGTTTCTGATATAATGGACCAAAATCTGTAATATCCTTTGTGCCTTCTTGTATTGAAATTGGCAAGGGTTCTGATATTTTTGTAGGCTGAGCTGTGATACTTTTTTCAGGTGATGTAGGCACTGCCTGTTTTGTTTTAGCCTCAATATCAATTTTTTTAGGCTCAGGTTGTGAAACATCAACTATTTGTAATTTCTTAGCAGATGTAGCCCCCAAATCTTCTTTATCTTTCTTTACTTCTTTAAGTGGAAGTGGTGACGGTTCTATAATTTGTTTCGTATGAGTTGCTTGAGTTTCTTGTTTTTCAAGTAGTGCAGGCAAAGTTTGTTTTTCTTTAGGCTCAGGCAAGACAATCTCCATTGCAGCAGGTGGTTTAATATCAACTTTGGTTGTTTTCTCAACTGATGTTGTATCAAAATCAGTTTTCTCCTTCTTTACTTCTTTTGAAGAGGATGGTATATGATCTGAAGTTGGTTTAGATAGGGTTGCTTTACTTTCATGTCTTTCAAGTAATGGTGGCCCTGGTTGTTGTGCATCAGGTTCTTTCTTTTTAGGTTCTGATTGTGGAATATCGACTATTGTGGGTTTCTCAGCAAATGATAGCTGAGATTTTATGCTAGTTTCTTTAAGATCCTTCTTTTCTTTCATTGAAGGAATTAGCATATGTTCGGAAATATGTTTAGGCTGTGACACATAACTTCCTTCTTTTTCAAGGAATACCNAGAACGTATGTCTGGTATTTCCTGTTGGCCTTCTTTTGGTAAACTTGGAGCATATTGTGAAATTCTTTGCTGTTGTACTGGCTTAGCTGTACTTGGTAGTGATACACGAGATACTTGCATCTCCGATCTTGCTGGTTCAGATTGTCGATCATCAGCTTTTGGCTGTGTCTGCGCATGAGTGGGCTGAGGATATTGTGAATGTATAATTGCCATTTCTTGTTGGGATTCTTTTGGTAAAACAAATGCATATTGTGAAATTCTTTTAGTGTGCACAATAGAACTAAATCGTTTTGCATGTGCGCTTTGTTGGCCTTCAACTTTTGCCTGTTGCAGATACTGTGAACTTTCTGTAATTGGCGGTTTACCTTCCTTTGTTAAAATTGGTGCATATTGTGAAATTCGTTGTGGTTGTACAGGATAACTATCTGGTTTTACCCCAGGTGCGAGCATTTCAATTCTTGGTGGTTGTGGAGGTAGTAGTTGGCCACCAGCCGTTGGCTCTTTTTGGACATAAGGTGGCTGAGGTTGTAGTGAGATTCTTTTAGGTTGTGCAACGTAACTATACCGTTTTGCAGGTTGAATTTGTTGACCATCAGCTTTTGGCTCTTGTCGAACATAAGTGGTCTGAGGATATTGTGAACCTGGCATTTCCTGTTTGCCTTCCTTTGGTAAAATTGGTACATATTGTGAAATTCTTTTAGGCTGTACAGCATAACTTTCTGTCCCTGGCAATTTTGCAGTTGTTTGTCCAATAAATCTTTCAGAATCAGGTTGTTCAACATCAGCTTTTGTCGGTTGCTGGGCATAAGATGGTTGTGGAAATGGCAACCTTTGATCTAATTCCTGTTTGCCTCCTTTCGGTAAACTTGGAGCATATTGTGAAATTCTTTGCTGTGGTACAGCATAACCATCTGGCTTACTTGGCGTAGCTGTACTTGGCAGTGATGCACCTGATGCTTCCATTGCCAATCTTGCAGGTTCAGGTTGTCGAACAACAGCTGTTGGCTGTGGCTGTACATAAGGATACTGAGGATATTGTGAACGTATATCTGGTATTTCCTGTTTGCTTCCTTTTGGTAAACTTGGAGCATATTGTGAAATTCTTTGCTGTGGTACAGCATAACCATCTGGCTTACTTGGTGTAGCTGTACTTGGCAGTGATGCACCAGATGCTTCCATTACCAATCTTGCAGGTTCAGGTTGTCGAACAACAGCTGTTGGCTGTGGCTGCACATAAGGATACTGAGGATATTGTGAACGTATATCTGGTATTTCCTGTTTGCTTCCTTTTGGTAAACTTAGAGCATATTGTGAAATTCTTTGCTGTGGTACAGCATAACCATCTGGCTTACTTGGTGTAGCTGTACTTGGCAGTGATGCTCCAGATGCTTCCATTTCCAATCTTGCAGGTTCAGGTTGTCGAACAACAGCTGTTGGCTGTGGCTGCACATGAGGATACTGAGGATATTGTGAACGTATATCTGGTATTTCCTGTTTGCCTCCTTTTGATAAACTTGGAGCATATTGTGAAATTCTTTGCTGTGGTACAGCATAACCATCTGGCTTACTTGGTATAGCTGTACTTGGCAGTGATGCACCAGATGCTTCCATTTCCAATCTTGCAGGTTCAGGTTGTCGAACAACAGCTGTTGGCTGTTGTTGAACATAAGGTGGCTGAGGATATTGAGAACGTATGTCTGTCGTTTCCTGTTGGCTACCTTTTGGCAAAACTGGAAGATATTGTGAAATTCTTCGAGGTTGTACAGCATAACTATACCGTCTTGTAGGTATTGCAGAACCTGGCTGTTGTGCTCCATGTGCTTGTACTTCAATTCTAGGAGGTGCGGGTGGTTGACGATCAGGTTTTGCCTGGGCCTGAACATAAGGTTGCTGAGGATATTGTGAAAGTTTATGAGCCATTTCCTGTTGGTCATCTTTTGGTAAAATTGGAACATATTGTGAAATTCTTTGTGGTTGTACAGCATAACTAGGCGGTGGTAGCTGGCCATCAATTTTTGGCTGTTGTTGGATATAAGGTGGCTGAGGGTGTTGTGACATTATTTTAGGTTGTGCTACTACATAACTATATCGTTTTGCAGGTAACGCAGAACCTGGCTGTTGTGCTTCATGTACTTGCTTTTCCAACCTCAAAGAATCAGAGGACTTAACATCAACTTTTGGTTGTTGCTGAACATAAATCGGTTGAGGATATTGTGGACCATAATCTGCTATACTTCTTCTTCCAACTTTTGGAGGAGTAAGTGCATATTGTGATATTCGTTTAGGTTGTACAGCATAGCTGTATCGTCTTCCATGCATTATTGGTGCAAGTTGTTGCTTTTCCATTTGTTGAATGTCCCCCTTTTGCTGTTGGTCATAAGTAGGTTGAACATATTTAGGAGCTTGATGTTCTAAAGGAGCCAAATCCATTTTATCTTTTGCTAATGCTTTCTTCTGCTCTGCAACTGTTATTGATTCTGTAATATTACTTTCAATGTTTCCACTTTGTGGTTGTATTTCTTCAGGTTCTTGCAGTTTTTTCCTTGAAGTTTCAGGTTGCTCTTCCAGTGGCATGTCATGACTATCAGGTGGATATTCTTGGGTATCAGGTGGCTGAGGTTCTTGAGAATCATCCTCCATTTCATCTTGTGAATCATATTCTATTCCATCAGTTTGCGTTTGTTTGTCACTTCTTTCTTGGGACAATTCCACAGAAGGTATATCTGCTTGACTTTGTATAGGAGAAACGGTTTTGGCCTGTATAACTGTCATCTTAAAATGATTTGTTGATGTAAACTCCAGTATTATCGTTCCTTCCTTTTCTAATTTGCTCCGGTCTTTCCTGGTAACTGTTTGAGTTGAAACATGAAATCTTAATGGCAGAGGTGCTTTTACATGTTGAGTTTCTGGCATTGGAATCCCATCTTGAAGTGTACTTGTTTCCAGTACATCTATTAGTTTATTCCTAGAATCTGAATCCTTAACTGGGCCAAACCCAGATGGTTTAGGCTCTGGTTCCATTTGGTGAGATACAGTTTCCTCCTGTATCAAGAAATTGTTCTCATATTTATCTTGAACTTTATCTGTTAAAGATTCGTCTGCTTTAGTTATAATAGACTGAAGTGGTTTAGTTTGTATGGGCTCAGTCATTATAATTTCACCTATCGGTGGACTTTTTTCTTGTGAACCTGACAGCTTTTTACCAGAGTCAGGTCTATCTTCCTTATCTAGTTCATTCATTTCTTCTCGGAACAAGTCTGACTTGAATGAGGCAACCTCAGCTGATTTAGACTTTCTGTGACTTTTTTCAGACACAACTTGCTCTTCAAGATGACTGACTATTTTACTTAAAGATTCAGCTAGTGCAGGTAACATCGGCAGCGATGATGTAGTGCGTTCACCTATTGTCATTGTTTTCAGGATTACATGACTTGAAGGTTCTGCTCTTTCAGTTAAATAAGTCTGAGTTGGTGGAGTAACTACAGGGCCAAATTTAATTTCTTTCATAACTATTTGACTTGAAGAAACTGCACTTAAAACAGAATGAACAGCCTTTACTTCTTCAGCGGAAGGGACCGCAAGTTCAGCTTTTGTATGAATAATTTCAGAACTCTCACGATTTTCTTTATCCTCATCTTTCATTGATATGGTTTCAAGCTTGTCTTTCTTTTCTGTTTGTTCTACTGTCTTCTCCTCTTCTTTTTCTTTTTGAGTTGAAAGACTACTCATTTCAGTCTGTGATGGGCTAATCCTCTGTACATCACCACCAGGTGTGGCTTGTATTCCTTCCTTCTCCATTTGCTCTGAAAGAACATGTTCTTGTTTTTCACTTGAGAATACGTACTGAGATATTTCAGTTTCTACATTGGTAGTCATGATTTCCCCTGTTGGTTTATCGACTCCTAACAGTACAATATTTTTGTCATCTTTTTCTAAACCTTCTAATGTTTGTGTAGAAGTGTCACTTCTTCTAATTAAGTTCGGTTCTGTTATTACAACTCCAGTACCTTCCTTTTCTAATTTTTTTAAATCTTCATTTTGATCAGTTTGTGTAGAAATTCCGAGTTTTTCAAGTAAAGGTGATGATTCTATTTTAGCACTTATGACTTTTAATTCTGTTTCACCTTTTTCAGCTTGTAATTTTGCTTCAACACTTCCAGCTTGCAACTCTGTTTCAACTTTTTCAGCATGCGGTTCTGTTTCACCTTTTCCAGCTTGCAATTCTGTTTCAGTTTTTTCAGCTTGCAACTCTGTTTCAACTTTTTCATCATGTGGTTCTATTTCACCTTTTCCAGCTTGTAATTGTGCTTCAACACTTCCAGCTTGCAACTCTGTTTCAACTTTTTCATCATGTGGTTCTATTTCACCTTTTCCAGCTTGTAATTTTGCTTCACCAGCTTGCAACTCTGTTTCAACTTTTTCATCATGTGGTTCTATTTCACCTTTTCCAGCTTGCAATTCTGTTTTTTCTTTGATTATGACCTCCTCCTTCAAATCTGACTCTAATATATCTGCCTCTTTGGTAATTGAAAGCGCCGAAGTTTTATGGTCCAATTTAGCAAGTGGTGAAGGAGAAATAGTAAGTTGTGGTGCAGAAGTAGTAAGTTGTGGAGGAGATAGACGATGTTGAGGTAGTTGAGATATTGATAGCCCTGACTTTTCTAGTTCTAGCTTTTCCAAGTAAGACTCAGTTAAAGACCCTTTACGTTTAAACTTGCCAAGTGGATATTCTTTTAGTTCCTTTTGGGGTTGATATACGTATGTTTGAATTGATTTTTCACACGTGTCAGGAGGTTTAAATCCCTGTTCTTTGTCAATACATGTACAGCATGTACATGACATCGATTCATTAATAACTTGAGCTTGCAAAGCTTCCAAATGTGAAGCAATGTAAGCAGCTAACCGATCTGCTATAAAAACTAAAAGCCTTTGAAGTTTTGTTTTTGGATCTTGCATTGTGCAATTTTCACCTGTTACATCACATAAATTTTTAAGAATTCTTTCAGCCAACAATTTGGCCTTCTTGCTTCTTTTTGAACACATCTGCATAACTACATAATCTGTGAATTTGGTTGCAATCATTTTTGAAAATTGTTTGACCCAAATGTGTCGTTTTGACAAATCTGTTTGAGGTTTATAGGAATCACGACGTTTAGTTATAGTCACCTTACAATACTTTTTGCAGCATTTTTTACAAGATTTATCTTCAGCAGTAATTTTATGTGAACATTGTTTTATGCTTCTCTCCCTCTGGCGGTTAACAAAAAGTTCAGCATCCCTGAAAAAAGCTGTAATTAATATAATGGAGGTTTAGCGTAATTCATTACTATGTTTCCATGTCATTTAATGGTACGTGTAACGCTTGTTGTGTTTAATACATTATTTTAATGTCTAATATAAAAATATTAGTAATGAAAAGAAAAATGTAATTTGTAATTTGATCCTTACTGATCATCTTCATCTCATTGGTCAGTTCAGTTTGGTGAAATGCTAAACGCTCTGACAGACCAACCCTGCCAAGATAAGCAGACCGAGATGATCAGTAAGGATCAAAGACCCTGCACGGAAGAAAAACATAGTTTCTATTATTTCGTTTTGAATTATTATTACTGACTAAGAAACCATATTTTGTTATTTTAGTTTATAACTACTTTAAGAAAAAGTAATTCAAAAAGCATTCAATTTTTTTATATATATTGTATTAACTTCTTAATCTCAATTTTATTCTCATCAACTGTTAAACATTTGTTGATTAATAAAGATTAATAAACAACTGATTACTTCCAAATATTTAAAATTATGTATCTATTTGAGAAAATTATGTTGGTCTAGTTAAAGATATTAATAGTTTAGTTTAAAAGATGGAGATGAAAAATAGAAGTATTAATATTTAATCTAACCTGTAACGGTATTCTCAATAGGAGATGTTCCTCTAAAAAGTAAATTTAAAGTTTTTAATTCCGTCTCTAGGGCTGTGATGTGTTATGCGTCACAAGTATGGGGCTACCATCAGTATGAAGTGGTAGAAAAACTTCTTTGTTTTTTTATTAAGAAGTTGTTTGGTGCTCCCTATTATACACCAAGTTATTTTCTTTATTTGGAATTAAGCTTAAGACCTTTGTTTGTGTATACGTTGAGGAGTCATTTAAATTATATACAGCGGGTTTTGGGTCTGAAACAAGATCGTTTGCCCTACCTTCTTGCTCAGGAGATAATAAAAAGATACATTTTTTGGTTTAAAGAATTGGAAGTGTTTTCTTCTGAACTCTAGTTCTCGTATAAATTTTACAGATGCGAAAGATTTCAAAATTTGGGCGGTACAATTATTGCAGGCAGTAGAAACTCATCATAAAGAAAAATGTTTAAGAAAAGTGCAATGTTCTACATACCATTTAATATACAAGAAATTGAACTTCGATCTTAGGAACAACAATTACTTGTATAAGGAATACAACTGGAATTTGATCAAGGTTGTTTTTCGCGCGAGAGGTCAATTATTATATTTAAATTTTAAGCCTTAGCTGGAGGAAAGAGACCAAGCATGCTATATATGTAAACTAAAAACGGTGGAAGATTTGTTTCATTTTTTGACAGTTTGTCCAACTTTGGAGAACGTTAGGTTAATTTGGTTGCACAGATGTCGTTTGACATTCCGTGAGTATATAGAACTGTTAAATGGGAAAGATTGGTTTAGTTTGTATAGATGTATTGTAGATGCGCTGAATTGCAGAGATAATTTTATGTTAAGTTTATAATTTGTATGTTAATTTAAGTTTTTTTTAAATGTAAATATGTAAGGGTCAACTGGCAGACGACTAGATCATGCCATTACAAGTATTATTTTGTAAAAAAAAATGTAATATTTTGTTTTCTTTTCTAAATATACTTTTATAAATAATAATATTTAATCTAATTATTTATAAACTTATTTATTAACTTAAATCTAATTATTAACTTACATTATTTATAAACCATTTTCTCACAACAAACATCTAAATGTATTTAATAAAATACCTTTAAACAAATAATCAAATAATTTTTATGTATATTAAGTAATTAAAACTATGTAATAATAATTAATATCTAGCAGAGGAGCAACTGCACACAAATTATGGCAGATGCTCAAACTGCCAGCATACAGACATTTGTAATTTTTTTCTCTACAATTAATTATAATTATGCTTTAATTAAAAAATGTCTTCTTTACAATATAGTGGAAGGAGAAACAAAGCATTTAATAATTAATAAATAATATTCTCTTAGGAGGACTTATTCTCTTTGTGAGTTTGTAGAATGACTGTAGTAACTTATGTTCAAATTTTAAACTTTACATTAAAAAAAACTTCTGAATAATCGAGTTTCATTGTCAAGTCAAAACAACAAGAGCTAAATGTGCTTTATTATTGCTTAGTAACAAAATGAGTAATGTTCATCAATTTAGGTGAAGCAAATATCAATTTTCAAGGGTAAAATTTTCATCAAGCCTTACGTTGTCCAAATTTTGGATTTAGAATTAAAATACTTCACACATTTATTTTAAGGTGATATTTTTATGCTAAATATTTTTGAATAAATAGTACTTTTGATTGCTAAAATTATGAGAGAGCGTTTTTATAATAAAAATATTAAGTTTAACTTTCCTAATGTTTTAAAGTACAAAGCTGATACATTTATATTAATTATTATATATAATTAAGAATTTGATGAAAATTTAATTAATGTATGAAAACATAGTTCTTTATAAATGTGTGCACGTATAGAATTACCAGAAAAATTTCCTTAAACATAATTAACAGAACAGTGTTTAATACAGTTAGTTTTAATAAATATATAAACAGCAATATATGTAGTGTAATAAACATTAATAGCACATATATTTATTAATTAAAAAATCTTGTAAAGAAGACATTCTCTCAAAAACAATTTTTTAATAAATTCTGAAGTATTTTTAATTCTAAAAATACAACAATTGATTTGTTGTAGGCTTGGTAAACTTACAAAACCAAATATATTATTATTAAAATGCAAATGAAAATTACTCACTCTGTTTTTATGATGTCTCAACCTCTATCTTGATCCTAATCGAATAACTTTCTTCAACAAATCACATCACTTTCAAGATGATCAGACTTTTCAGATGAACAAATGACAACAAGATGAACAAAGAGACAAGAATGGTTGACATTTTTAGTATATCATTCTATTCCTTCTTGAAAAAAAAAGCAAATTGTTTCAAGGATGTATCATGCGTTAGAGTAAACGAGCTTTTAAATTGAAGATTAACAAAATTAAAATGATGGAAGCATGTGCATCATGTATGTTGTACTGTTTCCGTGTTTTAAATGAATTTAACAAAGTGGAGTAATGTGTTATAACCCTTTGATCATGATAACTGATGGTAGTTGGACATTAAGTTCTCCTGTTCTCCGGAAGACGTTTTACACACACAAAAAAATCATTAAGACTTAACAAAGTTGTTAATCATTCTTATACCGGTTTTAACTTCTTAAGCACAACTGTGATATGTACAGTATGTAATTAATTGTTATAAATATATTAAGATTATTTCTAAGAAAAGTGACTTACGCTGGTGACATGCCAAATTCTGTCATGAGCATTTCTTTGAGACGATCGATCATTTCTGGAGTCAGCAAAGCCCATATTTCTGCCAGAAAATTATGAATGTACCTGTCAAAATAATATAGATCAATCCAAATTGCAAAAATGAAGCATGTCAATAAGGAACTATTTATTTTTTAAGATTTTTTTAACACTTTTTTCCAAACCACATATTTATTAAAATATACATTAAGACATCTTTAAACAAATGTTTAATGCGTAATAAAGCTGAAAAGCCCTAAGATGGCTCATGACCTTTCAATTTATTTATTTTATTTGTTTTGTTTTTTATCATTTGAAATGGTTCATATTGATTATATTTAATAAATGTTGCAAAATGACTACCAATTAGACTGGCTCCCCTACAAACAATATATATTCTTTCTTTAGAAAAAATATATATAATTAAAATTATCTTAAATTGAACTTTTTTCTCCAGAAATTGTGAGATGCGGTCTGGTGTGATGTAGGTTTCAGAAAAACATTTTCTTTATCGTGTTTCGATCTTTATTGAGATCATCTTCAGGGCTCAAAGTGTTTGTCTTCTGTGTAATTGTGCCATTCTTGCGTGTCGTGTTGAGAGTGCCCTCTCAATAAAGATCGAAATGTTGGCACGATAAAGAAAATGTTTTTCTGAAACCTACATCACACCAGACCACATCTCATGATTTCTGAATAATTATCGTTTAACGGTCACTAATCACCACACTTTTTTTTTTCAATAAGTTTTTTTTTTCTATAATTTATTTTTATCTTATTCTATTCAATGGATGAAGACAAGGCAAGATAAAATAAACAATTTTCATAAAATTTCCTTTATATGTATTGATTTTGGGGAGTTGCCTGCATCCCCTCTTTACCTGTCTTAAACTTAGTATTTATGAAGAAAAATAGATAAATTTAGGCCAATTTTTTTAAATTATAAAAATTGTTTTGGTTGTCTTTGTCTATTCAATATACTAAATAAAAATTTTACAAAAATAGTAAATCTTTTAATTTAGTTTTTCAATTAAAAGATTTTTCAAATTTTTGAAACTTTTTTGGCATTGGCCTATTGTCTTTGGCCATGTTAATATTTATTAAATTAATTATTTATAGTGGTTATAATTCCAACTAGATTGTTTAATAAAATCAACCAAATCCTGGTAAACCTCAAAATTCTGTGCCCTTCAAAAATTTATAATTACATGGAATTTATTTATCTCTATATATCTATCTCTTTTATTTATCTCTATACTCTCCATGATGCTCTTTTAACGCGAATTGAGGTCGTAAAGGATCTTGGTGTACTTTTTGATCAAAAGCTCAAGTTTAAAGAATATATTTCTTCAATAAAAAATATCATCATCCGGAACACCTATAAATTTAAAAATCTTCTATGTTTTGTCCATCTTTATAAAGCTTTTGTACAACCCATACTAGAATATGCTACACCTGTTTGGAACCCATTCTATCTAAATTATCAAAAAATTCTTCAATCTGTGCAAAACAAATTTTTAAAAAAACTTTCCTACAAACTCAATCTTCCTCCGAATTCTGCCTACCCTGGAATCCGCTCTGAATTTAAACTTTTCGAACTGGCACTAAGAAGGGATTACTTTGATATTGTTTTTGTATTTAAATTATTAAACAATCTCATTGATAGTCCTTACTCTCCTCTCTCAACTACAGCTACATGTCCCTTCGTACTCTCTTAAAACCTATAAATTATTTTATATTGAATTCCAAAGCTCTAACTACATGCTCTCTTCTCTACACAGAATGATGATCAAGAGTAACAACATCTGCAATAGCATTGACTTCTTCAATAGTTCTGTGCAATCTATGAAAAACCTTATCCTACAACCTTAGTTGAATGCTTTTATATTTTATACTATACAAAATTATTACAATTTATTTCATTTACTGGTTCAACTAATTCTCACACTCTAGTCTTATTATATATTTACAAAGAGCATTATTTTCATTAAATATGTACCTAATTATTGTAGTTTCAATTGTCTTTCAGCTTTATTTTGTTTTCCTGCCTTATTTGGTTAATAATTATGTCTTTCATTTTTGTTGTTCAGTTTTTACTCTTTAATTGTATTTTTATATTTATCATTTATATTTATGATTTATATTATTTCCATGTATATACGTCCTTATTCTTTTTATATATATTATTTGTATTTTTACATATATTATTTATATTTTTTGTTATTGTAAAATGTCTTTGTTGTAGTGGATTTCGATCCGTAAATAAATAAATAAATTTAAAAAAAAAAGAATAGTAATTTTACATTGATCTAGCATAGAGAGTCCTTTCTTTCTCGAATTGTCTGTAGTACCATATGTTTTTTGCGTTTTCTACTTAGTTGCATATGGTGCACAGGATCAATATCTTCCTGACCATCATTTAAATATCAAATATTAACGTAAGGTCTCTGCTTGGAGGGAGAGGAGGTGATTATACAGGTGGGATTTAAAGGAGGAAAAGGAGGCAGCGTGACGAATAGAAAGGGGAAAGGGAGTTCCAGAGTTTAGGGGCTCGGATCAGACAGTATCTTTCGAAGGTATGGGTTGTATGTTGCGGAAGGATAAGGTCGATTGGGGATGAGCGGGTGTTACGAGTGTGATGTGAGGAGTTGAATTGGAGGGATTGGGCGATGTACGGAGGATGACAGTGTGGATGGACTGGAAAAGAGCAACCTAGGAAATGGAAGGAGGGGAAGTTGTACAACCCTGACACCCAGGACCTCCGTGAGGTGCCGAACACGAATCTTACACAACAATTCATAATACGCTTCAATCGCACGTTATAAGTTCAGTAATAAGAAAATATTTGTTGGTGTGTCTCAGTACAAGCTTGTGTAAATTTTACCTTCTAAATGCCTGTCCAGATGAAAAGAATAATTTGTACCATCCAATTAACAATTTTTTGTTGTCTTGTTATTGTTTATCTTTCTTTTAATTTTTTTACTCAATGTTTTAACTTACGCTTTCTCAGGTCTTCTAATGCGACGGCCACATATTACCCTGGGTCCATACTTGCCGAAACTGGCTGCACTTCTGGCTCCTGCATTTTGTTCATCTCCCTCGGAATCTCTTTCTTGGCTATCTTCTTTTTTTATATCCCATCGATAACTATTTATGAAAATCATACAAAATGACAAACCCTCTTCCAAAAAAAAATATATATATACATTTTTTGCAGAAATAATTACCCTTTTGGAGTGGACAATAGGTTCAAATGTTGCGATCTTGAGAGGATTCCTCTATCAATTGTGTCGCCTTTGAAATGGATGTGAGGACATTCTACATAGATTGGAGGTTCTAAGGCATTAGGGGCCTTTCTGCGATTTTTTGGGTTCTTTGGCATTTTGGAAAATCAATTCCACATTCTTCTACAAATTGAATAATGATTACTCTCAATTGATGTAAATATTATGTTAATCAAACTTAATTGGCTTACCTTAAACCCAAGTTTTTTGACCGAAATGTGTTTTTTAAGTGTGTGTGTATGAGAAATGTTGTTGTATGAGTTTATAAGTTGTTTTCCATTGTAGAAAAAAGTGTTTTCTGTATTCGCGCCCCCAATGTGCAGATATGTGTGCTATTTTGTAATTGCTCAAAAACTCATGTTATTTTGTCTGACACCTGAAAACTTGCTACTGTTAAACTTTTATATCAGCATGTTTTTATTTACATATGGTAAAATTGTTTTAATATTTTTTTTTAATTAATCAAAAAATAAATGTGTTGTGTGGGAAAAATGAAATTGTATTTTATTTATATTTTGAAAGTATACGATAAAAAAATAAACAAGTACATATAATACAAATACTTTCATTTTTAAATAATTTCTAAACAGAATAACACAATTAGTCACTCAGAAATAGTACAAATCAACATGTCTTTTTCTTTTCTTTTTTTTAAAATACATTTTGCATTTTAAAGTAAATTGACAAAATTCAATGCCCTCTTAATTTTTCACACTAGTTTCATTATGTAAATACATACAAATTATATTATATAAAACAATTTGTATAATTTCTCAAGTAAGGTTGTAATATATTATGTGACATTAGAAAATAAAATTGGTTTTATATAAAAAGTAAAACTTTTTACAAAAATGTAATATTTCTTTTTATATTAAAATTTCATAATAGGATAAAACATTAATTCAAGAAAGAAAAACTTTTTGTTTCATCAATAATAAATGTACATAGAAAATAGCACAGAGAAACTTCATAAAATTAAGTATCTTCACTTCAAGTTTTGCAGCTGACTAAAAAGTCAAGTTTGATAAAACTAATATACATCCCATTTTATCTATTTATTTTTTATTATTTTATTGTAAAAACATTTTAAAATTAACATAACATTTAAAAAATTAAACTTAAAAGTAAATCCATAAAAAAATCTACACAATATTGCAGCGTTAATACCTATAATAACACATAATTATGATGTAAATATAATAGTTTTTCTTCAAAATTTGCACTTTTAAAATGGTTAATCTGTGAAATTTTGAATTTCAATTGTGGAAGGTTCCCACCAAGAAGTGGGTATCTACTATTTAATTAATAAAATTGAGGTATTTCATCATTCCGAAAGAGCTGTATCATTTTGTGCCAATGTCTTTCATCAATTCATCATTGCAAATAGCATATTGGTTAATTTCACGGTCATAAACATTTCTTTCTTTGATAATAGATCAGAAATCAGTAAAAAGCTCATGCTAGGCCATTTGCTCTTGCCTGACAATGACTAGCAAGTTAATATAATAAAGTACACCGCTTGTTGAAGCCCCTTTTAAGCACCGGGCATTCTTGCAGCATCATTCTTGTTTTTCCCCTAATCTTCTTCATTGCTGACTAAATTGGGAACCTTCTTCTTATACACTTTGGCAGCATTGCCGTTCAATTTTCCACCTTTGTCTTTCTTGTTGGGTGAGTACTCTTCATCACTCTCCTTGTCCTCAGAGCATCATCTGCGTTCCCCTTCTTCTTTTTGGACTCTGCCCTTTTTGGTTTCTTTTTCATCTCATGTTCTTCGTCCTTCTTGTCCTCTTCCATGATATGTGCTTGATTGTTCAACACTATTCATTGTATGAATTTTCAGTTTATTAAAAATACTTGGTATTTTACATTTAATTCTTATTATCAATATTGGCAATTTGACAATGACATTACAAAATAATGTTTTTTGTTTGGCCATGTTGGATTACAGTTATGTTAATTATTGGTTGTTCTTCTCACCTGGCCAACTCCTTAACAATAATCAACAAACTTGAAGAATGTTTGAAATTAATTTCTTTAATTAAAATTTGGTAAGTAAAAAAAAATTCACAATGTGAAATAATGATATAATGTAATAATAAATAATAAAGATATTAAATTATATTTATTAAGGTGCTACTAACACTAATAAAATGCAACTGAAAAAAAAAATTCTTGTCATACAGGAGAGCTTAACGTTCAACTACCCACTGGATCTCACGGATGAGGGGTTGAAACCACTTTACAATAAGTTGCTGAGATTCAAACCCAGATCTGCTAGCGAAACAAATACGAGGTCAAAGAGAGTCAAATGCCCTAACCATTTGCCCATCTTGGTCCTCAAATAAAATCAACTGAATGTTTCATTTAGCATTTTAATTAACTCACAAATCAAAAAATATTTTATTAATTCAAGTAGAAAGTATTCAAACATTAATTTAAAAAGCCTCTATTTAAAAGCTTTAAAATTAATCAAGGCCAAAATTAAAACTGAATGGAGGAAAAACAGGAGAGCAGAAACAAATTAAAATGGACCTTTTCGACACACTTTTACGCTAAACAAACTTCTTTTTTTTTAATTCAAAAATATAAATCAAAATAAAAAAGCACTCCACCTATTACAAATGAAACCAAAAAAGGAAGCAAGTTGTTCAAGATTCCAAAATGCATGTTTGTCCTTTTTCAAGTCTGATCAAGAAGAAAGCCTCAAGTCCTCTAATAGTTAGGAGGGTGCCTTGAGCCGATTAAGCCTGAGGGCTGCTTCAAGTACACAACAAAGTTTCCTAATTTTTTAATAGTCTTAAAAATTTACAATTGGGACCTTCATCAGGACTCTGTGGTGTGACACTATTTATTTAGTATTGTTATACAGTCTACATTTTTTTTTTTTTATATATTTCATATTTTTATTGTCATAAGCTTGAGACAAATTGCTTTGTGTAAATGTGTAAATTCCTTGTTTGTACATCCGTTCATTTACTGACAAATATTTTTAGACGAGTTTTTTTTTTCAAAACTCAGGATTTGTAGCATTGATGTTTCTCAATTGCAGTACATTTCTTTCATTTATTTATTTTTTTAATTCTAATATATGAAAATAATTTTTATATGCATACTGTTTTTTTATCATAATTTAATATTTTTGGACGATGCCTTGATTTCCTCCTGTTGTCTGTTGGGTGATGATCCTGATCTTAATCTGACTATCCATATGTACTTTTGGAAAAGTTTTATGTAATGAAAGTGCTGATGATTATTTGATGATCTCATTCAAATTTTTCAATAATAATGGGCCTTTTTAACATGGGATAGATTCGATAGGTTTTTAAAAATAATTTTCTGATTAATAAATATCAGCAGCCAATATGTAGCAAAGGTCTACAAGATCTGGGATTTTGGTGTGTTATGTAATCTGTCAGCATTTTTAAATTTAATCTTAATGTTAACTCGGGTTGGCTTCCAAAACTTTTGTGCTAACAATTTTTGGTACACGTTCAAAAAAAATTTACATAAAATGTTTTAAATTTGTTTACTTTTTTTTATCATAAATTGTCCCTTAATGTTACTTAACTTTTTTTATTGAAGTAATAAGTTAAGGAAAAGCACAAGGAAACTGTAAAAACAAAATTTACCAATACTTTTGGTAAATATGTAAGTACTACCAAATCTACATCTATTGGTTATCGTGTTACAAATTACCATTCAATTTAATATATGTATTTGAAATTTTCCCATAAATCTTTGGCAAATTGAAAACAGTGGTGGGCTGGACTTGCCACCTTGACAGTTCATAACCCATATGAAAAAGAGACAACAATCCTATTGTTGGGCTCAGTGTATGAGAATTTATTCCCGCCTCAAACAAATCTAACCTCAATTCCATTACTTTTGCTTACTTACAAGACATCATTTCAAATTATTATTACTTTTTTGTTTTTTATTTAAGTCAAATGAAGGCATTCGACCACTTGAGTCATTTTCTGCCTTGATGAATGGTAAAAGCAGAACCGGCAGAAATTAAGAAGCCACATTTCAAAAGACGTCGGACATTTTTTCCTTATTTCTGTCTTACTTACCAGACCTTCCAAGAGATGAGCACTGTTACACAAGTTATTTGTAAAGTAATGAACAGCTTTTGAAATCTTTAATAACTTTATAATGTTTTGGCAATAGCACATCAAATTGCAAATATGAAAAATAAAATTTGATGCAGAAATAACAGGCTTATTCATTATCATTAATGATTATTTATTAGAACTATGGTCCTTGAGTAGCTGGTGAATTTCTATACAAATAATGAAATCATATATTATTTTAAAAAATAAAATACAAACTGTAATAGAAAATTTTTATTCAACATATACATAATAACAAAGGTTTAAGATAACAGCAAGAAAATGTATTAATAAATGTATAAAAATATTATAAACTTTGTTACCCTACACAAAATAATTGTGCTATGAAAAATTACACTTTCAAAAACACATTTAAATACTAATACATTTATACGTCAAAACGTAACAAACGATATTTGATACACATTTAAACAAGCAGTTTCCCTTGATTTGTAGAAAAATTTGCCTTTTTGCTACAGCCAAATATTTGACAAATATGTAGGAAGAGAAATTTATTCAAGTTAAAAGTGTTATTTCATAATATATTAAATGCATTATTTCCAGTTGGGAATTTCGCACCTTATATTAATGATACTATAGCTAACGAAAATGTTTTTACAAATAACACCCAATTAATAATTAGGACAATGTACAAATTAAAATAAGTAACAATAGGGCAGTTTATAATTACAATGTGCAAAATGTTTTATTATTATGACATATATTGTTTGTTTTTTTGTTTTTTTTTAATTAGCTAATGTTTAAATTTATAATTATCACTTTGTAAAAATAGGAAATACTGTTGTAGATAAAGCATAAATTTATTTTAATTAACAACTACAATATTTTACAATTGTATGCTTTATAAAAAAATGAACTATCATTAAATTTACCTATTTATTATTAGGCTGGAATTTAACGAGCGTCATCTATAAATGTTTAGCTAGGTAGTTTCAAATAACTATATTGTCACAACAGATATTAAGTTGATAATCTTGTTAAATTTGATAACAATTCAATCATTCCAGTTCATTGTTTATGTTTATTGATATTAAGTAATTTGTAATAATTATCAAAAATGTTTCATTATTGCTATTAGCATTTTTGTGCAAGAATATAAGAGCAAATATGGTTCCATTCTCAAAACAACTTTTCATTTAAATAAATTTATATGTTTAAATATAATTTTTCCAATGAAAAACAGAATCGATAAAATGGCCTATGCTCAATTCATTTTAAAATTTACAATAAATTAATTTATTAACATTATAAAAATATTTAAGCCTGTAATGAATACAAGTTACACGATATAGGGCGATTTTGTTTCGAGGGTTTAATGAACTGTATTCAGACGAGGTAACAAGCCGGAACTAAATACAACAAAAGACTCGAAGTTAAAAAAATTGTAGATAAATTCTGGCTTTTAAGGTTGCTGTCATTACTTGGCCCCCTTGTAATATTGAAAATTACGTGATTACGCAATGCCGCATACTCGTTTTCTGACAAATCATCAAGGCACTCAAACTCACAGCAATGTACGCCGATAAGAAAACTGCTACATTTTTTCTGAAATAAAATTGAATATATTACAATAAATATGCATTTGTATGTTGAAAAAGTATTTGATTTATTAAATTTAGTTGTTTTTATTACTATTTGATGCAATTAATTAAATAATAAACAATAAATATTTTAAAAACAAATCTATTTTTAACTTTTTTTCCTTTCATAATTACTGAAAATATTTAATCATTTACTAAATACTGAAACAGTATGTTATTTTAAATTTTAACATTAAAATTCTGGTCTTTAGGAAAAATTTGCAAACGTGATGTAAAAATTGCTTATGAACACATTCCATTACAGTGTATGCTTTGTAATTGTTATGTTGAAACAAAAAAAAAGCAGGAAATTGCTATGTGCATTTTCATAGAAACAGCACAAGTGAAACAAGAAAAATTGACTAATAGACATTTTACAATGTACTGTGCTCAAAGTTGAAAATCCCATAATCAAATTAAAAAATATAAAAAAATCCGTTTTTACCACGCTTTTCCACTTGGATAAACAATATGTAATACTACTAAAATAAAAATTATTTGCATTTAAATTACATGTCATTAAATGGTTTACTATAGATTATATTTAAAACATTCAAAAACTAACTAAATTCTCATTTCTCATCTATATTAATACAAAAAGGAAAATTAATGGAACTATATAAATTACAAACTATGTTATAATGATCAACCAACAATTTAAAAAAAAAATATTCTTTCATAATAAAAATTTGTATTGCCATACTACAATAGCAAAATATTTTTATAAGCTTATTATTAACCGACCTTGTCGTACAATTAAACCAAAATCAATATTGAACTTATTGCTCACAGTTTAAAAAAAAATTCTTGATGGTCTAATAATATTAAAAAGTTGACGCTTCATTATGGTGAAATGTGTAGCATTCAACATAATACAGATTGTGCAAATTTGTACATTTTTCATGAGAGGGAGGGGGCTCCAATATCCATAAAAATCTGAACAGTGATTTAGAATAGGTGAATATAAAAACAAATAGTGGTTAGAAGTAGAAAAATTACATATACCATCGGTATAACAGTTTGATAAGATAAACAAACTGTTTTTATTTATTATTGAAATTAAATATATAAAATAGTAAATTACCCACAGCTTTCGATCAAGGAAAACCCTAATAATTGCCTACTTTCGATTACTCTAAAACTACAGACATTTTTCAAGATTTTTTTATTTTTATTTTTTATACTTTAGAAACAAACCCCTTTCTACCTTTTATATGATACAAAACTAGTGTGAGGTGTTTTTGGAATGTGAAATGGAAAAAAATTGTGAGCATAAAATATTTTTCAAGCAGCTCTCACAAACGGTCATAGCGTTTGCAGTACGTGTGAGATAAGCTTATTCAAATATTTGTTTGATGTGATTTTCCAATTATGAAAAACAAGCTATGTACATAAATATAATTTTTATACTGAGTGTATAAATTAAAATGCATATAATTTATGAAACTGTATTTCTATTTTCAACAATCAACCTTTCTAAAGCAGCAGATTACAGCTCTATCAGCTTGTACAGTCAATATATCTAAGCAATTAGATATATAATTAATATAAAATGTATATGTGTGAAGCGGAATAGCTTAAGAAAGAAGTGGATGCAACTCTGAACTACGATTATTAAAATTAGTGTGTGCCTAAGAGAAGGTTCTCAGCTACTACAAAATGCAATCCTTTCAAGGCAATTTCCATAAACGTCTCGCTCACCAAATCAGATAAAGAAAAAAATGGCTAAAAACTAGACTTTAAAAAAAAAAATAAACTGATTGTTGGCTCACATAAGGAGGGCCATCACAAAAGATTGTCTTGCACCACATTGGTGCACTGTAGTAACAAACACATTGTGAACAAACATTTGGCCCAGGCACATAGATCACTCCATGAGGCACCGTTTTCCCTTGAAAGTCTATGCAATTGTCTTGGTCCGCATCTATATTAGGAGAGAGTCTTAAGATAACATTGACCTTTGTTTCTACCAAATAACTTTTTTTAATCATTTGTTTTTTGTTTTTGTTTTTTTAAATAAAATTATGTATTTTATAATCAATTCTAGACCACGGAGTCATTTATGCTCCATACAAATGACCCTATATTCAACCCTTGTAAGCCTGCCTGAGTAACTATAAGTGAAGCATTAGAAAAAAAAGCTCCTAAAGTATTTTATACTTACTTGAAGGTATGATCAATATGAGGAAAGTGCAATAGTAAAGCAAAAAATGCCACATTGAAAACATGTTGAGCATTTTAAAAAAGGTCTGTTTGTTGTTATTCACTGTCCAATGGCTTTATTTTAAGTCTAAACAATTTCTATTATAAATTCTTTAGGTCAGAACAATATTTTTGAAGACACTAAGTTGTGACGTTGGGATTAAAATATTGCGCCTGATGTCACTTCCTTTTTCCGGGGACCTTCGCCGACTTCAAATTGTCTCATGGAAATAGGGAAATGTTAGTAAATGACAGAAAATGAGAAAAACGGTGCAATACGGCAAATAAAAGAGCGCCGTGGTGTTCAAAAAGCGATCAATGATGTGGTAAATATCGTGACTAGATTTCAGCACAAGAGATTCTCACCCCCTGACCGCTCCCACCCCCTGTTTCAACCCCATTTTCGACGAATAGCGTTCAACCTCGCTCCTTTAATTTCGTGTGTCACCTTTGCCGGTACCGCAACGAGGAAAATTAATCAACCCTTAACAAATCTGTTACAAAATGCTGATAATTAAAATTTTCATCAAAAATCAAACTTTTTCTTATTACAATAAAGATTGTCTTGCTCGAAAATCAATAAGAATATTTGTAATTTGTTCTCCCTGGATTCATTAAATAACCGATATATTCTTGTTAGTTGAATAAAACAAAATAGAAAATACAAACCAAAAATAAACAAACGTTAATCCTCATTTTTAAAAACGAATTTACTTAAGAATAGTAAACATGAACATTACTCATTTTGTAAACAAACACCTTTTATCTATTTTAATTCAATTGTATTCTCTTTAACCATGGAAAGGCATTAACTTGAGCCAGAAGTTATTGTGAGATTGAGACATCAAGGTCACCGGCAGTTGGCATTTCTCAGAGTGTGGTCTCACAGACCTTAGCCTGATTCCGAGAGACTGGAAATGCCAATAGGAGGCCTGGTAGTAGATCTCAGCTCATTACGACGCTAAGGGAGAAAGAAATATTGTCATTGTTGCAAGACGGGATCCTCCCCATGGTGACTGCCAAATCCTACAAGATGTTTTGGCAAGGCCTTTACTGTAACAATTCGTAATCCCTTTGAGACTATCTGCAGCAACAGCCTGCCACCGGCAATTTAGGAGAATGTGCTGCAGCGAGCGCCTAGAAGAAAACACCAATTGGAACGATGTTATATTCATTGATGAGTTGCTCTTCTGTCTGTTTTGTTGAAAAGTCTACCTAGAACAGGGGATGCGTACAATGCCCCAGTTCGTGCATACTTCAGTGCACGTTGGAGGAGGCAGTGTAACGGTCTAGGCTGGGATTTACACTGGAGGACGAACTGGTCTCCATATTGTTGAAGTCAAGCCTCACCGCAGTCCGTTATGTCCAAGAAATTATCAAAGAATACATCCCTCAATCAAGGGATCTCATTGGCAGAGGTTTTCAATTTACGCAGCCAGTTGACCTCTAGCATTAATAATTTATAATAAATTGTAACTATTTATAATAAAAATAAAATAAAAATGCTAGGGAAAGTAAATACTACAAAATTGGCAATATCCCTATTCATTTTTGAGCAGTTTACATAATCATCTTTTGATGCAAATAAGTCAGAATATCGTTTATTTTCTATGAAATAAAAATATTCATTAAAACACATTCATGTGTATATGCATTTTTGTGTTATATTCAATCATGTACAATACATTATTTATTTCAATTAATTATTCTTTTTATGTAAGGTCCTGGTTGAGATGAAAATGAGTCATGAGCGGGATTCGAACCCACGATCTTCGGCTCAATACGCCCCTGCTCTAACCACTTGAGCTACCGTGACTTCCAGCTTGATGAGGACCACTTTCAATCTAACTTTACAACTTCAATAGCAAATTTTCTACTGGGTTAATTTTAAGGATTTAGGGCCCATAACATACAATTTCTCAAAAAAACTATAAAATATACAGAGAGATGGTTAATGCGAAATACTTCAACCAATTAAATTGGATGTTTATGCAAGTTGTTGAATTATAATTTGCTAGGCTTCTTATCTCATTACTCTAATGATCAGGATCTGACAACTTTTACAACACAATTTATCAAACAAAAAAAATATACAGAATATAATAATAATATATAGGCTTCTTATCTCATTTCTCTAATGATCTCAACCCCAACATCTTGATTATTCTTTACATATTGCTAGTAACTTCAATGCTTGAATACTGTTCTCCTGTTTTGAATCCCTACACTGTTCTAAATTTATTCAAAAGCTTTTCAATCTGTTCAATTTAATTTCTCAGAATCCTTAAAGAAATAGAAGCAATTATTACTGACTATAGGCAACGTGTTCATAATGGGTACTCTACCAGACCCCTTCTGCCGCTTCTGTGAAACAAAGGAAGAAACGGCTCGACACTACCTTGCAGAATGCGATAGGTATGCTAGGGAAAGATTTGAAAATTTCGAAGGAGAGGACATTGCCAAAACACTCCCCAAGATAAAATGGTCCAAAATCTTGGGGTTTGTGACTAGGTCCAAAAGGTTTATGCAGGACTCGTGAGCCGACCAGGTCCCGGACCTTTTAGGGATGGGGTACGGGCCTACCTAGGCTTTTAACCCCTCGGGTCCTGGTCGCCCGCCCTGCGTAATATATAGGCAACATGAAACTTTAGTTTAATTCGTCTACAGTTATATAGATTTTGCTTTGATTTAGTTTTCAAATAATGAACTATTATATTGAGAATCTTTCTTTACTTAGCCTAATTAATTATTTTTATTTTATTTAGTATGCAGTCACATCCTTAGTACTTCAAATTAGTACATACATCATCTTGCATGTGACTAAATGTTTGTAGAATGAATTAAATTATCAATTCTTCAATCTGTACAAAACAAATTAAAAAAAAAACTTTCTTACAATCTCAATCTTCCTCTGAACTCTGCCTACACTGGAATCAGCACTGAATTTAAACTTTTCGAACTGGCACTAAGAAGGAATTACTTTGATATTGTTTTGTATTTAAATTATTAAACAATCTCATTGATAGTCTTTCTCTCCTCTCTCAACTACAGCTACATGTCCCTTCGTACTCTCTTAAAACCTTTAAATTATTTTATATTGAATTCCAAAGCTCTAACTACATGCTCTCTTCTCCTCCACACCGAATGATGATCAAGAGTAACAACATCTGCAATAGGATTGACTTCTTCAGTAGTTCTGTGCAATCTGTGAAAAACCATATCCTACAACTCTAGTTGAATTTTCTTACCAATTTATATTTTTTAAATGCTTTTGAATTTGATACTGTTAAAAGTTTATTACAATTTATTTCATTTACTGGTTCATCTAAATTTGACTCTAGTCTTATTATATATCTACAAAGAGCATTATTTTCATTAACTGTGTACTTAAATATTGTAATTTCAAATATCTTTCAGCTTTATTTTGTTTCCTTTACCTTAATTTTACTTAATAATTATCTTTTATTTTTGTTGTTGTTCAGTTTTTACTCTTTAATTGTATTTTTATATTTATCATTTACCATTTATAATATTACCATGTACATATGTCCTTTATATTTTTTTTTTTTTTTTTTTTGTAAAATGTCTTTATAGTGGATTGCAATTTGTAAATAAATAAATGCAATGTGTGAAGAAATGGTTTGAAGTACAAAGAATATCTTATAATCATGATTTTTTATTACATCTGTGCTTTAAATATTATAAATTGATTTGTAATTTCACTGAAGTTTATTTAGAAAGTTGTTAGAACAATTTATTTCTTTTCGTAATTTTAAGCATTCGTTTTGTCATCATTGAAGTACATTTGTACAATTTTTGCCCAGTTTTGCAGTTACACCAAAGCAGCTATAATTCTAGTTGTAATTCAAAAGAGACGACCTCTATTTGTACAATGTTATAATCGATAAAACTGAAGAAATCGAGTAATATTGGCCCTCATGTCTCGATTCTGCTAATTATACTGATAAAGTACTGCAAAGTGCAGACTGCAGTCAGAGTGCAAACAAACAGTAACAGCCAACAGGGTTTGACTACAGAGTTTGACGACAGTTACGCGATTTGCGATTTTGTATGTCGTCCTTGTAATCAGAAAAAAAAATTACGATTCGTTCTCCCATCGGGACTTATTTAGAAAGAGTGAAACTTGAAAAATTTGACCCAACAGGCAAGTGAAATTATTTTATTTTTATACTACTCATTAGTAATTTTGTTAAGTGACTTTCTATTTACTTAAAAGTCAGAACGATTTATTTCTTTTCATATGAAAATATATAACGGCTTGACACTAGATTTTGATAGCTAAAAGAAAATTAATGAAAGAAAATATAATTAATTCTGGGACAGGAGTGTCCTCACAGTTCCCAGAGGTCACAGGGAGATGAGCGGGTATTTCAGGAGTGGAATAGGATGGACTGGGTAATGTAATGAAGACGGGTTTTTATGGCCTGGTAAAGGAAGGAAACATAGGCAGGAGAGGTCCGACTACAGCCTAGATACCCTGTACCCTCGCGGGATGCTGAATCTGAACCTGACACAACAGTTTATTAATCTTTTTAGATGCTTATTTTGCTCCTCTGAAAGCCCACTATAAGCAACACAGCTCTAGTTGAAGAAGGGAAAGATGAGGGAAGAGACCAGAGTTGGGCAAAAACTAACCATATATATATTACGCAGGGTGGGCGACCAAGACCCGAGGGGTTAAATGCCTAGGTAGACTCGTACCCCATCCCTAAAAGGTCCGGGACTTGGTTGGCTCACAAGTCCTGCATAAACCTCTTGTACCTGTTCACAAACCCCAAGATTTTGGACCATTTTATCTTGGGGAGTGATTTGGCAATGTCCTCTCCTTCAAAAGTTTCAAATCTCTCCCTGGCATACCTATCACATTCTGCGAGGTAGTGCTTTGCCGTTTCTTCTTTTATTTCGCAGAAGCGGCAAAAGGGATCTGGTAGGATACCCATTACGAAGAGGTATCTTCTCAGTGGGCAGTGGCCCGTCAGAATACCTATCAGCCTCCTAATTCCCTTCCTTGAGTTAGAGAATAACCATTTCGCTTCTTTTGGTTTGATTTCCTTCAGAAACTCCTTCGATTGCCTATGTCCGGGGGACAGATTTCATTCTTTCAGGAATTGTTTCATGCCCCAGCAATTAATACTCTCAAAAAACTAATTAATTCAATCATGATTAAGAATTTAATAAGAAGAATCATAATTAATTTAATCATGTGGTATGACTAAATCATATAATGATTAATTTACTCATGACTAATTCAATCATGATTAAACTTCAATCAAAATTCTTAATCATGATTGAATTAGTTTGATTTTGCCCAACTCTGGCTACAATGACCAACTTACCAAAATCCAACCGACTCCGGATAAAAATTTTGAGATGAGAGTCGTGCTCAAGGCCAACCTTCAAAAATTGTTATCATAAACGAAAACCAAATTTACATAATTATTCTACATGTCTATTTTATTACAATCAAGACCCCTAGATGGTGTATTTTCCAAATAATGTAGAAATCTCTCCTTTTAAGTGGAATAAATTTTAATTCAAAGAAATATTTTTTCCATTGATCGGTTATGTAAACATTTACTTTTCAAAGCATAGCTTGTTATAGGATTTTTTTATTTTATTTTATTATTATTATCATTATCATTATTTTTTGGCTTTTCATAATGACCGAGTTTTACTTATAATTGGAAGTTTGATTTTTGTTAAATAAGGTGTTGAAGGATTTTCGTTTTGATGAAATAAATTTCTGTTAGAAAATTTTTTAAAAGTGATGGTGTATTTTTCATTTTTTGAGCACCCATTTGAACATGATTTATCGAAATTTAGTCATGACTAACTATATTGTGACTAATGACCAAATTAGTCACTTACTACCAATCATGACTAATGGTCTGAGTGATCAATCATTAATCATTAGACATTACTAATTTTTGCCCAACACTGGAAGAGACCAGGAGTTTACGGGTGGAAAAACGGTAGGAGCCAAGACCGGCAGAATTGGATGAAAGAGGCAATATAACGATGGGAAATGTGAGAGGGTATCAAAAGAGGTTTTGGGTCAAGGATAACTCCAAGGTTTTTAACGGAGCGGAGGGGTAGAAGGAAATGGGCGAAAAATTAATGGTAAGAGGAGATATGTAGGGTTGGTACCTATGATAATAGCTGTGGACTTTGTAAGATTGAGTTTGAATGAATTTTTGTGGGCCCAATTGTTGATGGAATTTAGGTCTTTCTGGACCTTAGGATATTAGGGATGGTCAATGGTAGTATAGAGGGATCTGACAGGTATATTTGGGTGTTGTCAGCGTAAAAATGATAGTTACAGTACTGGATAGTCAGAGGTGTCATTAATGATGATGGTAGAGATGCGAGAGCCTTGGAAACACCAGATTTTAATGAAAGAAAGGAGATGTGGTTGTTGAGGATAGCAAGTCGATTTATAAGATAGGAGTGAAACCATCGAATGTGTTATTGGAGAAAGAAAAGGATTCGAGTTTGGAATAATAGCGAGTGAACGACAAAATAAAGGCTTTGGTGAAGACAAGAAGGATTAGGATAGTAACTTTTTGTTGGTCCATTCAGTACTGGTTTGACTACGGCAGATTATGTAGAAACATTTCTGAAATCAGTTTAGAGGGGGTTAAGAAGATTTGAATATTCTAGGTGGTAGAGACTTGGATATGGACTAACCTCTCAAGGGTTTAGGCAGTAGTCGTTAGGAGTGGATGGATTTGGAATTTCGTTGATAGAGTGGCTTTTTGCCAGGATGAAGGAAAAGTTGTGGATTGAGTAGTTATCAATATGAAGTAAGACTGGAAGTATAACTGGGCATCAGTGGAATTTGGTGGGTATACTGTCAAGCTCTTATGGCCGTGGAACAGGATTTGGATATTGCCTAATTGGACATCATTAGGAGTTAAGTTCGAAAAATTAAAGTTAGATGAACTATAATGTGGGCCTGAGGGAAAACATAAGATGGAATTGGAACCGTAAGAGTTATGGGCAGTATTACAATGGAAATTTAGGTCTCCGAGGATGACAGTAAAGAATGAGAATGTGCTTACAGGATGACAAAGATCGAGTTTTCACAGTAGGCTCCATTTTGCTCTGGCATCTAGCATCAATGGTGAATTTTGAGATTTATGTATAGTTTGTATAAGCATATTGCAGTTTAAGGCTTCAGTTTTTCAAGAACATAGCGATGTAGTTATATAAGTTTTGCGAATTAAAGTTATTGAAATTCAAAGGTATGCGAAGTAAGTCGAAGTAAGACTTTCCTTCATCATTGTAGCTATTTTGAGATTTATGTATTCCCATTGATAAACATTGATATATTTTTGACAATTTGAAGGGCTTTTGCCTTTTTCAATTTAATATGCATGTATTTCTTTAATCATTTTTTTTTTTTTTTACTATTTTACAGGAATACAATGGTTTGTGTGCCCTGCTTTGCGATTCCGTTACTCCTGTTTCTTTGGCGTATCATTCAACCCTTTGTCATGCTGCTTTGGAAACCCAACAAAGAGGTTGAAGGAAAAGAAGTCAGCGAACAGTGCGGCAATGGAAATTCATCAGACGGCTTCCTCTCTTGTCCCTGCAGAGATAAAACAACGGTGAAAACGGCTGATGATGACAAGGAAAAAAAGGAAAACTGATCAGTTCCCCTAGTCACACGATCTTAAACGCCATTCCAAATCCTATGTTGAACAAATTATTTTGAATTTCATACTGTTTAAATATTAAATTGTCATGTTGTGTAAAACAATGGATAGTATTTTTATTTGTGCTATAATTATCTAAATAAATTTATTGTATAGTGTTTTAAATATTATTTTATACTGATTTAATGTTTTTATCTTGAATGTGGTTGGGATGAAAAGTTAGTGTCACAAGCAGGACTCGAACCCATGACCTTCGTCTGCGGTGCTGTCCTAACCACTTGGCTTCGGGACACCAACTCATCTCAACCTACGACTTTTTCAAATATCCCTCTTTTTGCCATACACTCAAATTTCAAACTTGATTATTTATTTTTTTTAAATTTTCAAATTTCTATTTGTGCTAAAAATAGTAAAAGAAGCAGGTTGAGTCAGCAACATCACTAGACTAAACTTTTCTTAACCTAGAAATATATTTTATTTGTCACCTAGAACATATTCATTTTTAAAGGAAAATATCTTGTGGTACCCTGATTATATATTGTGTGCTAATTAATTATTTGAACTGTAGTTAATTTATTGCATATTATTTGGAGATCGTGAGATGCAGTCTGGTGTGACGTAGGTTTTAGAAAAACATTTTCTTCATTGTACCAACGTTTCGGTCTTTATTAAGATCATCTTCAGGGCCTGGGATTTATAAACATTGTTTAAATTTTACAAATACATGTAGGATGTGAAAAAAAAATCAACACGATACAGGAATTTCTACACAGAAAACAAACACTTTGAGTGAGTACAAATACTTTGATTGAATCAAATTTCTAGCATTGCTTAATTTTTTTCCCACATCCTACATGTATTTGTAAAATTTAAACAATGTTTATAAACCTCAGGCCCTGAAGATGATCTCAATAAAGATTGAAACGTTGGCACAATAAAGAAAACATTTTTCTGAAACCTACGTCACACCAGATCGCATCTCACGATCTCCAAATAATCATTAACTAACAGTCTCTAAACATCACACATTATTGGATATTATTTTTTCAAACATTTTTGGTATTACTGGAAAGAGCCAATCAATCTAAGTAATTACAAGTAATGACAATGTTCTCTGGTGCAACATGAAAAACAAATTTTATTGAAGAAAGTGTTTAACCAATAGACCAAAGACAGAAACTAGGGAAAACCTAACATTTGAACTATCACAGCAATTACTTTTTTCATACTGTTTATTATTTAAAGATTTTTTTTTTCTTCAAAACAGTGAGCTATTGTCTGAAATTGAGTACAGAAAAATATTAACAAAATAGTAACAGTAAAGTATTAAAGCATAAATTTACATGCAGATGGAGCAATTCTAAGATGAAGAAGAAAAGTAGCTTTAAAATACTAGGAATTGTTAATCGATCTACATATTGGGAATCTGCTATGTACTTTTAAGTTAAATTTGATAGAAAAGCCCAGCGCTTTTTACTATAATGTACTACATGATCGGATGGGGTAATTTTAAAAAAGCCTAGTTGCCTCAGTGGGATTATGACAAACAAGTCATGAAATCTCAATGATACTACCCCTGAGGATACAAATAAGTGATCCTTTTTGTTCTGCCTCTGCATACCTATTAAATTATGTTGCATAGGTAGTAGACACCAATTGGCCACAAAACCACCAAAATCACTGGTCATATTCTAGAGTTTTATCTTACATTGCTAAGCAAGAGAAATATGAGTTTAATCTGCAATTTGAGATCATTTATTTGAACGTGCTCTTTTCGCGCATCTAACTCGTCTCATGAAGTCTGATATTGGAAGTGTTTTTGCGATTTCAAACTTAAAACAAACCAAGTTCTGACATGGGTAAAGAATGAAGAATTAACAAAATGTCAAGTGAGGTGTAGGCAAATTCCAAGTAGCAAATGCTGTAATAAAAAGCTTCAAATTGCAAACATTTGAAAAAGAATCGAGGTGTACCAGAGGGGTCAAAATACAATTGGAATTCCTTCTATTGCCATCAAAGGTGGTCTTATTGACACTTACTCAAATCAGTTCCTTCTGAAAGGAAAAAATCATTATTAACATACTTTCATGGGGTGATTCTAAGTAACCGATTATGATGGGAAGATTTTTTTCTGGGCTCTTAGTACTGTCATACCCTGCTGCTTTGCAGAGCCATGACCCACATAACTTTTTTTTTATTGAAAAGAAAATATGTATTATATTAACAATACATTAAGAGACCGGATTTTTATGCGGTTGCATAGTTTGCCACCACATACGACCGAGAAAATCAATTATCTCTCCAAATCGTGTATCTACTACAAAGCTGTATGTTAACTTTTAAAGAGCATATTTGATTAATATTACATAAAATTGCATGTTTGAAGGATTTTTACGTAAAATCCATTTATCACGCAAAATATTTAAAAAACTCTTGTTAGTTTTCGGAGGAAGCATACACAAGTTCTGTAAAAAAAAGTTGACGAAAAGTGTAAAAATTATAATTCAAAGAAAACAAACAGGCAGCAACGACTGGGAGAGATTCTAGAAATACCGACCAAAGAATATAAACCCCTTTTTAGGGCTTATTTCAATATTCTCACAAATTTTAAGTGACCATAGACACTATTTCACAGAAGACAATTTAGAGAAGTATTTGTTTATTAAATTAATTATACTCAATTAGTATAAAATTTATAATTTAATTATGTAAGTGAGAAAATATTTTTGTTAAATGTAGTTTTTGTTAAACTCTAGGAGGCCACAACGGTTACACTGGCACGGCGCTCATCACTGAAGTAAAATTTCAATTATCTATATTTTTGTTTAATGTTACTATAATAGTAAAAAAACTGGTTTACTGCATATTATTGCATATTTTAACGTATATACTGCATATTTCAGGCTTTCAACTGCACACTTTATGGCATATTTTGGCAATTTTTACTGCATTTAATTCTATAACTAATGAGGTAATCATATATATCTTTATAATGATTAAATTTTAATAATCAATTAATAAACATTTTTTTAACTAGAGCACATTCAGCCAATTAACTCTTGAAATATATTCACCAAGCATTCAAAGAAAGAAAAATGAAAATCATTTAATCATTGAAAATATCGATCGATCTTTCATGGAAAGAAATTTTCGCAACATTTCACAATGGTAGTTGGACCAGATATGAAGAAAATATTTTTTTACAATTAAATTAATATCCCATAACTGTCCAATAAAGGGAGAACTAAGTGGAGAATCCATGGGAGAAGACATCGTCAACATCCGACAAACAAGAACTTCTGGAACTAAAATTACAAGTAGAAGCGGAAATAAAAGAACTGATTGTTAAGAAACACGGTGAATTTTATCAACAAAAAACTAGCACAACGTAGTATCCAAGTGCGATTTTCGTTTATGTGAATTGCCTTGGAACGTATGAGTTTAGGCTGTAATGAAATACGAAAGTATGACGATAGTTTTGTTGGGTGAGCAATGATTTATTATTTCATAAACCGTTCAAAAATAGTGATGAAAGTGAAGAACAAAATTTTGTTTACATTACCCCACTTGACCCAAACACGTCTTGCAATAAGCACTAAAAATAAACTACATAAGTACATATAAAAAAAGGCATTTGTACTTTTGAATAGTGTTTTCTTTAATTCAATAAACTAACACATCAATTTATTATGCGTTATCACAAATTGAACTGTTTAGTTCAGTAAAGAAAATGGTATCTTTTAGAACAATGGAAATTATAAGCATTTAATAGGAGGTTTATGACTAATGATAATATAAAATATATAATAAAATGAGAATTTATTACAAAAAAAATAATAAATTGTAGTCACTTATGCCCTAGTTTACAGATTTTAATTCAACTTCAAACATTAATGTACTATTTCCAGGAATCGTAGGAGGTGATCCTTTTTGGCCATATCTAAAAATTATCATCAAAATTAATTGGCAAAATGATTAAATGCTAAAATAATATTAAAAAAAAAAAAAACTTACGCCATATGAGGTGGGCAAGTGATAAGCCTTTTACCACCGACTTTCATTCCAACTACACCAACATCCCAACCCTTGATTACATCTCCTTTGCCAACCCTAAATTTGAATCCAGAGCCTTGTGTGGTTGAGTCGAAAATTTTGTTGTTATTCTTAAACCGGCCAGTATAATAAACCGTAGCCTGAGTATTATTAAAAAGATCATTTTTATTATGAATATATTGACAATTTCAATACATTATACCTGTTTTCCTCGAGCACAAACAGGACCGTTTCCTACTTTGATATCTTTGATTTGAACGCCACCCTCTACAGTTTTCTTTTGGGGTGACGAATCCTCCGTTTTACTTTTGTTAAGTTTGTTAGCGCTGCTAGTCAGCGTTTCTCCTTTCTTGTCCTTTTTCCCTTGCTGCGCATTTGGCAGCACTCCCTGCAAAATCAGTGATTATTTATTAAGAAACTAAACATATAAGAAGATGAGAAAGGAAGAAAATTGAGTTTTAAATTAAAATTAAAATTATATTAATATTTACATTAGGTGTTTTTTGTTTCTTCTGTTGTTGTTGCTGCTGCTGCTGCTGTGGCTTAGGTGTCGACTGTTGGCTCTGTGGTTGTTGTGGCTGTTTCTTCTTTTTCTTTTTCTTATCTTTCTTTTGCTGAGAAGTGACATGAGGGACTTGCTCTCTTTCTTCATCACTACCCTCGACATCATCTTTATTACTATCTTCATCACTATCATCACCTTTAATAAATAATAATTAACGTACTATTTCAATACCATGTGCAAATATTTTTTGAATACTTACTGTCATCCCAATCTAATGACATTTCTTTGTTATCGTCAGACTCTTCTTCTTCCTCTTCATCATCGTCATCTTCATCTTCAAGGTTTAAATCATCGCCGTCAGATTCTTCAGAATCTGGGAAAAAAGTTACAATAAATGTTTGAAAGTTAAAAAAATAAAAAATAAAATAAATGAAATGAAATTAGTCAGTTTATTGTAGTTTAAATTTATTTAGAAACAAAATTTCTTCATTCAAAGCTCTATACAAACGAAGTAACATATTACCATCGCCACTGTAATCTTCTAATTTTGTTTGCTTTTTGTTTGCAGGTCCAACTTGCTTCAGTTTCCTTTTATCAGCAACACCATTCAGCTTTCCTTTTTTCTCGCCTTGAAGATATATTTTAATTTAATAAATAAGTTCAAATAAAATATACAGCATAGATTATTTTAATAAAAACCTTTATCACTAGACATAGAATTATCAATACTCTCCTCTTCATCTTCTTCTTCTTCATCATCTCCTTCCTCACTCTCGAAAGGACCAAACTCATCTTCAGGTACAATATAACCTACAATCGCATCGATGATTTAATTTCGTAATTTTATTTTTAAACCAAAAAAATAATTCTAATTTATATATTACCTGAGAGATGAACGACACCGTTTCCTTTACAAAAAAATGTAATTCTATCACCGGTGAGGAAGTTCAAGTCTAAAGCGCACTGCAGTGCTTTCTGCTTTTGTAAGTTACATAGAATAAATGGCACTGTAGACTCTCCCTCCTCGAGCATTACACTCAAAACGTCATCATCTAACGAATTATAAAACGAATGAATTATCAAACAGATTAAGATAGAAATCATTTAGCGTGATCTACCTGTTTTAAGAGTAGTACAATCTAAAGCTGCCATCGAGACATGGAAAGATTTGTCCACTGTTGTGGAATACCTTTTACCAGGATCAAGCCTGAGCCCTACAAAACAAATAAAACTTATTAAAAGCTAAAAAGATACATATATTGAAATTACATCTATGTTTATCGATCCACACCCCTTTTGCAAATTTAAAACAGCACAACAAAACACCGTTTTGATTTAATTAGTTAAACAAATTATCCAAAGGTGGTGTGTATTCATTATTTTCTTTTATCACAATCCTCTATACTTTGTGTGCTCCTTCATCTGAACACACTCAATAACAATAGACAAGAAAAGAAAAATTGTTCTTAAAATGCACTATATGCTCTCTAGATGTGATTAGACTTAAGCAGGGAACACACTTACCCGATGCAATGCTACGTGATGCTACCCTAAGCCACCTGATATGAATGTTCAATTTTCCATAAGATTGTATTACCCCCCATGCACATCTGCCTGATGCCATGCATCCCCACTGTCCAGATTTTCGTCGGGTAGCATGGAGTATAGTCAAGACAAAAGAACTGGACACTCATATTTTTAATTCAAACTACATGTATTGTCATTATATTAATTACAACATTCTTATTTTAATTTAAACTAAATTAAGCGAGATCAAGAATTCATTAGTTTTTATTTTAAAAAATTAATTATGGTTTGGTAGAAAATTGATCAAAACAACCAGAATATCATTTTTTGATATAATGAATTTACCTAACCATTTATTACACAGTTTTGCCCATAAAATTTAACTAACAATTTATTTCATGGTTTTGCTCATAAAATTTAATTAACAATTTCATTGTTTTTCTCATAAAATTACACCATTTTCATCGAATAGCGTCAGAACAGGACACCCATATTTTTTGTAGTTTATTTCGAACTATGTATATGTAATTTTGTCGTTATATTAATTACAACATTCTTATTTTAATGTAAACCAAATTAAACGATATCAAAAATTCATTAGTTTTTATTTTAAAAAATTAATTATGGTTTGGTAGAAAATTGATCAAAACAACCGGAATATCGTTTTTTGATATAATGAATTTAACGAACAATTTATTACATGGATTTGCTCATAAAATTCAACTAACAATTTATTTCATGGTTTTGCTCATAAAATTACACCATTTTCGTCGAGCAGCGTCAGTACAGGACACCCATATTTTTTGTAGTTTATTTAAAACTATGTATATGTAATTATGTTGTTATATTAATTACAACATTCTTATTGTAATGTAAGCCAAATTAAACGAGATCAAAAATTCATTAGTTTTTATTTTAAAAAATTAATTATGGTTTGGTAGAAAATTGATCAAAACACGGAATAACTTTATTTAAAACAATTAAATGTAACTAACAATTTATTACAAAGTTTTTCTCAAAATAATGCATTAAGAACAAGAGGCATTGCGATTGTGATACTGATTATTGTGATATACGCTGTGTGACTGTGCGTGGCACGTGCTTGACGTCGCAAAGATGTGCACACCCTATCAAAACGAGACAAGGGACCAAGTAGCATCGGGTAGCATTGGACCAAATATCGCAGATTGTTAGATCACTTTATTCGCCCAGGCCTTAAATTTTGAAAATGATTAATGTGATTTTACTTGTCATTTTTTATTTTTTTATTATTATTTATTTTAGTGTACAAAGACTTTTTTTGGCATACGTTTATAATTTCTTCAAGTGCTGCATAGTTAACATTATTGATAAAAAGTGGTAAGATGCAGAATTTAAGAAAAACAGTTGCTTTGATATGTGGTTGGTTTGTTTTTCATTATCCCCATAATTCGAACATGGTTAACTCATTGGCCTGTACAATACACTGAAGAGTGAAATTAACGAGAGAAAAAATTCACCAGAAGCATCTATTAACATGTTCACTGCAGATGATACCGTACCAAATCTTTCAAAAAAAATAAATAACCACCTGACAAACAAGTCAGTAAGCCCTGTGGTGAACATGTTAATTTCTTTTAATTTATTATTAAAAAAATTCTAAATAAAACATGTCAGGCAGGATTCAAATCCACTTCGATGCTCTAACACTTGAGGTGACTCATGTTATGGTACAATTTTAATTAATAATTGTCCTCCATTAGCAGAATTGTTTAAATTCAGCTAGAATCATAGCATTGGAAGATGGAAAAAGTCTACGTATGTGGCGAGGGTGCTTAACTCTCACAGAACAACTGTCCGAAAGGTCTTCCATCACCACCAAGATATTGGAAGTTACTGAAGAAGCCATGGATCAGGTCGCCTTTGTGTCACATCTCAGATTTATCATTTCGAATTTACTCTGTAATCGACATTCTACCACTGTTGAGACCAAAGCAAGGACTTCAAAAAGTAGAAAGGTTAAAGTCAGTTTACGCACTGTAAGACAAAGACGTACAGAAGCTGGATTACGAGTGAGAAGGCCTGTCACTAGTCCTGAACTTCTGACAAAGCTTCTCACTACTAAAACGCCTATTTCGCGAACATTTACAAGTTTACTATTGATCACATCTTATTAGAAATTTAATGTAGTTTTCAATGGTATCAACGGATTTGTCCAAAACCTTTTAGTTTTGGAGTTATCATTGTTTATTTGAAGCAAGGTCGTGAAATCTTTTAAAAAATCAGAAAAAGTGGAATAACTTCGAAACTGCTGAGGTTCGGATCATAGTTATTCAGGACTTTTTGGTTCCGTTTTGAATGTAGAATCTACTGGCGAAGTTTGTAACACGAGTAGCTGAAAATCCTGTATAATTATACGAGTGTAATATTGATATATGCTTAAAGCAAAGAAATTTAATTAAAAAATTTATTCAGTTATATATGTTTTACTCTTTTCTGGTTGTTGACTTTTTACAAACCTTGAATTTCTTGTCAGGAATTAGACAACCATCAAAATCAAAGAAAATGAGTTTGATGGTTGTCTAGTTCCTGAAAAGAAAACCAAGAAAAATTAATGTTATATTTTTCTTTAAAAATATTCAGTAAAAAAGAAAAATATAACGATTGCAAGTATTAAAAAAAAGATGGTGGGCCCTTTTTGCTTCTCGGTGAAATTTTAATTTAAGAATGATTTTCTTTTAATACAGCAATTTGAAATCAATGTGCATCCCCTAAAACCATGTGGTCAAAGATGATTTTGTGTTATGCTTATTATGGATAAATGTAGTTAACTTCCAGGATTTTTTTTATATAGAACTAAAATTGAAATGCAAGAAATTAAAAAACATCCCTCAGGGTGGGTGATCAGGTGGTTTTTAAACATTTTACAAAAACCAACAAGTATAAGACGAAATTAAAACAACAAAATTGACTTTAAATGAATAAATCTGTGTGAAAGGTGTCGATTTAAGGCGAAACAAATCTTAATAACTGTAACACGTTATAATTGATATCAGAGGACAATGCGTTGGTGAGACTTGGCCATGTGGTTTGTCTGTAGGTACAACGCAAGGCGGTTGTACCTACAGACGCTGCGTAAGAGACGGACGGACAATTTACAAAATAAATCAATTAGGAATTATTGAACGGTCGGTTTACCCCAAAACATCTTGGCGTTTAGTCTTCTTCAACGGGTCCCTTCTCGAGAATAAAGCTTTTTAACTGTTTACAGAGTAAATAAAAGACGGTATTACAGGTTAGACGGCACAGCAGTACGACAAAGACGAAAATCAAAGTGGGAGATGGAAGCCGTCTTCCTTCCGACTTCGGCTCGGAATTGTTCGATTACCCGCGCCGAGCTTATTCTTCCATCGATCCATCGACTTAGGCTATTCTTTAACGTACTCAACATAGAATAATTCTGTATACAAATTTTACATATAGGGTATACCATGAACTGAGATTATATTCAACTTTTATAAACAAGTACTTCATTATACTAGTTCATAGTAAACTACCTACATAAAAACCAATAAATATGTATATTGTATATTTATGGTTTATATGTGGTTATGTATAGTTTATATAATTTATTTTATGTATATTGTTTAGCATATACAGTAGTTTAAATCAGTACAAAATTTATTATTTATTATTATATTCATGGATTAAGGTCCTTTTACAGAGTACAGAACATGCAGTGGTATATTACTATAATTTATTTACATATTCAGGCTGAGAGCCAAATTTACTATAATATAAAACATATATGTAACTTTTATATTAATTATATATAAAATAATTAAAAAATGGTGTAAATATATAAAGTACGTATATTTGTTAAGATTGCTTCTTGATTCAACAAGACGAGCTCAACTCTGAATTCTGATTATTAGGAAACCGAGCCTCAGAAGTCCCAATGGGATGTGAATACAAACCGATCGGGTGCTTTTTTACAATACAAATTAATCCGAGTTTCGAAACAATTTATGATATATTTATATGTGGTTATGTATGGTTTATATAATTTATTTTAAGTATATTGTTTAGCATATACAGTAGTTTAAATCAGTACAATATTTATTATTAATACAAATTAATCACCCCACAAATTGACCTTTTACAGTGTGTATAGAACATGCAGTGGTATATTACTATAATTTATTTACATATTCAGACTGATAGCCAAATTTACTGCAATATAAGAAAAATAGCTAAACTATAAAATTATATATAAAATAATTTAAAAATGTAAACATATAAAGTATATATATGCAATGGTTGCTTCTCGATTCAACAAGACGAGCTCAACTCTGAATTCTAATTATTAGGAAACAGAGCCTCAGAAGTCTTGATCAGACCTGAATTCAAAACGATCAGGTGCCTTTTTATAATATAAACTTAATCAATGTTTCAAAACAATTTATGGTATATTTATATGTGGTTATATATGATTTATATATTTTATTTGATGTATATTGTTTAGCATATACAGTAGTTTAAATCAGTACAATATTTATTATTTATTATTATATTCATGTGTGGTGATTAGTGACCGTTAGTCGATGATTATTTGGAAATCGTGAGATGCGGTCTGGTGTGATGTAGGTTCCAGAAAAACATTTTCTTTGTCGTGCCAACGTTTCGATCTTTATTGAATTTTTCCACATCCAAAATGTAATTGTTAAATTTAAACAATGTTTGTAAATCCCAGGCCCTGAATATGATCTCAATAAAGATCGAAACGTTGGCATGATAAAGAAAATGTTTTTCTGAAACCTACATCACACCAGACCGCATCTCACGATTTCCGAATAATCATTATATTCATGGACGAATGTCATGCTTGGCTATTAAGAGATTGATCCAAAAGCATTCAAAAAGTCCAGCAATACTAAAACAGTCAATGTTTTATCAACATTGGAACAGAGGTCTTGAAAAGAACTGTACATTGTGAAAATTTAAAAATTCTATCACTTGCTTAGGCGATTTTTATGACTAAAATTTTGTATACTTCAAGGAGAATACTAATAGGACGAAAAAGATATGTTTTGCGTGCAATTTGGTTAAAAACAAAAAGAAAAATAAGAAATTTTATACAGATGATTACATGTATGAGCGTATGTGTTTTGTATTTCAGGCCAGTTCAGCTAGTCGTGAAACTTGGCAAATGTTTTATTATTACAGGTTGAATTTATCTTAGCCTATGAACAAGCAGAGCATTTCCATTCACATCATCTTAAAAAGAAGCTATTCAAGAGCAACATCATTCAAGTTCGATTGAGAAACTTGGCTGTGTTGTTAATGGAAAAAAGAAACATTCTTATTAAATGAAGAAATGCTTGAATTTATAGCAGAATATTTCTGTAGACAAGTTAACATTGAATAATAATTTTTTTATGGTTCCAGATCCAATTCTTAGAGAGAAATTTAGTTTACATTTTCGTCAGTTTTACTCTATGAACGTTGCAAAAACAATATTACATTTACTGAAAATGAAGTTCACTTATAATAATGAAAGATATATATTGAAATTAACTCGTAAAATTTTTAATTAACACATTGTTTCTGTTTTTTATATGATGAAGTTTAGACTTTTAAGTGAGAGTCATACTTCATAGAGACACGGACTCTTAAGTCTAATCATGTTCTCTGTGATCGTCATAAGGATGAGAACTGAGACGGTTATCACTGATCATTGTTATCATAAAATCACCCTTAGTCCCACATGGTAAAATTATCACGTTTTTGTCGTTTTCAAAGATGAAATAAAAATTTTACAATTAAATGGCTCAATTGTCTGCGTTGAACAGCAGGTTTGTCAAGTTTGGGATCCCCTTTGTAATTTTCATCGTCGGAGGATCTTTCGGATTGAAGGAATTCACTCAGATTCGGTATTCGCCTACCCGTTGTATTTTAATTACGATTTTTACTTAATTTTAAAAGTAATTTTTCTTTTTTATTCAGATATGCATATGGGAAAAATAAACTGCTTGACCCTGATACATTAAAAGAGTACGGTATTGACATGAAAAAGCCTGGAGAAGTTACTTTAGAATCGGAGTATGAGAAGATAAAAGGGGTGAGATAGTATTTTTTATTAAATTTTCTTGGATTTTTTTTTTTAATTTCATAAAACATTGCAGTTGGCGAATCAAGAATGGGAAAACATAAGAGGCCCGAGGCCATGGGAGCCAGACACATTGACGGAGAAGAAATAATATTATTTATCTGTATATTTCATTGTATACTGTAACATTTAAAAGAAATAAGAGTAGAAACAGATTCTGTAGTCAGAGAACTGCTAGAAAAGAAGTATGAAGATTTGTAAAATATTTGAAACTGAACGTTCCTCCATTGTTTTGCTAATTTGTCAAATATGTTACAATATTTATTAAACATATAAAGTTATATGTTTAGATGATTAATTATAATTATAATAATATATTTTTTACAAAATTAATTCTACTTACAAAAATGCTAAAATATAGAAATATACAATATATAAAAATATGAAAATATAAAAAGCAGAACTGAGAAAACAAAGGAAAAAAATTACTTGAATATTAAACAATATTTAAAGTAAGAAAATAACTTTAAAAAAATTTAAAAACTATTCTTAGTTGAACATAGACAATTTATGGATCACTAGAAGTATTAAATTTAGAAAAGGGTTCAAATTTATATTTAAAAATTCAATTCGTGCTGACTGATTTTAATTTATTAAAGTTTTGCAGTTATATGCACACTGGGATTTGTCTAGGTGAAATTTTGTTCTGCCTGTTTGCAATAATTCAGTAGATATGTGAAATGTGAGGTTTGCTGAGTGAAAAATCTTACAACCACAAAAAAAATTCTTTGATTATTCTGTTCTGCCAACTTGCCAATGCTAATATTTGCCATCATTCATACAGACAGATGGTAAAATTCATATATGTAACAGACAAGACGATCAAGCTACAAATTTGATTATAAATAAATTAATGAACAATACAACTCTCTTAGCATTGAATTTCCACCAGAACAATTGTATTTATATTTATGTGACATCAACTTAGAATTATTAATACATGTCTTGTCTTTCAAACTCCTTAATTGCAGTTGGTGTGTATAATATTGTAAGTGGGTACTCAAAGCTCTATGTGCTTATTTATTCTAGTTGAGTTCAAAGACCGAACTGACTCTAAATTTACATAAAAAGGCTACAGATTCCAGTCTAAATAAAAGAGATTGAACACTGCATCAGGGAAATAAAAAAGCTAAAGAATACATTCCTGGCAGATAGTCATCTTTTGTGAGTCGGACAGCACTCACTGTGATGGGAGTCAAGAAAGAGTCTAGCCTCATGCGAGATGAAGGTAAAGAATGTTTGAAACTGCATGGAGACCCTGGTAGAAGTCAGCGACAGCAATGACCTGACCCTGTCATGAGTCTGTGGGCATTTGAGGCATAGAAGCAATGAAAAGGTTGACATGGCCAAAAATGAAGCTCTAGATCTTTAACCCTACTTTGGCATGTTCCAACAAAAATTGATACATCTTAAAATGGGTCCTTAATGTGTCGAAAGTTTGGTGGAATAATACCCCAGACATGAGGCACAAAGAGATTCAGAGAAAGGCCATCTGCAAAACTGGAACACAACCGCAACCGAACCAGGATTCTGGTTGGACTCCTGACGAGGCACTGCCACCTAAGAAGGCAGATTCACTGGATAGGAGTACAGACAGAAGAAACATTCTGCAGATACTGCCAGGAAGAGATGAAGATCGCAGAACAAATTTTGTTTTTTGTGAAGGTCTTTGTGGGTGCAGATTCTTGCAATATGGAGAGGAAAAGCCGCAAGTAAGATCATACACTAAGGAGCCAAAGGCAAAGCTATGGAGGTTGACTAACAACCTGAAGCTGGCCAGTGAGTTATAAAAATAATTTATATTAATATAAGAGCACAATAGATCTACTCAGGTTGAGGTGCAGAAGACCTTGTGGCCACCTCTTTTATCCCTTTCCTTATCCCTAATAGAAAAATAATGTCATGTAATTAATAATAATTTATTTATAACTTAAACACCTCGAGTTGTCACTAGACAGAAACTCCACTGAACCACTGTATTTAATGTTATATTTGTAAATAAAAATTTCTGATTATTTGGAGATTGTGAGATGCGGTCTGGTGTGACGTAGGTTTAGGAAAACATTTTCTTTATTGTGCCAACGTTTCAATCTTTAGTGAGATCATCTTAAGGGCCTGGGATTTGTAAACATTGTTTAAATTTTACAAATACATGCAGGATGTGGAAAAAGTGAATTTATACAATGCTAGAAATTTTGGACTTAATCAAAGTGTTAGTTTTCTGTGTACAAATACTTTAATTGAGCCTAAAATTTCTAGCATTGTATAAATTCACTTTTCCCTATCCTGCATGCATTTGTAAAATTTAAACTATGTTTATAAATTTATACAAAAAAATGAATTTGTACAATGATATGAATTCATTTTTTCACATCCAATATGTATTTGTATAATTTGAACAATGTTCATGAATCCCAGGTGCTGAAGATGACTTCAATAAAGATCAAAATGTTGGCACGATAAAGAAAATGTTTTTTTTAAACCTACGCCACACGACCGCATCTCACAATCTCCAAATAATCATTAATTAACGGTCACTAAACACCACACATAAAAATTTCTATTTTTTTTTTCTGGTTTTGCAAAATCAAATCAAAATTAAATAGCAGTTATACATATTTATAGAAGCATTGAAAATTTATGTGTATAACGTTAAAATTTATTAATTAATAAACTTTTGAATGTTTTCAGTTGAAAATTTCTTGAAATGAGTGAACTAAACATTTAGATAAATTAATGAACATTTTTATGTAAGGTTTTGGTTGAAATGAAAGTCGAAATAATGATAGCTCAAGTGGTTAGAGCGGCACATTGAGCCGAACAGAGTTGGGCAAAATCTAACTAATTCAATCACGATTAAGAATTTCGATTGAAGTTTAATCATGATTGAATTAGTCATGAGTAAATTAATCATTATATGATTTAATCATAATTAATTCAATCATGAGGTATGACTAAATCATATAATGATTAATTTACTCATGACTAATTCAATCATGATTAAACTTCAATCAAAATTCTTTATCATGATTGAATTAGTTTGATTTTGCCCAACTCTGGCTACAATGACCAACTTACCAAAATCCAACCGACTCCGGATAAAAATTTTGTGATGGAGTCGTGCTCAAGGCCAACCTTCAAAAATTATCATAAACGAAAACCAAAGTTACATAACTATTCTACATGTCTATTTTATTACAATCAAGACCCCTAGATGGTGTATTTTCCAACTAATGTAGAAATCTCCCCTTTTAAGTGGAATAAATTTTAATTCAAAGAAATATTTTTTCCATTGATTGGTTATGCAAACATATTTACTTTTCAAAGCGTAGCTTGTTATAGGATTTTTTAATTTTATTTTATTATTATTATTATCATTATCATTATTTTTTGGCTTTTCATAACGACGGAGTTTTACTTATAATTGGAAGATTGATTTTTGTTAAATAAGATGTTGAAGGATTTTTGTTTTGATGAAATAAATTTCTGTTAGAAAATTTTTTCATTTTTTGAGCTCCCATTTGAACATTATTTATCGAAATTTAGTCATGACTATATTGTGACTAAATTAGTCATGCCTCATATTTAATTACTAGTCACGACTAATTTAGTCATCAATCACATATGGCGACTAATGACTAAATTAGTCACTTACTACCAATCATGACTAACGGTCTGAGTGATCAATCATTAATCATTAGACATGACTAATTTTTGCCCAACACTGGAGCCGAATGTCGTGAATCGAATCCCGCTCGTGATGCTAACTTTTTCATTTGAACCAAAACCTTACATAGACCACTAAATATAATGGATTTAGATAAATCTTGAACTTGATGTGGAAAACTGTACATTTTAATTTGGTGAACTTTATGTTGTAATGCTAATTGGTAAAAATTGCTTAATTTTTCTAATGTATAAAAGACGATCAACAAGAAGTAGTTATCCTGTTTGAATACATGCGTCACCATACTTTCATGATGTTTTAGAAAAGACATGACGTTCAGATCATTGGTCGGAGGGGGGGGGGTTTCGACATTGCAGTCCTTGAGTCGATCTACTCGATCATATGATTTTACATTTCAGATCACAGACAGCCTGTGGTCGGTTCCGGATCTTCTGTTAAATTTCCAGCTTTCAGCAGCGGCCCTGATCATCAGAATCACACCAGAAGTTCGAAAGTCGTCTAAAGTTCTCCAAAAGACAGGACGGTCGTAACATGGCGAGCCAGACCCAGGGAATCCAACAGCTTCTCGCTGCTGAAAAGAGGGCGGCGGAAAAAGTAGCTGATGCTAAAAAAAGTAAAAAAAAATCCATACATGTAAATTATAATTTTATTAACATTTTCATTCTTATGATGTAGTAGTTTAAACAGAAATTATTGTTTTAATACAAGAAAAACTAGCGAATATGTGGAATAACTAAAAAGTGGGCGTGGCACTTTTTTTACTCAAGTGACATTTTGCCCTTTAAAGTAACTTTATAGACTTTTTACATGAAATTTAATTTTTTAGTATGATGTTTCATTGTTATTTCCTTTTTAAATAAATCAAAAATATATAAATAAAACAAAAAATGGCCCCAAGGTCTTCAATTTTGACTGAAAGTGGTTTGAAAATTTAAGAACAAATTATATTATTTTACGTATTCCTCACTCCTTACAACTGTTATGAAGATGTCATAAAAAATGCAATTGCAAAGTAAAGTTAAAAAGTAAAAAGGTTGACTTAAAAAAAAAAGCTCCACCTTTCACCTTGACTTTATTCAATTTTTTTTTCTTCTCATTTTCACCTAATCATTCCTCCATTTTTTTTAAATGAATCTTTTAATCAATTGTCAAAAAAGTATTTTTTTAATCAAAGCTTTTTTCTTTTGCAGGGAAGGCCAAGAGGTTGAAACAGGCCAAAGAAGAAGCCCAAGAGGAAATTGAGAAATACATGTTAGACAGGGAGAAACAGTTCAAGGAGTTCGAAGCCAAAGTATTTAAATCACTGGCCCTAGCCAAATAGTGTCATTATCATGAAAAAAAACTTTCACTTTTCAGCATATGGGCTCTCGTGAAGATGTCGCCGCAAGAATTGACGCAGACACGAAGCAAAAAATTGAGGAAATGACCAGAGCTGTCAATGCGAATAAAGAGGCGGTGAGTGTTTAAAAATAATTGATTTATAAATGTTCAAATGTTATAAATTAATTAATCAGTTTAGCCTTTACTCTTTGCAACGTCTTATAAAGCCTCGATGGACTACAAAGTAGAAAAGAATTCACGAGGAGATGATATACAATGATATGATATACAAATGGATCCAAAAAAAATTAATCAAAACAGATCAGGAGATTTTGTACAAGCCCAAAATATTAGCGAACTCATTAGGGAATTACACGTTGGTCTTTCAAGAAGAAATACATGCTATCAACACTCATGCTTAAAAATTTTTTTTAAAAGAGATTCCACTGGCAAAAAACCCTCTTAAGATCAGATAGCCAAGTGGCTGTTAAAACATTAACATTGTAAAAAACATCATAGTCAGTGAATGAACCCAAAACCTCAAAAATCTGGGGAAACAACAACCTGTTATTTTGGGTCACAAGGATACAAGGGAATTTTGGGGAATGAAAAGCAGACACTGGTTAGAGTAGGATCTCCAAGATCGTATATAGCCCCTGAACTATTGGGGTAACAAAAACAAACAAATTATCCATCATAGAATGAATTAAAAACAAATCAAGGTTGATAAATTCTAGAGATGCTAGACACAGAAAGCTTATGCTAAAACAATACTGGCAAACTCACTGCTACAGTTAGAGAGGGCTAAAATATGAGAGTGGTAGGACTATTTACCGGTCACTGTCATCTGAGAAAACATCTACACATGAGTGTATTCAATGATGACCCTCATTTGAAGGTTAAGTAATGAGAAGAAAGAAACAGCCAACCAATTCATCTCTGAATGCGAAGCCTCTCAATGGAGACAACCTGGGATACAAAGAAAACCCAGGGGCACGAGTTGTAGTAATGAAGACTTTGACCTAGTACTTCTTACGAGATGGATCAAGTCGACTGACTGAACTAAGGAACTAAGAAAGTACAATAAGCCAGAAGACTGCAGTGCTTGGGGAACATAGAACCCCACTTCCTAGTACCATCTACCTAAATTCTCTAATAACGAATTATCTATTGTAAACAATTCTTGAGACTTTATGTAAAAAAATAAAACAATTATTTTTGTCTTGTTACAGGTGATTCAAAGAATTTTGGAACTTGTCTATGACATCAAGCCCGAAATGCACAAGAACTACCGCCCAACTTGAAACTGTACATATTTGAGATTTTCATTTGAATAACAAGCTTTCATTTTTCAAATTGAAAAACTGTGGTTTGGGTCTTCACAATCGATGTTGTTAAGAAATATCTTTGTTTACGATTAGATAGCTAGATCTAATCTTAGAAGTTCTATATTATTAGTCTATTGTAAAAATGAATACATTCCAAATTAAAAATAATTAGAGTTTAGATTTTAAATATAAACAGATATTTTTTTGTTGATATTGTTTAAGCAGTTATATCAGTATTCATGATTAATCTCGGGGGTTGAACTGGCATTCCAAGATGCATCGGCAATTAATAAAAAAAACTGTATCATATTGTAAAAATTATCATTGTCAGTCAGAATATTATTGAAATTGTTATCTATAAAATCTAAGCTGTAATATTTTATATGCTGTTTTATTTTACTATCCATACATTTCACTTAAAGAAACCAATTTAATTTAAGCTTAGGGAACTGTGGTAGCTGAGCGGTGAAGGATGATCTCCGACGGTAATGTTGGATAATTTCCACCGTCACACCTGCCCCTTTTTTTCACGATACCCTTCCCTCCAATTACATTGAAACAATCAACTACATACTCTGACCATTTTAGAAAAAAATTAACCTTAAGGCCTCTTTCAGATGAGGCGGTTTGGTTGATTAAACTACGTTGCCAGGTTGACTCTCGACTAGTTGCCTTGTGAAGGTTTTTATTTGCTGGTTTCACACCATGCAACTTGTGGAATCAACTTCTCAATGTGAGGTCAGTGCGATGTTAGAAACCAAGTAAGTAGCAGCAATTCATTGTGAAAAGGAAGTAAAAAAGGTGGAAGAAGTGTGGGTTCATCCATTGTTACAAAACTGGGAAACAGGCGCTTTCTTACAACTACTTCCCTCCAAGCTTTTTGTCGCTCTACTCAAACAAAGCCATGTCATGAAACTAGCAAATTTCTTCAACAAACTTCCATATTAAAACATGCAATTGCTGCGCTTTCTATGGTGAACTTGACAACTAGGTGACTGGTGTGAAGGAAGAATGTTGAGTTGTGTCTGCTGTTCAAGATTGAGTAAACCAGAGGGGATGCAAACGTGAGTGGTACTGGTCAATGCACCTGGGTGGTCAAATTAACTGCATACGGGGTTCAGGTGGTTTTCAGTCTTTTGCCACAGGGCTACATTCCTTGACACCTATCCGTTCAACTAGTTGAATCAACTAACTTCCTTGTTTGAAAAAGAATAACCGATATACGGTCAACAATACCTAATATTTAATAAGAGATTTTTTAGATTAAAATAAGTGTTTTAATGTCAGTAAATAAACTTTTATGAGTGAAAGAGCCTTTTGTACCATTATGCTGATATTTCAAGTTAACCAAAAATGCTACGGAGGTGGGATCACGATTTTAATGGAATTTATTTTGGTGATATTATGTCAAAAAATATTAAGACATGAATGAGCATTTTAATGAACTCTAGGAACCACAGAAAAATCATTGGGTCACAAATTATATATTGCAAATAGATACAATTTTGATGTAGTAACCAAGTGATGTAGCGAAGTAGGTTTAATTATTTTTAGCCAGAAACAAAGTTGATATCCTTTTTTAACAAAGTTGATATTCACTTTTTGCATCCTAAAAAGCCCTGAAGAATTGGTTAAATCAAAACATAATTTTTTTTAAATCAAAATTTTTGCTTTAGTAATTTTTTAAATCCCAACAATTGTGATAAATTTAAAACAATTGCACTGATCCACTGGAAAATTTACCGGGGTTTATGGTATAGACTTGGCTTTTGTAAGTAGATAAGGGTCGGATAAATAAAAGGCTTGAGAAATTTTGGTTTATTTTTAACCTTATTTTTCCCCATTATAATGACAAAAAATTTAGATATTGTAGACAAAATCCATAGGTGTTACAAATTTTGAAGTGAAACATTTGACATCAGGGAGAAAAAAATTGCTCCTGATGAATCCAACCAAAAAACTTTATATTCTTATTATGTTGAAAATTCATATTTAAGGTTAATTAATTATTATGACATACAATTTATAAATGTTTAAGCGTTTAGTTCTGTTCAACTTAATCCATCCTAAAATTAATCCAAATTGCTGTTTTTTTGTTTAAAAATGTTATTTGATCTACTTCACTGAAAGTATCTTGATTTTTGTAACTTTTTATATATTTATGCTCATTTAATATATTCCTACAAAGGTATTATTTTCTTCCTAAATTAAAATAAAACTAACTGTAATATAATAATGTAATGCACGGAAAACAAAAATGAAATAACATTCTAAAACTTTAATAAAAAAATTTTCTCAGCTCCTAAGGATCATCAAAAATGCTTGGTTTTTTTAAGCTACTTTTATGCATAAGCATCTATTAGTAAATTTGTTTGTATCTTAAAGAAGGTGATGGCTGGTCAAAATCTCCCTCTGTTTCATCACAAGCACAAACAGTCACTACGTAAATAAACTGGTAATGTCTTAAATCCAATGTAAGTAACAAATGATTATTTGGAGATCGTGAGATGCGGTCTGCCACGATCTCCAAACAATCATTAATTAACAGTCACTAAACACCACACTTTCTACACGTAAGTAACAAAGTTTATTTCTGAATGCTAAGGAGGAAAGCATAAATAATTAATACAAATTAAATAATCATAAAACAGGCAAGTTGATACTTACATCAGTCTTTTGCAAGGAGTGTTTTTAAATTTTCATATTGAAAAGAAAGGAGGGAAAAAAGGTGGGGTTGAGATGGGAAGTTGGTGTCCGAGTGGATCGAAGTCACGGTAGCTCAAGTGGTAGAGCAGTGGCGTATCTAGCCGAAGATCGTGGGTTCGAATCCCGCTCATCCCATTGATTTTTTATCTCAACTAAAAACCTTAATTAATTGTAATTGAAAAGAATTTTACATATCAGTATGGGATTTTTTGGAGTATAGGCTATAGAGAGCCAAAAGTTTGGTCATTTATGCTCTTCAAGTTTTTTGTCAGATGACTGTAGTTCCATAGCTTTAGTGATGGGTTGGTGTCTGTACTCACTGAAGATGGCAAAACGTATCTCTTTCTTGGACGTTCGAGGAAAAAAATTTTTTTTTTACGTGGGTTTGCAACAGCAGAGTTCATATCAGCCCTCAGGCTGTCCATGTTTTTTTTTTACCAAATCCCCATTCGTAGGGCTGCTGGAGTCCAACCCGGGATCCTCAGTGATGAGTGCCGTGCCAACGCCTTAATAGTTGTGGCTCGATGCCCGTTAAATTAATATTTAACCACTAAGATAAAAAAAACTGAGCTAAATCCAATGTAAAAATTTAAAAAATAATAATTGATAAGAGTTCAGCATAAACTTAAAGACGGACTTTTTGTTGCAATAAAAAAATTGCAACATTAATTAGAAAAGAGCTGTGAGAGGAAATCTCACATGGAACCAACGGCGTGACCACTAGGTTGTCCATGAGTTAAGAAGACATAATTAAGTGTTAGGTGTAAAATTATAATAAACTTAAATCAATAAAAACTAATTTTTAGTGCATTCAGTTTATTTTTTTATGCCAATCCGTGATACTGCACACACAAAAATAATATTGATTAACATATCTTTTATATTTTTCAAATTTATTTATTAAATGTTCAAAACCTATTATTAGGTTTACCTATTATATATAGGTACCTATTATTATTAGTTTATTAATGCATCTGTGATACAGCGGTCTAGTATAAAATACACATTTTGTCACAATTGAAACAATTTTCAATTAAAACCCAGACTTTGACTTCCAAGGTGCATGTATGAACACACTTGGCAAATATAAACTAAATGCATGCTAGTTTTGATTTTGCCAGAAAACCTTTTCTATTTAATTAGCTGTTTTTTCCTCTGTTACTGAAAAACAAGTAGAATTTACTTTAATTTTCTCAATTAACAAGTTCACTGCAGATGACGTTACAGCGGCATCGGGAGTGAGTTGTTTCACCATTTGGATGACGCTCTCAGTTCTTTAAATCCTTCAAAAAATATTCACTTGAAAAACAAGTCAAATGAAATCCCGCGTTGAACATATTAAACCCAATCAAATCATTGCAAATAAATTTGACATTTATCAAATAATCGCTTATTAACTGAAAACAATAGTATACATTTTTTTTAAAAGTAAAATTTATTTTAAACTATAAACCCTACAATTATACATATAAATAATACAATTTACAAAACAAATATACACGCAATCATAATTTAAATTTGGTCACTATCGTGCTTTAAATTTTGAAATGTACTTTTTACAAATTAAAATATGTCTAAATCAATGCACAATTTAAAAAAATTTAAAATAAATAATAAAACAAATTGGCTCAATAATTTATTTACAAAATCAATTTATATACAAACAAATAAATAAATACCAGTATATATTATGTACAATTTTATGAATTACATAAAACGGGCAAAATGTTCTATAGGAGCTTTTTGTTGTGATTTATTTCTCTAGGTAAATATTATTTTTACATTAAAAATTCAACAGACAACCACATTAAAATAAATTCCATTTGTTGTTATCAAGCTTTGGTAACTTAACTTTAATTTTATGTACATGCTGTTTCAATCTTAAGAATTTAAAACTAATTATTATTATAGTTTATAATATAATATTAAAAATATTAACTTTTTTAATAACTGCGGTTAAAAGGCATCTGCTCGATACATATAATAAAATATATACTTGCTTTTATTAGAGATCTTCATTGATTCTACAAGGTTTATCATCCGGATCAGTGTTTTCACACTCTTGACTAATTTCTTCGTTTTCTTCATCATTATCGAAACCCCAGTCTTTTACAAGTGTGTTGGCTTTCACTATTTCATTTTCTTTAGAATTTTCTGGATTTTGTGCCACGTCTTCCAATACAGGATGGGGATTTTCAACTGGTATTTGGCTGGGAAGGTCGTTTTTCTCATTTTCTATTTGTACGTTACTGACCTCAGGTAATTCATCCATTATCATCGGCGAGCCTTTGTTTTCAACCGTATTTTCTACATTTAAATCACCATCAATTATATCATTTTCTAGTTCATTATCAAAAATAACAGGAGTTTCCAGGCTGATTCTTTGACTGATATTCTGACAACTTTCCGCCTTTTCTTCTAACGTGTCTTCCTTGTTGCCAACGTTGTTAGACGATTCCGGTTCAGGATTTTGCATCTCTTCATTACTCTGTGTGGATTCAATAGAACACGGAATCACCGTTTCAGTTTCAGGGCCTACTGAATAAGGAGTGGAATACATCTGCGCCATATTGTTATCTAACATTTCTGGCACAATGTAATCTCCACTTTCATTTGCGACTACGACAGAATTATGGCCTTCTATAAAGAAATCAGAGTTGCCATCTAATAAAATGACGGCCTGTTGGGGGTCTTGAGGAAGAGCTACAGTAAGTCCTATCGATGTTGCGATTCCTGATGCGACATTATTAAGCGCTTCAGATTCAGATGAAGGAAATAAAGCTACATTTGGTTGATCTGTTAAAATTAATCCTGAAGGTAATTCCACCAATGAATGATCTTGATCGTTTACTTTGACAGTTTCAATGATGGGCACATCAATAACATCCATACTCCTATCCTCCGCTTCGACTTCATCAAATATATTACTACCTTGGTTATTGCTTTTTTCTGTGCATATTTTAATGTGAATGTTGAGATTGTTATTTGTCTTGAACTTCTTTTTACAATGAGGACATGAATTGTCCCTTATGTCGTTTTCAGCTTTGCAAGTGACGCTATGTGCTTGTAAGCTGCTAGCAGTTTTGAACATTAGGTTGCAAACAGGGCATGTCAAATCTTTGGCGGCTTGGTGTGAATTTAAATGTTTGATTAAAAGGCCCTCATTCAAGGCAATGTAGCAACATTGATCACATTTAGGAAATTTGATGTTCTTCGGTGGAGGGACTCCGTGTTTCGAATACAAGTGAAATAAGTGCAAATTACGTTTTGATGCTTTATATCCACAATATTCGCAAACACGCGCATCGACTCTTTCATTATGAATATTCTCTAAATGTTTTCTGTATTCAAAATACGAGTCGAACTTGCTATTTTCTTCTGTACTACAGAATGAACATGTCCAAGAGCCTCCAGAGTTCACAACGGGTTTAGAATTGTTCGATTCTTCAATTTTACATTCTATAACTTTGGTCACTGAAGAAGTTTCTTTAGGCTTCACTGATGACTTTATAACAACATATGAGGATTTCCCATGCGAGGCCTTTTTGGTCGTCATAGAAATTGTATTTGTCTTCTGCGCAAAACCTGGAGCTGTAATTTTCAATTTTATATTTTTATTGTTTTTAACCAACTCTGGATATTTTTTCAATACTTCGGCAATTATTTTTGCATGATTTGAAACAGGTTCTATCTTTTCTACCTTTTCAACAACAAGCGGCTGTACAGACGCAGCCGGTTTTTGAGCTACAGTTTCAACTGGCTTCTCAGGCTCTAACTCATTTTCTTTATCTTTTTCTTCGGGAACAAATGAAAACCTCACCTTTTTATTAGGTGTCGGTGTTGGAGCTTCTGATGGGGGCTTCAGTATCGGTTTCAACTGATTCGTCATCGGTTCCTGAGGAAGGTCATCATCACTATCTCCGTATGTATGAAGAGTTTCAAAATGGCCATCATCATCGTCGTCATCGCTAACTTCTGGAGGTCTTTCCTCTTCTTTATTTTCATTTGACTCTTTATTCTCATCCGACTTGTTAGGTTTAAAAAATTTATTTGGAAGTGTCGCAGGAGTGGACGTTATTATCCGCCGTTTATAAAGTTGCTGTTGGGGTGGAGAAGATGAAGTTGTATGTACAGGGGAGGGAATTACAGGACTCGTTTCATATGAAAGAGATGCAAATGAAGGAGATTGAATCATCATATTGTTAGTAGCTTCATCAACTGGCCAATTGAATCTTGTCGGCTTAGGATCATCATCTTCTTCTAGTCTAAAACAACAGGCATAAATTAAAAAAAAAAAATGTTATTGATCATATATTTGAAAATTACTGTTTTCTCTTGAACTGTCTAAGAAGTGGCAAAGTCGTCCTTGGCCTCCAAATTGGTAATCTTTAAAAATTACAATTTATTATTGTATTAACTATAAATAGCAAAAACCTAAAAGAAAAATTACTTCTTTCCCTCAAGGGCTTTTCCGGTTGGAGAGCTTTTATTAATTTTTGAAGTTGAAGGTATTTTCAATGGAACCCTCTTTATTACATCTGTCTTTGTCACGCCAACTGTTGTCGAGTTGACACCATTATCATTCTTCTGCAAAAATATTTATGCTTTATCATTTTACATTTTTTATATCAACTTTATTACCTGTGTAACAAGTAGTTGGCAAAGAATAGTTATGTTCAAAATTTTCGCAACAGAAAGCAACTGGTTGAATAATTCCGGCTTAAACTCTAGCCTTCCAGAGTATAAAAAACTGTAATAATATCAAAATGTATTAAACAGTTATTTTATTAATTAAACGCAATTTTAACATACTTGATTATTGGATGAACCGCGCTGTAAGGAAGAGTGTCAGGTAATTCAATAAGGTTCCCTTCACTTTCAAGTGTTTCAAAATAAGTCGTACTTGTGTTTAAAATCAAACGATGCACCTTGAAGAATAATAAACGTTTAAAAATAATTCTGATCAAATGTATTAGTTTTATTAATTCACCTTTAATTCCTCTCCAGATTGGAACTTCAATGTAAGGTCACAGTGGTCACCTTTTGCAAACAGAAGCTGTACACGCTGGAGGAAAAATACGGCCCAATTGTCCACTCTTAGCTGTTTTATATTAGGCTTTGTATCCGCTGCCATTTCAAACTTTTTAACTTCTTCTCTGGAAAGTTTAATGCTATATAAATGTAATTTAGAAATATTTATCACTTTGGCAATTTGATGTACATTCTAGATTAACTTAAAACCTTAGGCTTATAAAAGTAATAAAAATGAATTTGTGGTTATTGAAGCTATGAAAATGTATGATTTTGGACAATTGAATTTAAATTGATTTGCCCCAAACAACTAAACGTTGTCATATTTTTAGTATATCTTAATGTAAGCACATATTCGGTTTTGTGCTATAATAATTGTGCCATCTTTTCTGCTCAAATAATTTGTTAAAATTAAATCTAGTATGTTTGCATACTTTTCAGTAGTGACTATTCTTAAGCTCTAAATTGGCATCACAAAAAAATAAATAATACATAGTAATTGTTTATTTAATGCTTATTTCGCCCCACATTTCAGTGCATCTTTTAAATCTATTTTATTTTGATTTATCACATGTACAAAATTGGGCCTATCTCATCTCAAACACTCTGGATCAATGTATGGCCTATCACTTCTTCCTGTCCACCAGCAATTCCAGCTTTTGTAATTTACAATAAATTACCAACAGGCTTCGAGAATCATATATTGGCAGTCCTAAAACTAATTTTTATAATAAATAATTAAAAATGGGACTGCGCTGGTAGAGTCGCTGGTATTAAAGCATCCAATTCTCCTCAACAATGCAGGCAGTTTTGCGTTTACATTCCAGAATTGCTCTTAGAATTTAATGTGAAAAATCATTTGTAATAGTCTAATCCCTTGTCAACAACACCCAAAGGTAGTTTGATATTTACCCTTTTTCTAGTTTATGATTTTTCCTTCTTGAAGGTGGGATAAGTCATCTCAAACAAATCCACACCAGGTTTTATCCACAACGTTTCGTATTTATTTTAATCCTTCCTCAGATGAGTTAATGCAATGGTTAAACAGTGGTCGTCAGTCATTAATATTTTATAACAGTTTATTTTAAAAAAGAGCCAGTGTGGTACATATTTAAGTCTTTCAGACTCCGAACAAACGTTTTAATATTTTGAACCTGACTAGAGTCTAGTTTAACTATTACAATATGATTTTTCACATTAAATTCTAAGAGCAATTCTGGGAATTCTGGACCCAGAACTGCCTGCATTGTTGAGGAGAATTGGATGCTTTAATGACTCTACCAGCGCAGTCCCATTTTTAATTATTTATTATAAAAATTAGTTTTAGGACTGCCAATATATGATTCTCAAAGCCTGTTGGTAATTTATTGTAAATTACAAAAGCTGGAATTGCTGGTGGACAGAAAGAAGTACCAATAACCATACATTGATCCAGTGTTTGAGATGTGAAAGGCCCAACTTTGTACATGTGACAAATCAAAATAAAATAAATAGATTTAAAAAATGCACTGAAATGTGGGGTGAAATAAGTATTAAATAAACAATTACTATGTATTATTTATTTATTTTTTTAGAACAGAAGAATAGTCACTACTGAAAATTAAGCAAACATACTAGATTTAATTTTAACAAATTATTTGAGCAGAAAAAATGGCACAATTATTATAGCACAAAACCGAATATGTGCTTACATTAAGATATACTAAAAATATGACAAAGTTAGTTAAGTAGTTGTTTGGGACAAATCATTGTTTGGGACCTATTATCCCACCTTCAAGAAGGAAAAATCATAAGTTAAACTGTTGAGGTTGAAATATAAGAAAACACCCTTTTTCTAGGTCAGGAATTGGTTGAAATTAAATAATGAAGAGTTCACAATGTAAATAATTACTGGAAATATTAAACTTTAAAAAATAATTAACATAGAACCACAATCTATGGTTAGGGCAGACGCCTATAGCGTATATTTGCGAATGACCGTAATAAATGCAGAATGTGACATTAGAAATGATATACGACCGAGTATCAATGCTACAAATAGGCATTTCTCACATAAATGAGAAGGAATCTAAGATATTTCCACAATAAACCAAAAGGAAAGAGCAGGACTGTGTAATAAAACTAAGAGAAACTTTGGACATAGTATGTATCAGACAATTTGTAGTTTACATTGGAAAGAAAAACTTTCCGCCCACTTGTAAACAATGTTCTTTTTTAATATTTATTTACTTTTAAATTTACAAATCTTTCTACTTTCCATGATTTGAATATATTTTGTCTGGTGAAAAAATACTGAGAAAAATTATATTCTGTACGTACTTTATTTTGCGAGGTGTTAAACCTTGCTGGAATTCAGCAAAATCAGTAAAGCATTGATATATCTTTATTATTATTATTTTAAATTAATTAATTAATTTTTTTTAACGAGGATTCGGAACAGCAGAAGTTATATCAACCCTCGGGGTGCCGGTGTTTTTGAAAAAAAAAGCCCATTTATAAGTATGTCCGGGTTCGAATGCAGGGCCAGGACCTGTATCTTACAGTGATGAGCGCCATGTCAACGTCTAAACCGTTGCGGCCACCGGCGTCCCCATTGATATATCTAAACCTTTTATTTTGCCTGCAATTTATGTAATAAATAATCAAAACTCCTGATTTTCTTGTGAAATTTAAGAACTTGCCTTTTGTAAAGTGATTACGCACTTAATAGAAAAAATATAAGAGCAAACATTTTTTTTTTTTTTTTGAGGGGGGAGAGGGCAATAATATAAAATACACAATTGCAGCTGTCTCATTAACATCCATATTGAAAATGGATTGTATAAAAGAGTTTCTATTTTTTTTTTTTTTTTTTTTTTTAATGTAAAACTAAAAATATTTTTTATAGAAAATTTTCACGGCACCCTTGTAGCACAGCTGGGGTGCACAGTTTGGGAATCACTGGTCTGGTTGAAGGTCCAAAAAAGGCATTAGATATCAAATAAAATTAAAGCAAAAAACCAAGTGAATGGATAATTTTTTGGCATACTGTATTGTATATTGTTTTCATGGCTGTTTAACAGTTTAAGCCAATAAATTAAAAATCTGATATCTGTGCTGATTAATTTACAATATAATTTATGATTTTAAAAAGCTAACCAAAGGGCAAAATAGAACATTTTTCTTGCATTGTATGTAACTTAAGAATTAAGTTAATCAAAAATTTATTATTAAACTATTGTTAAATTAAAAACAGTACTACCGGAATTTGTTTGCAAACAAATGTTCTGACAATGATATAAATACTGATTATGTACTATTTGTCTAGTTGTTTTTAAATTCTCTTGTGAAATACAGTTGTGTGCAGTTAAGTTATGAACAAGCATGTCGTGTGATGTTTCTCTGGAGAAAAAATTACTGGGAAAAATTGTATTCTGCATATATCTCATTTGGTTTTTACTATTTACTAGTTAGTTTAAAAACAAATTATTTTATGAAACAAAAACCGATTGACAGTTATATAGTTAAATTATGACTAAGCATGTCATGTGATGTTTCCCAAGTGAAAAAATGACAGGAAAAATTACATTTGCATATATGTGATATTAAAAAGTTTATGAAAGGGCAAAGTAGAACATTTTTCTTGCAATTTATTTAAGTTCATTAAAAACAGTGTTGAGGTTGTTAAAAAGACATATTTTTATAGTACAACCCTCCACATTTTAATTCTTATGATAGAGTAATAAATGGTATAGGAGAATTTTAAATATATTTTATAATTTAATAGCACAACTTTCTCACGGAAAGAAAAGGTTAATATCATTAAACTAAAGTACTTTTATGTTCATCAAAATCATTTTGAGGTTGTACAAGATTTATATTTTTACAGCACATCCATATTCTTACTAGTATGGCTGAGTAATAAATGGTATAGGGGCATTTTAAATATAATTTAATGGCAAAACTCCCTCACTGAAAAAAACGTTTAAGTCATTAAATTAAAATCAGTACTGCTGAAATTTGTTTGCAAACAAATGTTCTGACAAGGGATATAAATACTGATTATGTTCTCGTTATTTAGTTGTTTTTACATTCTCTTGTGAAATGCAGTTGTGTTCAGATACGTTACGAACAAGCACGTCGTATCATGTTTCTCTGGTGAAAAAATTACTGGGAAAAATTACGTTCTGTGTATATATCTCATTTGGTTTTTACTATTTAGTTTTTGAAAAATTATTTTATGAAGTAAAAACCGATTGGCAGCTATACAGTTATGTTATGACTAAGCATGTCATGTGAAATGTCAGGTGAAAAAATTACATTCTGCATATATGTGATATTAAAAAGTTTATGAAAGGGCAAAATAGAACATTTTATCGCAATTTATTTAAGTTAAGAACTTTATGTTCATCAAAAACACTTTGAGGTTGTACAAGATTTACATTTTTATAGTACAACACTCCACATTCTTACTAGTATGGCAGAGCAATAAATGATACAGGGGAATCTTAAATATGACATTTTATATTTTAACGGTACAATTCTTTCACTGAAAGAAAATGTTTATATCATTAAATTAAAATCAGTACTGCTGAAATTTGTATTTGTTTGCAAACAAATGTTCTGGCAATGGATATAAATACTGATTATGTACTATTTATTTAGTTGTTTTTAAATTCTCTTGTGAAATACAGGTGAGTACAGTTAAGTTGTATACAAGCACGTCGTGTCATGTTTGTGTGGCAAAAAAATTATGTTCTGTATATCTTATTTGGTTTTTACTCTTTACTATTTAGTTTTTTAAAAATTATTTTATGAAATAAAAACCGATTGCCAGTTATATAGTTAAGTTATGACTAAACAAGCCATGTAATAAATGACAGGGAAAAAGCTTATGAAAGAGCAAAGTAGAACATTTTATCGCAATTTATTTAAGTTAAGAACTTTATGTTCTCAAAAACATTTTGAATTGTACAAGATTTATATTTTTATAGTACAACACTCCACATTTTTACTAGTATGGCAGAGCAATCAATGGTACAGGGGAATCTTAAATATGATATTTTATATTTTAACGGCACAATTCTTTCACTGAAAGAAAATGTTTATATCATTAAATTAGCAACAGTACTGCTGGAATTTGTTAGCACACAAATGTTCTGACAAAGGATATAAATACTGGTTATGTACTATTTATTTAGTTGTTTTTAAATTCTCTTGTGAAATACGGTTGTGTACAGTTAAGTTATGAACTAGCACGTTGTGTGATGTTTGTGTGGGGAAAAATTACGTTCTGCAAATGTCTCATTTGATTTTTCCTGTTTACTAGTTAGTTCAAAAAACACTATTTTATGAAATAAAAATCGATAGACAGTATATAGTTAAGTTATGACAAAGCATGTCATGTGATGTTTGTCATGTAAAAAAATGACAGGGAAAAATTACATTCTGCATATATACTATATTAAAAAGCATATGAAAGGGCAAAATAGAACATTTTTTCTTGCAAATTATTTAAGTTAAGAACAAGTTCATCAAAAACGGCTTGAAGATTGTAAGATGTATATTTTTATAGTACAACACTCCACACTCTTACTAGTATGGTAGTGTAATAAATGGTATAGGGAAATTTTAAATATATTTTATATTTTAACGGCACAATTCTCTCTCTGAAAGAAAATGTTTATCATTAAATTAAAATCAGTACTGCTGGAATTTGTTTGCACACAAATGTTCTGACAAAGGAATAAATACTGGTTATGTACTATTTATTTAGTTGTTTTTAAATCTCTTGTCAAATACGGTGTGTTGCTTATGAACAAGCACGTCGTGTGATGTTTGTATGGAGAAAAAATTACTGGGAAAAATTACATTCTTCAAATATCTCATTTGGTTTTTACTATTTACTAGTTAGTTCAAAAAACATTATTTTATGAATTAAAAACCGATAGACAGTATATAGTTAAGTTATGACAAAGCATGTCATGTAAAAAAATGACAGGGAAAAATTACATTCTGCATATTTACTATATTAAAAAGTTTATGAAAGGGCAAAATAGAACATTTTTTCTTGCAAATTATTTAAGTTGAGAACTTTAAGTTCATCAAAAACGGCTTTAAGGTTCTAAGATTTATATTTTTATAGTACAACACTCCACATTCTTACAAGTATGGTCGTGTAATAAATGGTATAGGGACATTTTAAATATGATATTTTATAATTTAATGGCACAACTCTCACTGAAAGAAAAGGTTTATATCATTAAATTAAAATCAGTACTGCTAGAATCGGTTTGCACACAAATGTTCTGACAAGGGATATAAATTCTAATTATGTACTGTTTATTCAATTGGTTTTAAATTCTCTTATGAAATGCATTGTGTACAGTTATGAAAAGGCATGATGTCTGATGTTTGTCTAGCAAAAAAATGACAGGGAAAAGTTGCATTCTGCATAATATGGCATTAAAAAGCCTGTGAAAGTTCAAAATAGAACATTTTCTCGCAATTTATTGAAGTAAGAACTTTACGTTCATCAAAAACGACTTGAGGTTGTATAAGATTTATATTTTCATAGCAAGTCCACACTAGTATGGCTGAGTAATAAATGGTATAGGTGAATTTTAAATGTGATAATTTAATGGCACAACTCTCTCACTGAAAGAAAAGATTTAAGTCATTAAATTAAAATCAGTACTGCTGGAATTTGTTCGCAAACAAATGTTCTGACAAGGGATATAAATACTGATTATGTACTATTTATCTAGTTGTTTTTAAATTCTCTGGTGAAATACAGTTGTGCCCAGCTAAGTTATGAACAAGCACGTCGTGTGATGTTTCTCTGGAGAAAAAATTACTGGGAAAAATTGTATTATGCGTATATCTCATTTGGTTTTTACTATTTACAAGTTAGTTAAAAAAATATTTTGTGAAATAAAAACCGATTGTCATTTGTATAATTAATGTGATTGTTGAAAAAATTACTGGGTATAAACAAATTATGGTATCGGTTTGGTGAAACACAGGAGGAGGTTAAAAAGCCAAATTGGTCGGAATCTTTTAAAACCGAGTCGGCCGTCCAATAGAGGGAAATGAAACTTTACCTTTAGCCGACGAGGCGAAGTCGAGGGCGATTCGTCCCGAGTCTCGTTACTTTTTTAAAATTAAGTCCACATCAGCCGACGACATTTCTCTTTCTGCTTTGGATGGCCATTACCCGTTCTCGACCAGTTTCGCCCGACGCGGCTTCACCGACCCAAAGGTGCGGGGTTGTCACAAAATCCGTCCCCCGATCCAAAACAACCCTTCAACGTAAATCTGACGGACTTTTTTCCTTTAGAACATTTCACTGAAACAAATTCCCTAGCTCCATCTCTGAGTTATAAAATCCAAGTTATTGAACACGGGGTTTCAAGAAGCCTACGATAGATGGAGGCAGAGAGACCTCTACACGTCTTTGGATCTGGTACCAGCTTATAAATTACGGTAAATGACTAATTCTAACATTTTTCATCACTAGCTAGCATATATTTTACTCTAAATCCTACTTCTAAAGTTTCAATTCAATTTTATAAAATTAACTAAACTTCAAAATTTCTTTTTTCTACCCTATTCATACTTTTTTTCAAACACCTAAAATATTCCCCCTTCTTAAAGGCTCTTAAATTTGAAAAAATCTGCCCTAGATTCCCTTTGAAGTTATAATGTCAAGCGTTGAGTGAACGGCGATCATGAACTCAAGAGATGGCTATCACTAGAGATAGTTGCTTTTCTGGGCCACCAGAAGATGCCATTTCTGACGCTCTGACGGCCGAGACCTCTAACACAAACCGTCCAAACTATTTAATGCCATAAAGTAATTAACGCAATAGAATATGTAATATGCTTCAGTATTAACAAGATACAGATGTGCCACTTAAAAAAAAAAAAAAAAAATTGGATAATTCCAAAAAATAATGGTTTTTCAAAAAGTAATATTCCAAAAAATGAAAATAGGTTTATTGAAAAAAAAAAAATTAAAAACAAGATGGTGTTATAAGTAAAAATTGAAATTTACTCAAAGACAATAAAACGGACACTTTTTTGTTGGTTATTTCAAACTGCACGTTTTTTTATTGTTACACTAGTTTTTTACCTGTGACTTTGTCCAAGTGGGACCCTTTTTTTTAATGTATCTCTCTAATGTGATGCATAGTGCTAGTATGGCTTTCTAATAATGTCTCTTTTCTCTTCTTCAGTTCACTTTGGTCTATATATGGTAAAAAATTGCCCTTAGGGATGGAATTTCAAAAAATCCAATTTTTTTTAAATGAGGGTTTGTAACAGCAGAGGTCATATCGACCCTTGGAGTGCTGTTTTTATTTTTGTATTTTTAAAGCTCATTTGAAGTATGTTAGGTTTGAATGCAGGGCTACGGGTTTTGAAACCTGGGACCTTTACCTTACAGCGATGAGTGCTTTGTCAACGCCTAAACCGTTGTGGCCACCTATCCCCCCTATCCTTATTATTATGGGATTGCACTGTCAAAATTTCAGCACTTTAGATCCAGAGGTTTGGTCTATCCAATGTTTGTCAGTCAGTCAACTTGAAGTCAAGGAACTTGAATGTACATACAGATACATATAAACTAACTCTCGTTTTCTAAACTGCCAATATCTCATTGTCACTTCTGGTTGTTATATTATAAATAAATGGACAAGCAGTTCTGTACAAACACACAATCAAAAAATCATCTTCACACTTGCTGAACCCTGTTGAAAATAATCTGGCAGAAACTGCATCCTCAGCGATGTGGTACTTGTATCCTTCAATTTTCAAACACTAGAAGTCTGGTAAAATTTATTCCCTCAGAGTATTTGATTTTCATCAGGGCGGGTTTAAATCCCCCATCCGCACTAATAAATTACTTTCACTCTTGCCACAAAGTAATCGATAATCCTTAGATTATTTACTTGTAATCAAAAGTGAATGGGTTGCAATTTTTGATGTTTTTTAATTAATTTAATAAATCTCACATATTTTTATTTGAGATGGCTGTCTTACATTAACGATTAAAAGGTTTATTTTTACAATTTTGCTGGTATGGAAATTTTCCTGCCTTCCAATTTGTCCTAAATGTATTGTGTGTATGAAAGAAGCATGAAATTTTTGAAGTAGGCCATAAACTAAGCTTCAAAATTATTAAGAAAAAGTATCACGATAGTTCAATGAAGCAATTTTCATTCAAATAACCGGTGGCCTGTTGGGGTAATAGCCCCATTCTATAATTGGAATCATGGAACGATTTATGAACCATACATTATTGTTAATTGTATATGAGTTTTGTTTTCTCATGCAGTTTTCAGTCATTTTAGTCCCATCCAATACAGGAATAGATCAGCGAGTGCAACATGGTATCACATTGAGGGCTTAAAACAGAAATTAAATTTGGACGCTTTGACAACAGTATGGATATGACCTGGTGATCCTCTTTCTGAAGAATGGAATTTCCAGCTATTTCTTCTTAGTAGGTTTGTTAAATCTGTGCACGTCTATCGGTATACGATCAACAAAATTGCCTCAGCATAAGGTTTTTTTTATATAGCCACCAAGGGCTGTTAAAACTGCACAATCTAGTTTTTTATTTTCTGTAAGTTCTGAATGCTCATCTCAGCTTTGGTGGAGTCTGATGTAACTTCCTCCTCACCTGGCAACAAATCTGAAATGAATCCGTGAATCTGCCCTTGTATTTTAAAACAGTAAGGTCCCAATTTCTGGAATATCTTTCCCTGTGGCAGGAAAAAAAAAAAAAAATCAAATGTTGTTATAATTCCGTTTATTGTTCAAGGAATAATAAATTAATTAATACTTCCTTTAACTCCAGACTAATTTGTGGTTCTGGTAACATTGTGGCAGTTACAGTACAATACAGTTTACAGTGCAGTTAGTTTGAATTCCGGCACCGGTCCCACTACACCCACCACCCTTCATATATTAATTAATTATCACCCTCACAATTTTCATAGTTTTGATCATTTTCCTAATAAATTTGAGGTCAGGCCTTTCGTGTAAGCCATCAAGGATGAAAATCCATGTAGCAGATCAGCTGTAATTTTGATTGGAGCTTTGGGTATTCACAATGACATATAAAAATACGTGAATTCATGTACTTAATAAGAATGTATCTGTTGATTCTGATATAACACTAAGACTAAAATAAATAAAATTGTCAGTTTAAAATATGTTCCAGATAGATACTATTTGACACAATTTTATACACCATTGCAGTATATAAATTACCGTTACAATTTGCAAAAATAAATAAATTACATTTGATTAAGTTTAACAAAATATTTCTACTTTGTAATCACTATTTACAGGATATCACCGAACCAAAATTATTTAAATGACACAGCACTTTTAGATAAATCTTTTCAAAGTTTAAAAAACAAAAAAACACGTTATAACATTGAACAGTAAATGTAATTTCACGTCACGTAAAACAGCAATGCATCCAAAACAAATTAAATTGATTTAAAATCAACTTTCAATCTTCGACTAATATTCATATTCCCTCAATATTTCCTTCAGCAGAGTGGTGCTTGGGGGAGCCGTTGTAAACAAACTTCCTACAAAAAAAATACATACATATAAAAAATGTAAATAAAACATAATAGCATACATTTGCCAGTATCATTGCAATTACCAATGAATTTATTCGAGGCTTTGTTTGTTATTATTTTGCAAGAGCCCTTCTCTTTAATTTGGAAGCCGATACAACGGAAACGCTCATCTGTTTTGTACAGATGAGCGGAGTTATGAGGTGTTCCGAACGGGACACCGGAAAAAGGATTAATAAAATCAGCCCAGTAGCCGGCCATCTTTAGTTTATGGCAAATGTCTTGTGCAGCCCACATGAACTAAAAATGCATTTAATAAAATAAAAAATCAAGTTTTCTGTTTAAAATTGTATTTAATTACCTGCTTAGTGAGTTGTTCAATGTCATGCTCAGTTATCTTTTTATGTTTCTTTTGCGAGAGTGAGACAACAGTCAGCTGACAAGCACTAGTGTCAGTCCCTGGAAACAGCTCGGAGATTCCTGAAATAATTTTGCTCAATAAAATAATACTTTTTTTTTTGTTTTAAATATGACAATTACCTTGGCGTAGTAGTACAGGGCATTCTTGAACATCACATTCCAACTCTGCTGCATCAATACCAGTCAACTAAATAAAGAAAAATGAAATGATAAACATCTACAAAAATTTAGTTTTTCTTCCTTACAGTTGAAGGTATGAAGGAAGCTGATATTTCATCATGCCATGCTGGGCCCACGCTGCCAGGGAGGTAAAAGCGAAATCCTTGTGGAGCCAGCAGCTCCCAGTTTGTATGCGTGGCTAGTTGCTGTTTTGCTACATCTAAAACAAAAACATCTGTGAATATTGACAGGTAGAAAACGTGGGCACCTATGATATTTTTAATTTTTGTTATCAAGTATTTCAAGTATAACACAAAATTTATTAATGTTAATACCCCCAAGCCGCAAGGGCTCTGATTGCTTCTCTCAATTGTCTCAATGCCCACTCAGCTACTGCGGTCCCTATGGGGCAAGGTAAAACAACCCCTTCCTTTCACGCTAATAAATTACATTTATTCCAATAATTTAACATAAAGTCAAAACAGACGCACATAAACTCTATATATATTTAAAAAGTAGCCCTGTGGTACTGAATGCTGTCCAATATGCCAAAATATTGTCTAGGTATGTCAAGCCATCTACAATCGAAAAGGTGCTCGACTGTTATTCTATCATTGCATAACAGGCGCCTATGCGGTTGCATGAAGGTGCCCGTGTGTTATGCTTGTATGGCCTATGTGTAATTTAAGTATTTTTATATCATTATTAATTAAATGGTATAGCTTGACATCGTCAGCAAAGAGCAAAAATTTTATATTCTGAGGGAGAAATTCAGCAACATCGGTAATAAAGATCAGAATTAATAAAGGGTGTGTGTGTATTTGCTCAATACTCTTGTGAACATACAACATTCCTAAGATCAATTTTATGTAACCTGACCCTCTTGAATAATAGAATATTATGGATTTGTATAAATTACTTAAAAATTAATTAAACTATTAGAAAAATATGAAGAGCTTTCAATGACATATGTGTTGCATCAGCCATATGATTGTAATAATTGTAGACAATCATTTATGAAGGATGAAGGGATATTTAAAAAAAAAAGAAGTAATAAATTTTCATTTTACATTCTGTAAAATTACAGAATGTGTGGTTAACTGGAAGTGGATTATAACTAATAAAAAAAGTGAATTTAAATTAAGATGACAAAAGAGAGATAGCATCTCTCGTCTTACCTTCTGCTGGGTCGCTGGCTTTTGTGACAATTTTGTAGGTTCCTCTAAAATTTGAACTGCTTTTCCGAGAGTAGTTTGACTTTTGTACGGCTTCAGCCCATTTGTTACTTCCACGGAATTTCAATATTAATTTAGGAAACAGCATCTGCATTTGAAAAGACAATTATGAGTGTAAACTGTGGGCTGTTAGTATGTACTGTGTAGCCAAAGAGGGGAAAAAACGTATGACGTATGTCTGATGATGTTTAATGTCGTAATAAAAATAAATAAAAAGAATAATAAACCAAGTATGTTTTACCTTCTTTTATAAGTCATTTCTCCGATGCAGTGCCTTCTGCATGTGACCCAAAAAGTTTATTAAAGAACAGATGTGCTTTTCTAGATCATTCATTCGGTTTAAAGCTGCTATTTTTCTTTAAATATTTGTAAATTTTCATTAAATGTTTGATCCATTCGAAGTTAGCCAACTTGTAACAAAGAACTTTTGTAAACGTGGCAGTAGCCACATCCTGCAAGTTACACGTATTTCCGTTTGTCATCTTATTCAAACCATTCATAATTCATTCAATTCTGTATAAAAAGTGAATTGAAGCACAAAGAATTTTCGTCATTTGCCTCCTTCAACCCCACCTTACAAAATACCTTATTTTCCTTTAAAAATATTCTTTTCTTAGTCATTCAAACCTATATTCTTTTCTTAGTCATTCAAACCTATATTCTTTTCTTAGTCATTCAAACCTATATATTTTATATGAAAGTAAACGTTATTTATAAAACAAGGAAACATTTAATACAATTGTATTTCTTCAGTTACATTTCATTATGGTTATTTCACTTCAAACACACTATTTAATAAACGTACATAGGGGATATGGATAGGGATAAAAGAGGTGGCCACAAGGCCTTCTCCAGCTTGACCGAGTAGATCTACTGTGCTCCCATTTTTATTTTTTATTTTTTTATAACTCACAGGCCAGCTTCAAGTTGTTAATTAACCTCCATAGCTTTTCCAGTCGCTCTTTAGTGTAACACCTTGCTTGTGGCTTTCCCTGTCCTATTATAAAATGTGTTCTGTGGTCTCCTCTTCCTGGCATTATCTGCACAATACTTCTTCTGCCTGTACTCTATCCGGTGCATGTGCTTTCTTAAGTAGCAGTGCTCTGTATAGGAGTCCAACCAGAATAATAAACACAAATCCACACACACACACACACACACACACACACACACACACACACACACACACACACACACACACACACACACACACACACACACACACACACACACCTCAAAACTTTCCTGAAACTGCCTAAATGCCATAAAAACACTGGGACCTACAAATAGCTAGGTGGGCACTAGGTCATGAGGTAATTTCAGACAATGAGTCAATAGACATGGTGATGCTGAGGATACTAGAAAGCGGGGTTTGGGCTCCCCAGGCACTGCAGCCATCTGGCTTATTGTATTTTTCTAGTTCGCTTGTTCAGTGCAATCAACTCAATCCTTCTTCTCAGAAGTATTAGGTCATTGACTGTTGGTGCTATAATTTCATTCCTTAGGTTTTTTGTATATTGCTAGGTTATGTCTTCATCGAGCTGTTGCTTCGCATTCAAAGTTGGTATGGGTGGCTGTTTTTTTCCTCCTCATTGCATAATCTGCAAATGGGATCATCGTTGTACATGCTCATGTTATGTAGATGTTTCTCAGATGCCAGTGAACTGTTAATAGTTCTATCACTCTTCTGAGTCTGGCCCTCTCCAGCAGTGAGTTTGCCAGTCTTGGTGAGAGTTGGTCAACAGACATACAAACTAAAAAGGGAGCCATGGAACAACTCATAGCTCAAATCCATTTTGTGGCATAAACTACAATGTAATCACATTAAAATGTTAGGGGGTTAATTCAAGCTTGAAGTAAGAAAAAAAGACTGCTCATAAAAACAACCCAGTGGGAGAAAGAAGAAATTTTGCTTAACAGAAACAAATTAAAAACATGTACATATCCTGTAAAAATACCACCTTAAAATGGGACTATCATTAGATGGCCAATGTCGATTACGTCTACAAGGGACTGAGACTATAGAAAATAATGCATCCCCCACAATATCTAGAACAAGGCTGTGATACCTATAGATTTTGATACCATACCCCTGAGAAGAATTCTTTACTTCTTAAAAGAAACCAAAATCTTCCAGGAAAACTATTAACACAGATCAATACAATAGACAAAAGTTTAAGTGGAAAAGAAAGAAACCCCCTATGATTTCAAATGGGGAAAAGAGCCCTATCAAAAGGTGTTCCTTAGAGGATTTGACTCATAGAAGAAGGGTCATCCTCACCCTCTTAAGAATAGGCCATGCCAGGTTGACACTTACTTTTGGACGAAAGTCATTATTTTTCAGGGATGTAGAACAAGGTTGTTTAATTTGTCCCACTGAATTAAAGGGTGTCATTCCTTAGCTCCATATAGAGAACGTGTAGGAATGCCACCGATTGTGAAAATTGGGGTTTGAGTGGGGCAATGAGCCTTTGAGACCTTTGTTTTTATTTTTGGAGGAAAGAGGCTACCAGAATAAAAGGGCTCCTTTAATGTAGCCGGGTAGACATCTTGTGTGTATTGAATGTGAATGTATTTATTAGAGTGAATGTGTAGTGTGCGAGGGTTGTGGAATATTGAATACCCCAAAGATCCTCAGTTAGACTAGTTATATGTTATGGGAAAAGTGTGATAAGAGGAAAATCATGTACCTTAACTGAGTGAATGCTATGTAAATAGTAAATAATGAATGAGAATATGCCTAGAGTTAAAAATCACATGCCTTGAGGGCTGAAATGACATTACTGTTGACAGTCCCTGGAGCCTTACTTTGATACCAGGCCGCGGGGGAGGGGGGGTCTGATCACAGTCCAAATTCGAGAGAAGTCATAAGCTTAATTCTGTGTACATATATGTATACTGTATATGTGTATGGATGAATATACAGAATTGAGGTTATATAAATCAATCAATGAAATGTATTTTATTAAGTTTTAGATATAATAATATAGTACGCATCCATATAAACTTTGAAATTTGAGATGCAAATGAAACCAGGAAAAAATAAACAAGTCTTTATTTAATAAAAAATGTATTTTATTATTTTATACATTTATTATCTTTTGTGTTTAAATATTTTATAATACTGCTTTACCGTGGAGCCCTCATACAGGACAAAAGATTAGGAATTGGTCAAAGGCATATTGCATGTTAATCTTATATTAATCTGCTCTTTAAAGCGTCGTTTGTATCAGGATGACAAAATCTTTTTTTATTTTATTTTTATTTTTTTTAATAGAGCTACACTGCATTTATAAGAACATATTTGATATAATATTACCTTATATTAATTTATTTATTAATTAACAAATATTATTATTTTTTAAATAAAAAGTTATATAATATAAGGTACTTTTTTCTCTAGAATGTAATAATCACAAATATAAATTTGCAAGTTTTGATATTAAAAATGATTAAAAACAAAATTTTGCCTTTTTATCTATGTTCCTTCGTCCTGTTTGGATGGTGGCAATGATGGCTCATTTTTTGAGTCATTAGAACGACTTTTGTCGCCACCTGGAATGAAAACTTTTCTTAGTAAGTTTAATAAAAATTTAAAAAATAAAAAATTACCCGGAATTTTCTTCTTGCATTAAACTGTTTTAGCCTTTCAACTGCTCCTTCCATGTGAGTCTGTTTAGTGCTCTCTCCGTTGACCCATGGATGCAGCAATGCTTCTTTTGCACTCAACCTTACTGAAGGTTTACTGCTCAACATCTGTCATTTATTAATTTTATCAGTATGAACAATCAATAAAAAAATAAAATAAACTAAAAAAGTAGCTTTCTGTTAAATCCCACTTCTCTCAAAAGGTGTTTAACTGAATATGAAACATCTTCCCAACTCGGTACCGACAATCCTGGAGAAATTTCAATATATTCAGATGCATCTGTTTCCGGTTCGAGGCCAAATAGCCTAAATATTAACAAAGAGATGTGTTTTTAGTAAGTAACTTGTCGATGCAATAATAATTAAAAAAACATACATTACATAAAGAACAATTCCTAAACTCCAAATATCACCAGAAATAGTAGGAACATCTTCATTCTCAGGAGCTAAAACATATTAAAATTTCATAATCTTTTACTTTTATATATATATATATATATATANTTAAGTATGGAAGGTATATGATTGAAAAAAAATTTTTAGATTGCCTTATAACATTGTTGATGAAATTTTCAAAAGATGGTTTAAGTTATATTTACTAAATAACGATAGTTGATTAGTTTCAGCAAAAACCACGGATTTTTATCTGAGAATAATTGAGAATTTTTGGGAAAAAAAATTGTAAAGTGGTATGAACTCTTGTCCGCGTAACCCAATGCATAGTTGTTATTAAGCCATCCTCTATACCATATTTTATTATTATTATTTATTTGACTCCAAAAATTTTATATAGCCATTTTTTTACAATATTACATTATTATTATTATTATTGAGAACTAGATATTAGGATATTTTTATACACTTTTATACAATCACACAGTAACACTACTATTTCTAAGGAAACCAAGTTAACTCACGATATACCGCCAATACCAGCGGTTCACTTTTATTAAAATTAATAAATTTTTATATTCACTTATTTTAATTGAATTTTAATTATTTTAATTCACTTTTATTACTTTTTAAGTTCCATTTTCATTCCACTTTCAAAGTGCTGAACTTAATAGAAAATTTGTGTAGAGGTGAATGTTAAAAAGGCAAAGCACACTAAATGCAATATCACACTAAATAATAATGCTCCATACCGAGTAGAATTGCAAAACAGAGTTTCATTTTAATGAACTAACAAAAAATAAAATGTCAAGTGTATTATATAGCTGTGAAAGTAATAAATCACAAAATAGGAAATGATTTTTTTGATAATTTATTTAGAAATCGTGAGATGCGGTCTGGTGTGACGTAGGTTTCAGAAAAACATTTTCTTTATCGTGCCAACGTTTCGATCTTTATTGAGATCATCTTCAGGGCTCAAAGTGTTTGTCTTCTGTGTAATTGTGCCATTCTTGCGTGTTGTGTTGAGTGTTTTTTGATAATGATTTTTTTCAATTTCATATTATACAAACATAATTATTTTTACATTCTTCCTAATAATTAAGTACAGTTAATCAATAATCCAAAGAATTTTTTATAAAGATACACATTTTTTATTCAATTTTCTTACCAACATAAACCGTTGTGTAGGTACTGGGTGTATGACTAGCAAATGAGACGTCCCTAAGTTTAAGAATAGCCTCAGGGTCTTCAGATTGGTATATCAGGCTCTCAGGTCTTATGTCCCCATGGACAATCCCTTTGGAATGAAGGCACTGAAAGAAAAAAACAAGAAAATCAAAATACAATTTGCATGTAAATTTTTACATTTACCTCTAGTGCAGAGAGTATGCTGTGTGTTACATGAGCAGCTTGCACCTCACTATAATGTCCAAGTGTAACTATTCTTTCAAATAGTTCTTCTCCCGTGATCCTCTCGCACAGGAACATAACTTCATCTTTTGTTTCGAAACCCTCAAAAATATGGATCTACAAACAGTTTTCGGTAAGACTAAGGCAATTTGTGAAAAATCATCTAATTACCAAGTTGGTGTGTCTGATTTTTATTATCTGTTCGAGCTGGTTTTTGATCTTTTCTTTATTGACATCTTTCTAGAAAAGTTAGAAAACCTTTTATTTTCATATTTTCAAATGATTAAAACATAATAATGATACCTTATTATAAATTCGGCATGCCCTCTCGGTTTTTCCTTTATAAAGGCATTTGTATACTGTTGAAAACTGCCCTCTGAAACAAAGAAATTTACTTTATTGGTATTGGATAAAAAGAAAAAAAAACATTACATTGAATCTCCTTTTAATTATTTTGAGATAATGCTGTGCAACATATAAATAATATTATGTACTACGAAGAACCATCGTGAATTCAGATAACGTGGTTGTATTTATACTTAAGGAAGAAGATATTTTTTATGCTAATCGCTGAGCTTTAGCAATTGATATTTAAAAAATATTTTTAAAAAAATTGATATTAAAAATGTTTAATTACACTTAGGTCACAAGGCCAGTGATTTTTCAATCATTGGATTTACAGATTTCTGGTTGAGATGACGGGATCTTTATGAGAGCAAAGTATCATCTGCATGCGTGGTAAGGATAGTATTAGATAGGATAGAAATGTCTGATACAGGCCCTAAGGTTCCTTGGTTTGCCCATGCAATTGTGCAATAGCTGGCTGATAGAGACGAACCACTGATGACTTGAAAGTATAGTTGGTTTAGTAGGATTTTAGGATCAAGTAGTAGGTAGAAGGAAGGGCTCTTTTAAGCTTCCAGAGTAACTCCGAGGGCCATCATTTAACGTTTATTCAAATAAGTATTAAAAGAAAAAAATTAAGAGTATGTTTTTTTTAATTTACTTTAAAAAAACCAAGATAAATGATCCATGGTATTGGTTGATTTATGTTAATAAAGCGTTCATAATATTGTAAGAAATTGATTGTTATTATAATATTATTATCTTATTTCTTTGAAGATTAGCAATAGGGAATAGCCGAAAAATCATGGGGAAAACCAAATGAATCTCATCAACCAATGCAAAACACCAGACAAAGATAGTGGCATTTAATTGGATTAGATGGGAATCCTTTACCTATTAGCTGCTACCAGAGCATGGACAGGTCAATTCTGATACTTAACAGTTCTTAACTTGGTCAAATATAATCAAGGAAAAAATAATTTGAGTTTGTGATGTGATTGTTGACAATTGATAACTGTAGAATTGATTTTAGACAAATCCACATTCTGTCAAAGTACTCCAGTACTTGCACATTAGTCGCATATTCGCATCTTCAAGGTGAAAAAAGAGCAGAAGGCTGGTTGCGCATGACTTTTACTTTTTGCATTGATAACACTTCGAATCAGTTATCTCTGATCATCCTCATCTGTTATCACTTAATTTTAATAATAATACCACTTAATAATAGTTGTAATAGCTCTGTCTATCTGTTTATGTCTCTCTCTCTCTCTCTCTCTCTCNTTTTTCCACTCTTTTTCTTCTCTCTCTCTCTCTCTCTCTCTCTCTCTCTCTCTCTCTCTCGCGCGCGCGCGCTTTCTCCCTTTTCTTAACTTTCTCACTTTCTTCCTTTCTCTTTCTCTCACTTTTCTCTCTTTTTCTTCTCTCTCTCTCTCTCTCTCTCTTGTTTTCTCCCTTTTCTTAACTCTCTCACTTTCTTCCTTTATCTTTCTCTCACTTTGCTCTCTTTTTCTTTTCTCTCTCTCTCTCTCTCTCTCTCGTTTTCTCCCTTTTCTTAACTCACTCACTTTCTTCCTTTCGCTTTCTCTCACTTTTCTCTCTTTTTCTTCTCTCCCACTCTCTCTCTTTCTCCCTTTTCTTTACTCTCTCACTTTCTTCCTTTTGCTTTCTCTCACTTTTCTCTCTTTTTCTTCTCCCGCTCTCTCTCTCTCTCTCTCTCTCTCTCTCTCTCTCTCTCTCTCTCTCTCTCTATTTTTCTCTCTTTGCTGTTTATTGTTTTATTCTTTACATAAATAAATACATATTATCTTGTAAATTTATACAAAATTTTTTAAAATAAAAATATCAAAAACGTTTTTCATGTAGTCTAAGTGTAAAAACCAAGAGTCTGCATAAATTGTATGTATAATTGACAAGATAACACGTTAAATAGAAGAAAGGTCCACGAGACCTAACTTTTGCAAGGTTAAATAAAACTTTTAATCAATCTGCCTGCAATCAATTTGTTTTCTCTTTCTCTCATTTTCTTCCTTTCTCTTTGTCTCACTTTTCTTTTCTTCACTCTTGCTTTCTCTCACTTTTCTTTTCTTCTCTCTTGCTCTCTCTCACTTTTCTCTTTCTCACTCTTTCTTACTTTCTTTCTCTCCCTCTCGAGAGAGAAGAAGAATAGAGAGATTATGAGATTTACATAACTCCTAACACATTCCCCGTGCACGTACAAATGAAACTCAAACACACACATACGCACGCACGTGCGCACACGCATATTAATATAATATGTAACTCTTAAAACAAAGATTTTTCTAATAGTTGAAACCGTAACACGATTGATTTGGGCAATAAGAATAACTTGTTTATAAATAACCGACGTTAATGCGGTTTCTGACATAAATAGGTTTAGGTCAAGAGCATTGGCAATAATTATACCAAAGGTTGGAAACCCGATTTCTTCGTTGGCATCTTCTAAATAAATAAACCATCGGTGTTTACAAACAGTAGCGTTCTTAATGAAATTGTCCTTTGGAACGTACTGAAGTAACGACTCATCAAGAACACTTTAAAATTTTGATAAATCCGTTATTCCGAAAATTTTAACCTTATTTCCAAATAGCCTACTCAAAGAAGGGGCCGTTGAACTTGACCAAAAGATGAGTTCTTAAACTGTTTACTGTTAATTTTTAAAACAGGTAAGTAGCTCACTGTATGAGTCATAAATGGCGGTCTAGAGAAAAAATTGCATTGTTCTTAAGAAAGGGGGTCGCACGATGGCAATCCACCTTGACCGAGAAAAATCCAATTATTGCTGTACGTCAAGGACTCCTAAGACATGAATTATCAACCAAAACTGAGAGGAAAAAGAAAGTGGCCACCATTAATATTTTTTAATAAGAGATCTCTTAGACAATCCTCTATTGATTATCTTACAACAAAATTTGGTCCATCTTAAAGAATTATAGGTAAATAAAACTCAGGTAAAATCTCCCACTTGCTTAAGATTGGATTTTGTAAATAAATCTTTGGATAGTCAATCTCTTCTTTGTTGGTTTTCTGTAAAGCTTCTTTCTAACGTTCCGGTAGTTTGATTTTTTTAATTTCCACCAGTTAAGTTTCAAATTAGTTTAAGTGAATTAGATTCGACGATTGTTGGAAGATGGAAGAAGTCAGGCGTATGTGGCCAGGGTGCTTAACATTCCCAGAGCAACCATCAGAAGGTCTTCAATCACTAACAACTGGAGGTTACTCAAGAAGGCATCAGGTCGCCATCAGAGAGATGATCGTTTTATTGTTTCGAATGTACTCCGTAATCGACATTACACTGCTGTCGAGATCAAGCAACGACTTCAACAAGTAGGGATGTCGAAAGGGCGAAGACTTTCAGAAGCTGGATTACGTGCGAGAAGGTCTGCCTCTGATCCAGAACTTTAGACAAAGCACAGAACAGCTCTTAAGTTTCGCACGAGATCACATAAATTGGTCTGAGAAAGAATGGACTAAAATTTTGTTTTCGGATGAGTCAAGGTTTTGTTTGTCTTCTGATGGCTGTGATAGAGATGGAGAAGAACAGAAAAGCGATATATCCCCGCAACATTTTCACTCCGGAGACGTTTTGGAGGTGGTGGTGCTATGTCTTGAGCAGGCATTTCTATGGAAGGTCGAACATACTTGATCTTCATCAAAGGTTCCTTAGCAGCTGTGCAATACATTGAAGATGTGCTATTAGAAGAAGTTCCTTATATGACACTAATTGGCTAGGCCCCACACAGCTAGGATCGTTGGTGACTACTTAGAACGGGCTAGTCAATGTTTACTGGAGTGTCAACGTGCACTTTCCGACTTAAACCCTTTCGAACACCTTTGGGACGAGTTGTCAAAGAGGGTAAAAAGTCGTCAAGTATGCCGGAGAATTTGCAGGAATTAAGAATGACGCTGTTGGAAGAGTATGAAAATATTCCAATTTTTTAATTATCTACATTAATTTTTTTAAAAATATTCAGCGATCACGTTTTTGCATCGCAGTGTAGTCTGTTCAAAAAAACAGTCTATATTAAATTAATCTGCCTTTGAACGAGAATAACGTATAAGCAATAAAAATTAAAACAAAGAGGTTGTGAAGTTCTGCAAATACCCCCCCCCCCCATCAAACGTATGTGATTTGATGATTTAAAAGGTAAAACACACACACACACACACACACACACACAAATGCTCTAACAAACAGGCAACTGGCTATAGTAAAAGCACTAAAGTGGGTAGATAGTCAGCCTAAAAATTTACAACAAATAAGAATAGCTACTGACAGTAGAATCACCATTGACTCATTGCTGAACACCAAAATACATCTGCCCCTTAGAAGACATAAGAAGTAACCTAAAGCGGATAGGGAAAAGCGCACAGTCTCATTCTCATGGGCACAGCGGGAAATGAGATCGCTGACCAAATGTCTAAGGCTGCTTCCCAAAACGAACACTTGTCATTTGCACATTCAAAGGTCCCTCTATCTGCAGTTAAGAGATGGCTGAATCAACGCAGCTTGGCTAGATGGGAAGAAATTTGGTGTAACTCTATCCAGGGACGACTGACCAGGGAATTCTTTCTATCGGTCTCATTCCAACTGCGAATGGACTACAGGCGTACTCAAATCCTGACAGGACATGAAAAATTGGCGGAGTATCTCTTTCGCTTTAATATTATCCCCGACCCATCTTGTTCTTGCAGTCGGGCACCTCCTCAGACTGTGGATCACCTTATGGAGTGCGTGGCTTACGGTGGCCGCCCCCAACAAAGTCATACTTTTTGGAGACCGAAATGCTACGTATTTTATGAACTGACAATTACTTAAGGTTTTTGGTTGAGATAAAAAAAAGTTAATGGCACGAGAGGGATTCGAACCCACGACCTTCGGCTAGATACGCCGCTGCTCTACCACCTGAGCTATCGTGACCTCGATCCACTCGGACATCAACTGCCCATCTCAACCCCACCTTTTGAGTTTTCCCTCCTTTTGCCATTTTTCAAATCCGTCGTGGATTCGAATCCCTCTCGTGCCATTAACTTTTTTTCATCTCAACCAAAAACCTTAAGTAATTGTCAGTTATTAATTGGTCAAGCGGACCACGAAAGTAGTGAATTAGTATTTTATGAAGTTGTTTTCGGGAATAATGACGTTCATGAATAATTAACACTTAAAAAAAGTTAATTTAATTGTGTTAATCATTATTAGGAGGTAAATATGCTTTGTAATTTTTAATTATGTTATTGTTATTATGTTTATTTCATGTAATACTTAATGTAGTTTAAAAAACATTCACATGCTACTGACTTCATTTTGAGAAATTTACTTTGTACGATGTCATGTGATGTCAACAGCTTAATCTGGCGACAATAAATCGAGGAAAATGGATTATATTCTCATTGGTATATGAATCATATGTATGCCAAAGATAATGGAGTATGTAGATTACTGTTTTCTTTGTCGGACTCTTAGTCAAACTTCGTCAATCATGACTTACATCGTCCTCGTGTCGTTTCCAGCCAACCAAAGTCCACAGAAGCTTCATTATAACGAGAGTTAACGTTTTATAAAATTTTATACATTAAATATCTGCAATACGTTGCATAAGAAAGCATTTGGAGAAAGAATTGTTTTTTTCGGAATCACATTAAATCATGGACACGCTCAATGAAAATAACGTGACGAGAATAATACGCTAATAATTAATTTTTACATAATTTACAAAACAGATTTTTTTTTCAAAGGCTTCTAATTATTTTATTCATTGTTTTTTTAAAAAAGTGTTTGTATTTTCCGTGTTTTAAATAAAACATGTCGCCACTCACTTGGCTATGATGTCCCCAAGTATGTAACGGTCTTCGATGTTTCCATGGCAGTTGACCAAATCTTCCATCTCGGTCATGGTGCCTAGAAAATTACGTAAAATTATTTTTTTCTCGCTATAAAAAGCAAGGTTTAAAGGGTTTATGAAGTGACTAGTTATACAAAGGAATAAACTCTGACTTCCTTTTCTTTCAATGTCAACTATAACTGCTAGATTATCTGTGTCAAATCCTTATTTTACAACTGACTGCTCCTGCATTATAGTAGTGGATGTCATATTTTTAAACGCATAAAATCAAATTTAAACAAATAAGTGATAATCCTTTTAACTACAGAAAATATATTAAGAAACCATTAGTTCTTGAATGATGAAATGAAAAATAATTCTTACATGAGGAGTCAGAGTTGTTTTTCATCAATAACACATTTAAAGCTTCTTGCTTGAATTTATTTAATTTTAATATGTAGTATTCAGTTTTCATTTAATAAGACAATTCTGTCATCAATTTAATCGTCCCTTCGCTTAAGCTTGATTTTTACTTGATATAAGTTTTTATGGGATGTTAGAATCTATCATGGCCAACCCATCATCCTGAAACAAATAACTACCGATCCTACGAAACACACCATTCGAAAGCTTATTACATAAAACAGTTTTTGTGAAATTTATCAATCTCTAGGAATTTGATCACAGAGTAGAGAATTTTTGAAATTTTTCAAATATCATCTAATATTTATATTTTGTAGGCTTGTACCAGCTAAACGTCCATTGGCTGGAATAATTCAGTAGACGACTCATTCTCTAGGCAATTTAACGTAGATTTTAAATAACAACTTCAATTTTTATGAGAAAAAAAATCCGTTGGTATCGTAGATAAACGATTTTTGTGTATGAGGAATCTGTTTTTTTTTTTTGTGAAAAATTTAAAAGTTGGTTTCTTTTAGATGAAGTAAGTTAGAAAACCCATTTTTCGGCATTCAACTCCATTTACTGTCTACCATAACCCAATATTTTTTTATATCTCATAGCAAACCACCCTTTATATGATGATCTTTCATTTCTGAACATTCGTCATCATCATACTATTATTTTTGTGAAGAGAGATTTGAATTTGCTGAAAAGAAGTTCTGATAAATTTTTTTATCAAAGATATAATTATAACTAGCAATTATGTTTCAGTTTCCCTTGAATTGTTCTATTTTTATATTATTAGAAGAAATTTTAAAGGTAGGTTCATAGCAGATATTGCCAAAAATAGTTTTGCCCTAACTTCTATGTTATTTGTGCATACTTTATTTCATTATTGTATACTACATTATATTCATACACTTCGACGTATCCTTTTGAACGTATTGAAGAAACGTTTTAATGAAAACACGTTTAAGAGATTTTTGAGCTAAAAACCTATGGGTTAGGTTAAGATAGGTAGGGAAAGGGACGCGTTTGGTTAGGTATGGTTAGTGTTAGAGATAGGTCAGGTTAAGATTGGGATTAGGGTTAGGGACGTGTTGGGTGATTAGATTAGTTAGGGTTAGGGACGAGTTAGGTTTCAAAAAAGTTTAAAATCTAGTATAATTCTGAACAGTAAAAATCTTTGTTTATATATAACTGACGCTAATGAGGTTTCTGACAAATACTTGTAGGCCAAGGACATTGACAATAATTATTATAAGGAAGGTTGAAAACCCATTTTCTATCAGGGTTGACGTCTCTTAAATAAACGGTTTACAAACAATTCCAATCTCAATGAAATTGTCTTTTAACGTAACCTTTTGGTCTGAAAAACGACTTAGGAAGAACACTTTTGAACAGATTTTTGAGTTAAAAAACCTTTGTCACCAATGGGAATTAGTAATTGTCTATTATAAGGCTAGGTAGGTTGGTTAAGGTTAGGGTAGGGTTGGGTTGGGTTAGGTTAGGTAGGGTTAGGGACAAGTTACGTTAGGTTAGGTGGGGTTATGGTTAGGTTAAATAAACCATCGGTTTATAAGCAATTTCAGTCTTGATGAAATTACCCGTTTACTTATCCAATTGAACATACTGAAGAAACGATATAGGAAGAATACTTTTGATCAGATTTTTGTTAGTAATGGCCTATATGGTTAGGCTAGGTAGGTTGGTTAGGGATGGTTAGGGACGTTACATTACGTTAGGTGGGGTTATGGTTAGGTTAAATAAACCATCGTTTTATAAGTAATTTCAGTCTTGATGAAATTACCGTTTTACTTATCCATTTCAACATCCTGAAGAAACGATATAGCAAGAACACTTTTGATCAGATTTTTGCTAGTAATGGCCTATATGGTTAGACTAGGTAGGTTGGTTAGAGATGGTTAGGGACAAGTTACGTTACGTTAGGTGGGGTTATGGTTAGGTTAAATAAACCATCGGTTTATAAGCAATTTCAGTCTTGATGAAATTACCCCTTTACTTATCCAATTGAACATACTGAAGAAACGATATAGCAAGAACACTTTTAATCAGATTTTTGTTAGTAATAGCCTATATGGTTAGGCTAGGTAGGTTGGTTAGGGATAGTTAGGGACAAGTTACGTTACGTTAGGTGGGGTTATGGTTAGGTTAAATAAACCATCGGTTTATAAGCAATTTCAGTCTTGATGAAATTACCCCTTTACTTATCCAATTGAACATACTGAAGAAACGATATAGCAAGAACATTTTTGACCAGATTTTTGTTAGTAATGGTTAGGCTAGGTAGGATGGTTAGGATTAGGGACGAATTACTTTAGGTATGCTTCATATCCATGGATAAATGCTTTTCCACGAAGCGTCGAAAATACGCGAGTTTTTTCTTCTTTTTTCCATAGTTCCCTTCTCCTGCATTTGCTAATTATGTTTCATAGGTTGGTTGCTTTAGATTTATGCTTTCATGAGAAATTAATTGAAATTTTAGATATGAGGCGTTTTTTGTGAAATTTATTTAGTTTTTGTGTATCTTCTACATATTTTATAAAATAAATTGTTTTGCTTTTCATTGAGATTTAATGCAGTATGTCTTATATTGTATCCCATTATACTTTCTTGAGGCATAAGTAAATTTCATTCATGACTTTTCGGAATAAATTTATTCTTTCGTACAACTCAAAATTTATCATTAATAAAATTGAATCAGTGTTATCAGGAAGATAAGCTTCTGACATAGTTATCTGTTTGCAGTTCACAATGGAAATGTCAGAAATCATCAGCAATAGGTGATCATCTTGTGGGAAAATGCTTACAAATATAACTATAGTTTATAAGTAAATTTTCACGTCATTAATATTTTATTGAATTTCTTCTAATTATTCAATGTTATGACTTTTTTAAATTAATCTATTTTGCGTTGACAATTTATCAAGTGAGTCACCAGGTCAGGCAGCAGAATTATTCTTGGACATTGTCCCGGTATGTTTGATTCGGCTCCTTTGGTCCATGTGTTTATTTGGTTGAACGTGACACACAAACAGTGAAAAAATGTCTAAGGATTTTATACTTAAATATGAAGTTGAAGTTGTAATAGAATTAGCAACAGCAACAAATATGGGGTTGAGATTGTACGCCTACTTTTATTTACCAGTACTTCAAATTGGAATTATATCTTGTTTTTGAGTTACTATTTAAAACCTTGCGCCCTAATCAGTTTAATCTCGAAAGATTCTTGGCACATTTATGCTAGTTTCTTTATAAATATTCCTTGGATGTGAAATTAAAATTCTTGTTGACGTTTTAGTAATCCCTTTGTGATTTATGCAACGTAAATTGAGTTAAAATTTATCTTTTGGCCGTATTTTGTAAAGATCTCATTCTTTACGATAACGAACAGTTTTAAAATCCATCAAAAGAAGGTGAAAATATGCGATCTCGTTTAATTGAGTCAATTTTTCTTATATTTCGACCTCAACAGTTTAACTTATGATTTTTCCTTCCTGAAGGTGGGATAATAGGTCATCTCAAAAAAAACCACAACCAGTTTTTATCCATACGTTTCGGATTTATTTTAATCCTTCCTCAGGTGAGTTAACGCAATGGTTAAAACAGTGGTCGTCAGTCATTAATATTTTATAACAGTTTATTTTAAAAAAAGAGCCAGTGTGGTACTTATTCAGACTACGAACAAACGTTTTAATATTTTGAACCTGAAGTCAGGTAAACTGTTATAAAATATTAATGACTGACGACCACTGTTTTAACCATTGCGTTAACTCACCTGAGGAAGGATTAAAATAAATCCGAAACGTTGTGGATAAAAACTGTTCATGGTTTTTTTTAGATGACCTATTATCCTACCTTCAAGTAGGAAAAATTTAAATAAATAAAATTTAGTCAATTCCTTAGTCGGTCGCGGAATTCTTTTCAGGCGTCCAATTTTTTATTTTTTAATCACCGATAAAAATACCATAAATCGCGCAGTAAAATCTCCAACGCCTAACGTTTTATTCGGCTGCATTAAAAAGCTCTTTAGATTTTATAATTTATTTATTTCTATTTAACGACCGATTTTGAAAATAGCTTGAATGTCACAGACAATGCTCATTATGTAATATTTATACTACTGAATTGGAAATTACGACCTAAACGTTGTATAACTAGGCAGAATTTTTCGAAATTGTTGACGTTGAACTAAAATGAAAAGCCACAAATGACCACGATCAGATGTGATTTTTTTATTATTTCAATCAAAGAATGGAAAAGGAAGACAATAGCTTTCCAATTTACACTCGGGTCAAGAGATCAAACAATTTACAGCTGACCCTGCGTCTTCAATAACATTGTATTATGTATAAATTGGTTGATTATTTCATTTGAGATGCCCTCGTAGAATACCCAGAGTACTTATGAAACAAAAGGAAAAACTATTAAATTTATATATAGCTGACCTCAGTCGATTTTTCTAAAACAGGAAATTCAGTTTCGAGTGTGATAGTCTATTTTATGATAGTGGATTGTTAATTTTTTTTGCCAATTTACGTTATAGCTTCGCAGCTTGGATTTTATGGTTTTGTTGAGAACCATTGCACCGTCAAAACTAAAACCTCGCAATTAAACAATTTATGATTTTTTTCAAGTGGTTACATCATTATCACTGTGAAATCATTAAACCGAAAATATTTTTAACAGATACAACAATAATAATTAATAGATATTGTAATTTATCAAACCGAAAGTGTGCCTCCACCTCAACAGTTAAAATATTAAGATTAAATAATAATAATTATTATTATATTAATAAGATTTCGTGGTCCGATTGGCCAAATAACATCTTTCAATTAATTAATCTTTATGTAAGGTGTTGGTTGAAATGAAAAAGTTAGTGTCACGAGCGGGATTCGAACCCACGACCTTTGGCTTACGCCGCTGCTCTACCACTTGAGCTATCGTGACTTCGTTCCACTCGGAAGTCACGATAGCTCAAGTGGTAGAGCAGCGGCGTATTTAGCCGAAGGTCGTGGGTTCGAATCCCGCTCGTGACACTAACTTTTTTATCTCAACCAATACCTTACATAATAATAATAAATGTTTATTTGCAAGAACTTTACATATAAATTTATAATAAAAATAATATGTTGGTACATCCTGCGTAAAAAACATAATACAGAATAAATGTGTGGTAATTAGTGACCGTTAATCGATAATTATTCAGAAATCGTGAGATGCGGTCTGGTGTGATGTAGGTTTCAGAAAAACATTTTCTTTATCGTGCCAACGTTTCGATCTTTTTGAGATCATCTTCAGGACTCAATAAAGATCGAAACGTTGGCACATAAAGAAAATGTTTTTCTGAAACCTACATCACACCAGACCGCATCTCACGATTTCTGAATATTACAGAATAAACTTGTATCATGAAAAGAAAAAAATGAAATCTTGGCTTTAAAATATCTTAACTACAATTAAAAAGTTTTGAAATTAGAAATTTTTTGCCTTCTTGGTAGTTTTTGAAATTTTAAATACTAATCCTCTCTTTACTAAAAAAATAAAAAAGTGCCATATATATAATGAAAAATTATAATATTGCGTAGTTTTTATGTTCTAAAAATGTGAGTTACCCAATGAATTGTGTCTTGTGTTATATTCACTGATGTAACTAGTTACAAGATTATTTTTATGTAGATACAAACAAGATTTCGTATTCATTACTTTAAATTCACTGTGTAATTTTTTCATATTATATGTATATTGTTTACGTAAAATAATTTTAAGAAGTGAATTCAGAGTTACACCCAGAGTCTTAGTGTAGCATTTATTAGTACCTCCCCATGAAACAATACCATAGGCTTTTATGTATGGATTGTGCAAGAGAAAAATATATTGCCCTTAAGAGTTCAATTTTCATAAAGTTGCGTAAAATTCTAAATTTATAAAAGAGCATTCTCAGACGGGAAACCAAAGAATCAATATGCAAATTAAATTTCAAATTCGAGTCCAATGTCACACCAAGATATCTAATACTGTAACCAAAAGGATAGGCAAGCAAGAACACACATAATTATCATAAAAAGTATGAAAAACAAATTTTAAATTATTAGTATTTATTTTTTTTTCTCAATAAAAAGTGAAATATATTACTTTTTTTGTGTTTAAAAGTAGAAAGTTTGAGTTTAACCAAAAATTAATCATTTTTGTATCATTATTTATAATTTTAGTTAAATTAATTAAATTATCACCAGAGAAAACGATACATGTATCATCTGCATAACTAAATATTTTTCCAGAGAATTTAATTTTCAAAAAATCATTAATATATAAAAGAAACAAAATTGGGCCTAAGACTATTCCTTGTGGTACACCCGATTCAACGCGTAAAGAAGAATTATAAACTGTTCCAACCTTTGTGACTAGAGTTCTGTCAAATTAATCTCCTTTTGTTAAAATGTTAAGGTTTTTTGTGTTGAAACAGGAAGAAAGATTTATATTACATTTAACATTATTACTATTTCAACATAAATCGGTGTTCTCAGAAATTATTAACAGCTCACTGAATCAAAATATCGATTTGTTAAAACGTTACGAATATAGCAACTCGTAAATCATTTTAGATATAAACTAAAACCTAAAATGGAGTTTTATCTTAATTTATGGCCTTTTGTCAAAACTTCGCGACATATGCTGCATCAAATTTAGGCATTTGAACGTTCACCAAACGAGATTATATTATATACACTCATAAATCATCAGCATTTATGATAATTATGATATATATTTTATTTCAAGTTCATTTTTTCACATTACGAATTTAGTACAACACATTTTTCAAGGGAAAGCTTTTTCATTAATCGCTAACATAAATTGGTTATAATTGTTTAATTGTTGTCCAAAAGAACTGGCTGAACTGCATTACTAGTGAAAAAAGTACAAATAACTAAATAACTAGTTAACAAATAAACAAAATTGTGAAATTTTCTTCTTTGGTTCGCGGGGTGACGACCTATAATTTAATAGTTATCCACAACTTGGTCTGCCTGTCCTCGCTGATTTAGTCTGCCAGACGCGTTTTGGCATTTCGCCATTTTCAGTTTTGAATCTGTGTAGTAAACATAGTAACTGGATACCGACGGAGTAAAAAAAAATAACAAAATACTACATAACTTACCATCTCAACCATCAAAACCAACTCTAACTATCCCCAACTACATAGGGAATTATTAAGAAAGGTTACATGTTTTCCCTTTTGGAGTCGAAGGATTTTTTGCATAATCAAAAAATAAAATCAATAAACTTTTGTCTATTGTTGTTAAGCTCTGCTAAAGGTTTTTCATCTGAAAAAAGTTTTTGTTTCTTTAATAAAATACAATCTTCTCGCGGGTGTGTTATCGAGGTCTATCCTTCAAGATAGACGGATTTCCTAGGTATCATAGCTTTTTCCTAGATATTGCAAGGCAATCGCATAGGATATGCTCTGTTGTCTCTGTCTCCTCTAGACATAGTCGACATTAGTCATCTGTTAATAGTTTTTTTTTTTAAAGTGGTATTTTACTAGCACATGCCTGCTAAATAAACCTTGTAGGTAATGAAGTGGTCATACCAGGTTGTCTACATCATTTCAATTACAACTGCTGATCCTATCAAGAATTTATACCTTTTAGGGTTTTTACTTCCCTTCCGTTGAGTAAGATTGTTTCTTTCTACCGTAGGGTTGTTTTTACGAGTGGTCTTTGCTTGGTCAAGATGTAAGGATGCATTTGTTGTTCTTAGTACCCAAGATTATATATTTTTTTTAAACTTATTTATGGTGAAAAAGAGATTTGGACCTACGTATTGTTCCGAGGATTGCTTTTTAGTTAGGATGTCTGTTGGCTCATTTCCTAATATCCAATATGACCTGGGACCCATCTTAGGTCAGGCACGCCGACTGGCTTGACAAAATGTCGAAAAGTCTGTCAAACTCAGCGAGAGCGAGGATATATATATNATATATATATAATGCAGGGTGGGCGACCAAGACCCGAGGGGTTAAATGCCTGGGTAGACTCGTACCCCATTCCTAAAAGGTCCGGGACTTGGTCGGCTCACGTGTCCTGCATAAATCTCTTGGACTTGTTCACAAACCCTCTCCTTCAAAGATTTCAAATCTAGACCCACACTCTGCGAGGATTTCGCAAAAACGGCAAAAGGGATCTGGTAGGATACCCATTACGAAGAGGTGTCTTCTCAGTGGGCAGTGGCCCGTCAGAATACCTATCAGCCTCCTAATTCCCTTCTTTGAGATAGAGAATAGACATTTTGATTCTGCTGGTTTGATCACCTTAACAAACTCTTTCGATTGCCTGTCAAACTCAGCGAGGATAAGTGAAAATGTCCACTAACGTGCAAACGTGCTGTCTGATGTTGCACCAAGTGACAATGATAATTAAATATTTTACAAATATTTTACTGGGATAGGTTTATCAGAAATCGGATTTTTTACCAGAGGATCAGAATCAGAATTTGTCTGTGATATCTGACGGACCAACCCACCGAGAATAGAACATGATCGTTAACGACCGAATATCAAATAAAAACAATCAGCAAAAACAAAAGTCTTGATATTTGGACAAAATTAATTTAATCAATATTTGGTAAATTGTTAAGGAATAATATTGAAGATTTTTGATAATATGACTCTAAATGTTCGGTGTATCCACCTATGAAATCCTGTAATTCTCAATTATTAACCAAAACTTACATCAAGACTATAGTAGAAATAATGAATGGTGGAGTGAGTGTGTTGTTCAATCTTTTTAACAAGGTAGTCCCTACAAAAAGCCCATTTGTTAGTATGTCTGGCTCGAATGCAGGGCCGCCGGATTCGAACCCGGGACCTTTACCTTACAGTGATGAGCGCTCACAGTTAGTTGTTTTCATCGATCCGGATTTCGAGCTTATAGGTCATCATCAGGGTGAAGGAGTTCTACAACCTGATGATGATTCTGGGTCGTTGGAAACAACTAACTGTGAGTAGGAACTATCTTTTAAAAATATTGACATTATAGTTTCGTGTTTATAAGTTAAAATAGAAGTTTTATGTGTTTTTTTTGTTTTTTATCATAATTGGTTATAACATGCTCTATAATTGACGTACAACAGCTTTAATTTGATTTATTTTTCCCTTCAGAAATCTTATTCAGCAAAGTTTTAACGATCGGCGCTATTTTGGCCGAAAACTGTTTAGTTAAAACGCAAAAACTTTCTTCGTCACCGTGACATTGCAAGGCCGAACATTCCACCTCAAATATTAATGAAACTTACGAACTTTTACTTCATCCATTGGACAGCCGACCTCGCTCCTTCAGATTCAGAGGTGGCTCATTTTTCACAAGGCAAAAAATTCAAGAATGAAGTTTTCCGTACCTAAATGAAACAAGAATAAGGTCTTCATCCCTAAAGGTTCAGTCTTTAACATCAGACCTTCAATCTGATTTTGTTCAAAGGTTTTTACTTTATTTCAAGACGGGTTCGCTATATTTGTTAGCTATGTCTATCTTATTTGCCAAGTCTATTGTTTTATCGCACCCGTTCATTTACTTCTTTTGTGATTTGACAGTGAACAACTAATCCACGAGAGTAAGAGTGTTTGTAGCTATCAATGAAAACAATTAACTGATTTTTCTTCATTTTTCGACTCTATATTCAAAATTTGTTTTCCTACACTTGAGAAATTATTATAGTTTTAATAGTTATATAACGTTAAAAAAAAAAAAAAATTCCCAGTGATGTCCAAATTTACATGTGCTCAGAAGAAGAGACAAATAAACATAAGTTACCACGATTCATAATCATGAGTCATGACTTTCGAAAGTTCTCAAAATGTTACCAATCAATATTTCTCATCAGGCGCCATCAATCAATCCGACCCGTGGAAAGCCCCATACTTTCATGGAAATCAATTTGATAGGATTTCGTATAAACGGGAATACGTGTTTACGATAAGTAATAGCAAGAAAATAGTGTGTAATTTTTATTTTTCGAGCTTTTATCTTTTTCTATTAACCTTCAGGTTAATAACCGGTTCCGCTCTTCAATGCACGCTTATTTAAAACAATTGAATAAGGAGTCTCGAGAATTTTCATTCGTTCAATTTGTAAGTAGTTCTCTTTCTGCCAAATTTATTTCTGCCAATTATTGTAACAAACGTTGTCGTTTCTGAATATTTTTATACGTTTCAGAATCCCCAGGCAAAATATTATAAATGTAAATTGTTATTTTAAATTATAGTTGATTAAGTAATCAGAATATAAAAATAAACTACATTAAACTTTTTTTTAATGTATTTTATGTGGGGTTTTAACTA
>NW_019393011.1:1073368-1235868 GCF_000648675.2 Cimex lectularius | reverse complement strand
AGCTGTATTTCTAATCCGAATATATTTACACATGTAAACGTTATTTCTCTTGTACGGTATTTTTTTACTCCATTTGCATAGTTGTAAAAATCTATTATTATAATTATTGTGTTTTATCAAGAAACAAAAAAAGATGTTTAGTTTTAAAGTAAAATCAATATTATTTTCACACAACATTTACGTCAATATTATGGAAATTTTTTGTAAATAATCGAGAAATATACAATAAATACAAACGCAGTCATCGACCCTAAAGAAATATAAAGTGTCTGATTAAGAAAGGAACATAGCGACGACCGTTGAAGTGGAACCGAACGAGATTAATGTTGATAAAAATTATAAATACACTCTCCCAGGCATGATTTTTAAAAGCACGAAAGTAGATAACGATGAAGTTAGGTTAATTAATATGGAGCATTTTTTATTATTGATCCAAAAGTTCATATTAGCGGAAAAAGTCCTAGAACAAATATTTTTTTGCCCCGTCTCAATTATTTCGTAGTAAAAGTCGTAAAATGTAGGTACTTTGAAATTAAACTTCCACAAGACTTCTCTATGTTTGCTGTTAATTATCATGAGCTATAGGTTTATTTTTTAAATAGAATTTTTTTTCTGCTTCAACCCTTTATACTTTCGTCTCAAGACGGCTAAACCGTCGGGTATAGTGCCTACTACGAGTCGCCAAAGCTCAGCTGATAAAGCATGGGGCCTAAAACGCTGCCCTGAGGCACAAGGACGCTGATTAAAACTGTACTAAGTAGGGCGCTTTAACCTTGGACAAATGTCTGCTGAGTTTACAAAAATCCGACGACAGATTTCCTTCATTTCATAAGATTACTTTTTATCTTATCAAAAAAGTTCAAGAGTTTTTCCCTAACAAGATTTTCATATTTTCATGCTAAATCTAAATGTTAATAATTTATCCAGCTAAACTTATAATAATTTCAATTTATTATTCTTTTCTAAGGTTTTTGGTTGAGATGAAAATTTAGAGTCACAAGCGGGATTCGAACCCAGCCGAAGGTCGTGGATTCGAGCTCGTGACACTAATTTTTCATCTCAACCAAAAACCTTAGATGAAACGAATAATTAATTAGAATAATTAATACGGTTAATTATGGCCACTAAACATATATGGATTACCTTATAATAATGATTTAAACAAAAATGTATGTCAAAAAGAAGCAAATGTAAGTGAAAATTCCCTAAATAACAAATTCACTAGGAAATTTAATTAAAATTTCAATTAAATTCAAAAATAACAGTAAAACAATAATAACAACAGAAAAAAGTTAGTCATTCAACCTTTTTAAGTTAAGGCTTATTTAACTTAAAGCGTTTCTCCATACAGGAAAAACAAGTGGACCAACTAAAAAGCGATATTTGAAGGTAAAAATTCCAGTGTATTATTAAGATTTAAACAGTAGATTTAAAAGAGGGAAATTCGAAAGGTTGGTTGTAGGCTGAGATGGGGAGTTGGTGTCTGAGTGGATCAAAGTCACGATAGCTCAAGTGGTAGAGCAGCGGCGTATCTAGCCGAAGATCGCGGGTTCGAATCCCGCTCGTGACACTGATTTTTTCATTTCAACAAAAACCTTGCATAAAAAGATTAAGTAATTGAAAGAAGTAATTTGGTCAATAGACCACTAATTATAATGGATTTAATAAGTAGATTTAAAGAAATTTAAAGAAAGTTAATAATAGTATAGGCATAGCTATTTAATATTAAAATAATACTTTATTTATCGATGTTTGGTACATATTCAAGGAAAAATATGTTTGGTAGAAATATCATTTTGTCTAAATCAAAACAATATTTTGTATTCTTGTCTAGTAACGTGATCTGCCTTGTTCCGTTTCGTTCTCATGTTGCTTATTATCTATCGTATTGTATCGCTTTTCCTCGTGTCATTTAATCGCTTGTTTCTATTTTTCTCTTCGGTTCTTTAATTTTAATTATAAAACTTTCTGAGCTCCTTCAGTATGAAATATCGCTTTGAAGGACTTGCGGTCAGTGTGCAGATAGCAGACAAATTATTTCGGCCTCCACATTGCGGTTCGGCGTAGTTTTCTAATTGTCACGCATTTTAATATTTCACCTAGTTTTTAACATTCTTATCTTCTTATCTCTTTTTTTTGGCGACACAATTTCTCTTTATTCGTCGTATTGGCAAGATTATTCATTAGCGAGTTCCTCCTCCTGCAAGATTCTGAAATGGATAAATTCTAAAATTTGCGTGCAATTTGACGTAATTGTGTCATATTACGGTTTAAATTTGATATGTTGGCAAGATTCTTAGGTCTTGTGCAAATATTATTTTCTAAATATTATTTAGCATAGTTGGTAGTAAGTAGCCTATTGTTCACATACCACAGAAATATCCGCTTAAGACCAGTCCTCCTGAGGACCTTAGCACAAACAGCGTGGAAAAACTAAAACAAAAGAGACCAATTTTGGATTTTAAAACATCACTAAAAGTGATGACGCGTTGGATTTGATTTTTTGTCAAGTGACTCAGCAAGATGTTTGAAATAGGTTCAATAAAGTGGCTTTTGCAGAAAATTTTGTCGGGGTTTTTTTTTTTAGTCACGCAGGGAAATACTATAGATTCTGAACTTAATATTTTACGGCTAGGCTGACAAGAGTAAATTAGCAAAACTGGAAAGCGTATCTCCCTGCTTATATCCCTGTCGACGCGCATTCTTATTATGAAAGTCATTATATAGCAGTGAAATTGAAATGCTGGCTGAAAGAAAAAACACTCAATACGACTAAAATATTTTTCTTTATAATTATTTTTATACATTTCATTTTCATGCACGATGGAGATGCGAGCAAAATTCAAGTGCTGTTAAAAGATAAGTAAAACCACTTAATACGGATTAAATCCCCCCCCCTTATAATTAAGACTCATAATATCAAATTTACTCTCACCTGAAAAACAGTTTTTGTGTTAAAAATGTAATCTTTATTTATTTTTTATATATTTTTTTTGCCTTATGGTCTAGCATATTGGCCAAATCTCGAATCTTTATATTAAAAAACGATCAATGTAAGCCCTGATAGAGATGACGAGACTAATAATTACACTTTATTCCGAAAATAGGATATTTTGAAAGATTTAAAATTGCTTATGTGGCTTATATTTGAATAATAAAATAGGTTTTATAATAATTTTCGTAAAGATGTAATAAAGTCTCATGAAAAATACTTCGCCTGCTTAACATAAAATATATCAACACCTATTTCGTCCAACTATCACTTAAAAATCAACCCCAATTAGTTACTAAATATAATGCGCTTGTGAAAAATATCGGTTGTAAATGACAATATTGAATATATTCACGAACACTGCTATGTAATATCATGAAATAGTGATAGAAAAAGTTCTATATAATATATTAATGTGTGGTGATTAGTGATCGTTAATCGATATTTATTTGGAAATCGTGAGATGCGGTCTGGTGTGATGTAGGTTTCAGAAAACATTTTCTCTATCGTGCGAACGTTTCGATCTTTATTGAGATCATCTTCAGGGCTCAAAGGGTTTGTCTTCTGTGTAATTGTGCCATTCTTGCGTGTCGTGTCGAGAGTAGGCACAAATTTTCTAGCATTGTATAAATTCATTTTTTTTTTTAATCTAAAATTTTCTAGCATTGTATAAATTCATTTTTTTTAATCTAAAATTTTCTAGCATTGCATAAATTCATTTTTTTATCTAAAATTTTCTAGCATTGTATAAATTTATTTTTTTAATCTAAAATTTTCTAGATTGTATAAATTTATTTTTTTAATCTAAAATTTTCTGGATTGTATAAATTCATTTGTTTAAATCTAAAATTTTCTAGCATTGTATAAATTCATTTTTTTAACCTAAAATTTTCTAGCCTTGTATAAATTCATTTTTTTAATCTAAAATTTTCTAGCATTGTATAAATTCATTTTTTTTATATAAAATTTTCTAGCATTGTATAAATTCATTTTTTAAAATCTAAAATTGTCTAGCATTGTATAAATTCATTCCTTCACACGAAAGAATGGCACAATTACACAGAAGACAAACACTTTGAGCACTGAAGATGATCCCAATAAAGATCGAAACGTTGGCACGATAAAGAAAATGTTTTTCTGAAACCTGCATCACACCAGACCGCATCTCACGATTTCTAAATAAATAATATATTAAACTACAAATTATATAGTTTTCAGCAGTAATTAATTATTTCAAACTCATCACACAACTACAATCATGAGCTCATGGAAAAAAAATCATTAAGTCTTGTGTCTGGTGTAACTCAGTACATAACTATTTGCGAATTAATAGCATGTACACATAATCCCTGACATTTTTTAATTTTTAACATGGACATTTTAATAATGGAAGTAAATATTTAGGGTTTTATACGTGTGCTTGTGTATATGAAAGTAAGCATAACTAATAATAACTAACAAACACGACTAAATATATGTACATAAAAGTCCCAAAACAACAAAAATATGTTTTCGATGCGCTTTCGAACCTCTCCTGCTTTAATGGTGATGCTTTGTGAATTTAAGTTGATTTTCATTCCTTCTGGATCATTTCTGATCATCTCAGTGAATAATGTAAAAATACAGCAAGGATATTAAAACCGAGAAAAGATTGAAAAGAAAATAATTGTTCAACAAATGGTTGTAATTCGGTGTCGTATGTCGAAAATTTGTTTCAATCCGTGGCAGTCTTTCATAAATTTTCGTCATTTTGACACAGAATTCGTCACTTCAAATTCATATGATTTTGTCATGCTGATTTAGTACCTTGCTGTAATGTTGAATTATTCATTCCAGAAGAAATGAAAATCCAAGTGAAGAATAACTCTTTGCATATTGTAAATTTACAGCAAAAACATGAGAACCAAGAAGGATTAAAAGAAAAACATTGATCACAAATCATTGTAATGTTTTATAAATTTGTTAAGTTAAATAAAGAAAATTTGAACAACAGTTGCGCATACCTGTGAGATAATATAGAAAATTTGTCACAAACCGTCGCAATCGATGTGGATCTTCTCTTAGGATCATCTCGCCGAATAATGTAAAAATACAGCAAGGATATGAGAACCAAGAAAAGATTAAAAGGAAAACAATTGTTCAACAAGTGATTGTTATCGTTTTGTGGCTAATTTTTAGCTTATTTCACTGGGAATTTTGAACGTTTTTGCACAAATTTAGCCTGGCAAAATTACGTGAATTTAACCACTGACACATTATTTATGTAGAAATGTCAAATTTACGACAATCCGTCGCAATCGATATGGATCTTCCGTCAGGATTATCTCTTTCAATAATGTAAAATAAAGCAGGTATATGGGAGATAAAAATTATTAAAAGGAAAATAATTGTTAAACATATGTTTGTAATAGTTTAATGGGCACTTTTGCTAATTCTACTTCTATTTTTGATCGATTTAAAGAAATTTAGATTGACAAACATATTTTGGACGTTGTTGCTCAAATTCAGCCTGGACATTATGTAAATTTGAACGGTAGGCCCATTATTTGTGTGGTAATGACAAATCTGTGACAATCTGTCGCAATCGATGTGGTTTTTTTGTCAGGATTATCTCTGCATAATGTAAAAATACAGAGGATATGGAACCAAAAAAGATTAAAGGGAAAACAACTTGTTATTCTACAAATATTTGTAATCGTTTTATGGACACTTTTGCTATTATGATCGGTTTGTAGAAATGTAACATGACAAAATAAATTGGGTTCGAACAGTGACGCAGTCTGCGGAGTAATGTCGAATAATTGTGACAATCCTTGGATGTGGATCTTCTGTCAGGATCATCTCAATGAACAATGAAAAATGTAGCACCAATATGAGAGCCAAGAAATATTAAAAGGAAAATAATTGTTCGAAAAGTAGTTGTAATGATTTTATGGACAATTTTGGCTTCTTACTTTGATATTTTTGTACAAATTTTGTATAACAAAATCATGTGAATTTAAACGGTAACGCATTCAGGGTCGTAATGTCGAAAATTCAAGTCAGGATCGTCACAGTGAACAATGCAAAAATAGAGCAAGGATATGAAAGCTAAGAAATATTAAAAGGAAAATAATTGTTCGAAAAATTGTTGATATCGTTTTATGGAAGTTTTTGTTTCATCCTCTAATATTTTTGGACATTTTTGTACTAATTTAGTATAAACAAATAATGTGAATTTAAACATAGACTCATTCTGGTCGTAATGTCGGAAAATCAAGTCTTTCTTCTTCCTCTGATATTTTTGGACATTTTTGAAATATTTAGCATAACAAAATCATGCGACTTTAAACAGTCACGGATTCTGTGTCGTACTGCCGAAAATTCAAGTTAGGAACATCACAGTGAACAATGTAAAAATACAACAAGGATATGAAAGCCAGGAAATATTAAAAGGAAAACAATTGTTAGTAAAATTGTTCTTATCGTTTTATGGGGAGTTTTTGCTTCTTTCTCTGATATTTTTGTACATTTTTGAACAATTTAGCATAACAAAATCATGCGACTTTAAACAGTGACGGATTCTGCGTCGTACTGTCGAAAATTCAAGTCAGGAACATCACAGTGAACAATATGCAACAGCAGCAAAAATATGAAAGCCAAGAGATATTAAAAGGAAAACAATTGTTCGAAAAATGGTTGTTATCGTTTTATGGGGAGTTTTTGCTTCTTTCTCTGATATTTTTGGACATTTTTGAACAATTTAGCATAACAAAATCATGCGACTTTATAGAGTGACGGATTTTGCGTCGTAGTGTCGAAACTTCAAGTCAGGAACATCACAGGGAACAATGTGCAACAACAGCAAGAATACGAAAGCCAAGAGATATTAAAAGGAAAACAATTGTTCGAAAAATGGTTGTTATCGTTTTATGGGGAGTTTTTGCTTCTTCCTCTGATATTTTTGGACATTTTTGTCCAAAACTATGCGAATTTAAACAGTGACGCATCTGTGTCGTAATGTCTAAAATTTGTGACAAATCATGGAAATCGATGTGGATTAGAGAATGTAATCGATCTCTACCACATTCTCCCTCTACTGACACCCATATTCTGACCTTCTCTCCCACTACAACCTCACAGCTCACCTCTGCTGGCTCCACGGTGTTGCTGGCTTCAACCCATTCCTTTTCCAAAATGTTTAAAATCTGTAAAACCAAATCTAGTTTATTTCTCAACTTTTTCTTAGCCTGCAATAGAACTTGTATGATACAAAATATATACTCTTGATCGAGTGTTTATTCAAATCGAATCGCTTTTACTAGAAACAAATTGACACCATGCCCAAGGGAAAGAAAAAAGGAAAGTCATCAGGTATGTACTATCCACATTCGACCCGATTTTGTTCTTTTCAAAACGATCGTTCTCCATTCAATCTGGATTTTTGCCCTGATGGCCTGTTTTGTTCACTTTTTCAAGGTGTTCCCGCTCGGAAATTCGACCTGGCTAGGTTTTACTGACCTATATAAAAACTAAAACTTAAGATTTTATATTTTCATTCAATAAAAACTAGTTAACGGTTGAATTTTAAAGTAGCGATTTGATATCTGGCGTTTCATAGTTTTTTTGACCATCCCATTCAATATTCTCAATGAATTTCCTACCCTTGTCATAATTTAGACGTCTCAGTTTCATAAATAACTAGTGCAATTCATTAAAACTAAAAAAAAAAAAAAATAAATCAGGTGAAACATCAACAGGAAGTCGACGACTGCAACACGTGCCTTCCAATTGACATATTACATAACTTAAAGACTTTAAAAACCATGTATTTTTATTTATACAGTAACCTTGGAATTTTACCCTTGGTTCATCTATAAATGAAATATGAGATCTGGCGATTTTTAAACTCGTTGGCCTTTTATCCCTAAATTATGGTACGAGGGACTTCCTGCTTCAATGGAAACCAATTGCCCAATATGTCATGATCTGTTGTAACTCAGAACTTTGGACTTACCCCGATAATCTTATGATAAAATTGTAGTTTATTATGAAGTTCTGACTGTGTGATGATCTGTTGCATTCTGATTTTTCCCCCATGATTTTTTTGCGATTTCCTTTGCAGTTATTTTTTTTTATTTTTTAAGTATGCCAGCCCAAAAATATATCCTCGACTGTTTTTCCATGGATGGAAAGGGAACCTATCAAATGACTTGAGTTCCATATGGCTAAAATGTTATGGGTGTCATGATCTGTTTCATTTTTCCGATGTTATTGTTATGATAGAAATATAATTTATTATATTTAAGCTCTTGATACAAGTCCTTAACATTTTTTCAACGGATTTTTAGCAAAAACTAACTTCGAAGGTTCAAAGACCTAGCAGACTACATATGTTGAAATTCCACAAGTAAATGATACACATTTTCTCTTATGATTTTTATGATGTATTTGCCTTTTCATTTACCGTTATTTTTTGTATACTAACTCACAATATTTCTCTGTTTTTCATGAAGAGACAGGGAAAATCATATCACTTCCTGTAAGAATGATTCCATATGACTAAAATATTTTAGGTGTCTATGGTACTATCAGTAATCAATTAATTTGACTCACTTGTTCAATGTTCTTGTTATTATATGGATGAGGAAAGGGATAAGCCTTTGGCACCTCGGTCTGGGTAGATCTGTTGTGCTCCTCTATTTTTTTATAACTCTCTGGCCAGCTTCAGGTTGTTAATGAACATCCATAGCCTTGCCAACGGCTCCTTGGTGTAGGATCTTTTCCTCTCCTTCTTGCAAGAATCTGCACCTAAAGACCTTCATAGAAAGATAAAATGTGTTCTGCGGTCTCCTCCTCTTCCTGGCAGTATCTGCACAGTGTTTCTTCTGTCTGTTCACTCCTATCCGGTGCATGTGCCTTCTTAGGTGGCAGTGCCTTGTCAGGATTCCAACCGGAATGTTATGATAGAATTCTAATTTATTATATTTAATCTCTTGTCACAAGTCCTTAAGTCCTTAACTTTTAGTTCAACAGATTTCTTGCTGAAAATATTGAAAGTTCGAAGGCCTAGCAGACTACGTGTGATGACATGTTGCAATTTTATGAGTTAAATGATAAACATTTTCCCTTATGATTTTTGTGATGTATTGGCAATGACCATACATATTGTATACCAAGTCAAAATATTTCTCTGTTTTTCCATGAATGGAAAGGTAAAATTATATTATCACCTCTGTGAATGATTTCCATATGGCTAAAATATATTGGGTGTCTATTGTAACTATCAATTAACTTGACTCACTTTACCAATATGCTTGTTATGGTAGAATTGTTATTTATTATATTCACCCTCTTGACATATGTCCTTAACTTTTTGTTCAACGGATTTCCTATTAAAACTATGATTGAAAAGTTCAAAGACCTAGCAGACTATGTGTGATGATCCGTTGCAGTTCTATGAATTGAATGATAAACAATTTTCCCTTTTGATTTTTATTATCCATTTGTAATTTGATTGACCGTTACTTTATTGAAGCTAGCTCAAAATATTCCTCGGCGTTTTTTCATGAATGGAAATGGAAACTATCAAATCAGCATCCCTGTGTGAATGATTTCCATATTGGTATGATAGAATTAGTGAAATTTCCTCCTGCGGTCTGTAGGATAAAACCTTTAATTTGATCCTATTTTGATTGATTTGATTTGTGTCTTTGCTCTCAATATTTTTTTTATTTGCATAGTACAAAAGTGGTATCATTTTTCTTTCCCCCTCTAGAATTATGTTCTGAAATAACCATTAAAGTCATAATTGAAAATTATGGTTCTACTCACAAAATAGTTTTGCAGTGATTTTGACCTGTAGACGCTCATCATCAGACTATGCAGCTATCGAGTAAGGAATACAAGTGTGTACTCCGTGCAAATTGTAGATAACTCGCATAGTCTGATAATGAGCAATTACCCAAATTCATCTTTATGACTCAAACTGGGCAAATGGCCTAAAATCAAATCAGATAAATTAGACTAATTTTTAAAAACTATTGATTTATCCGCATCATAAATGATTATAGTATATACAGTCACATATTAGTAGCAGACCACTACTTGAAAAAAAAAAAAAATTACGCTGCAGAAACAATGGATAGGATAGTTTGGAAATTCCTGTAGAATGGGGCATTTGAATATCCAGTAAAATTGATATATTCTAGACATGTGTTGAATAACTGGGTTCGTGGATGAAGGGTCTAAAAATTTGAATCCAAGATGAATTGAGATGCAACGAACTGACCTGTCCCAACACAATCTTATGGATGTTCCCAAATGTTTGAGCTTGTAAGCATGTATAAATTCTTGTATACCAATGAAGAAGTACTCAAAGAGAATTTGTGAAGTTTGCATATTGCACAAACTGTATACTGACGACATACACTGTCTAAACTCATGATTAACCATATCCACAGATACATTGTGGGTTCTTTTTAATAAATTTTAACTTTATATAGCTCAGCACAAAGAATGCAGGATGATTTTTTTTTTTTAGAAAAACTACTAATTTTCAAATTTATCGATGAAATCTGAAACTTAGCTATAATTAAACTTTCTTATGGCTGTGGTTAATGTGTAACTATAGCAGGTATCAATATGGGACCTTCAATGAATCGCCATAAAACATTTTAAATCAATGCTTCAAATTTATTTCAACGATTTTCAACAGGACAAAAGGGGCGTAATGATTACATCGTAACATCTGATGAAGATTCGCTCAACGATAATGCCAGCATCATAAGTCTTGCATCAGAGGGTACAGTCTTAGAAGAAGGCAAGTTTTTTTTTAGAAATAATTTTATATCACTAATTTTCTATTAATATTTATTATTATCTACTATGTAGTTTTAAATAAATAAATTAAAAACTAGTCATTACTATGCATCTTGTTCAAGAGTAAAGTGTTATGAATAATTATTAATAGTTTTTTATTATGTAATAATCAAAACACTTGAACAAAATAAATAAAATGTCATGCAACTTGTGTTAACATATTTCTATAAAATAATTAAAACTATAAATGTAATGTGATATATATCTAATATAAAAGCTTGAAATTTATTCAAAAGTCAGGTTTTTAAACTAATTTATACATGTTTAGACTGATTACACAACATTTGAAAAATCACAAAAAGAGGGAAAATTTGAAAGGCTGTAGGTTAAGATGAGGAATTGGTGTGAGTGGATCGAAGTCACGATAGCTCAAGTGGTTAGAGAAGCGGCGTATTTAGCCGAAGGTTGTGGGTTCGAATCCCTCTGGTGACACTAACTTTTTCATTTCAACCAAAACCTTACATAAAAAGGTTAATTAATTAAAAGAAGTAATTTGGTCAATAGACCATTAAATATAATGAATTCTTCCATCGAAGAAACTCATTTTTGAAGGGGTTTGGGACCAAATTCAGGGTCGCTGATGTCTGATCCCGCTCCTTCCATTGATGAGTGCTGTGTCAATTTCTTTTCAATTGCGGCCACCGGTCCCTTAGGCGTCAGAAAAAGTCCAGAGGCGACGGTGGGGATCGAACCCACGACCGCGGGATCTACTAGCCTACAGTCTGATGCCTTAACCACATGGCTACCGCTCAAGTAGTTAGAGCCGAAGGTCATAGGTTCGAATCCCGTTCATGGCACTAGCTTTTTCATCTCAACCAACACCTTAGAAAAAGAATAATTAATTTAAATTTTTAAACTAAATATTTTGGCAGAATATTTAGTAATTTTGTAGATTATTAGGCTTAAACTGGGGCTTTCACACTAAAAAAGTCTGGTAACAAAAGACAGAAATTATGTCTCTTTACTAATCCGATTGTTTAAATTCTCATTTGAAGATTGAATTGTTTTCCTACCAAAAGTAAATGCCTTAAAAACAATTTTATTTGTCTGCAAGTTTTCTAATTGCCTGATGTTATATGTTACGATTTCCATTTGGTAAAACTTGAAAATTTATCCAACAATCGTTTGGAAATGATGTGGTCTGAGTTTGACCTCCAATAATGATGAACCCAATTCCAAGTTTTGTTCTCCTTTTTCTCCTCCTTTGTAGAAATTATTCTTAATAGCTCTTCATCAGATGAAAACATAATTACACAAGGATTAGGTTACACAACTGGTAACCTGTGACCAATGTCTCCTCAGTGTGAAGTGTTTCGTCTAGTCCCTTCTCGCCTGTCTTTGGTGTGAAAGCCACTTTTACTAATGATACAAATATTGTAACGATTAGTATTTAAAGTGTTTATTGGTTTAACAATTGAATTTTCGAATTTAGGGACAGAAGAAGCCGAAGAACAAAGTCAAAATGAAATATTTGAAGAGAAGCTTATGAATGCTATTGATGGATTGACCCAGAAATCTGCCCAAGCGAGGACTAACTGTTTAGAATCAGTCGCTACTTTATTTACCACAAAATTTATCCCAGAGTTTGTCATTAACAGGTAAGTGTTTTCATTGATTTTTAGTATATACAAATTACAGTTTTTGCTTCTTTTTTCAGGAAACTTACATTAACCGATTCTATAGAAAGATGTCTGAAAAAAGGAAAGGGTCTGGAACAGGCTGCAGCAGCTCAGTTGGCAACTTTGCTTTGTGTCCAACTCGGCTCGGGTGACATGACCGACGATGTGTGTAAAGCAATTTCACCACTTTTGACTTTTATCGTTAATGACCATTCGATGAGCGTCCCAGCAAGGTCTAAGGTATGCCATACAGGTTTTCAAAACAAAACTAAAAGCTGCCTCATTCTTGGAAAAGAAAATTGAATAGGCTTTTAAAAAGTTAAAATAGTGTTAAATTTTAAAACTTTTCAGTGTTGTTGGGCTCTGGGTTTACTTTCTTTTCTGGCCAATACTGAGGATATCGGTGACACTATGCAAACACTTGAAAATGTCTTTTCCGCTTCCTATCACAAAGGTGACGGTTCCGTCCCATCCGTTTCCCAAGACCATGCCATTCTGCACAATGCAGCTCTTTCATCTTGGAGCCTTTTGTTAACTGTCATTGAATTGGACTCTGCAATTAATATCCCGTAGGTTTCTTTCAATATGCTTTGGGGGTTTCTGGCTCATTTTAACAGTGGGTAATAATAAATCGACTTTTAGGACTATAAGACAACTTTCAGAACTCTTAGACTCGCCTCATTTGGATGTACGAATGGCTGCGGGGGAAAGCATAGCTCTCCTTCTCGAACAACAAAGGCAATCAGCTGAAGAAGAGTGGATATGGGAGGTAAAATTATCATTCAAACATCTTTTTTTTTTTAATTTTGCACACATTTCAGGCAGCAATTTTAATTAAACAAAACAATAATAATTGTATTTTTCATTTATTAGGAAAATGATGAACTTTTAGAAAAATTGAGACAGTTGGCTACAGATTCTCATAAATATCGAGCCAAAAAAGACAGAAAGACTCAAAGATCGAGTTTTCGAGATATATTAAGATATGTGGAGGTAAATTAAATTTTAATTAGTTGTAGCTTGTTAGGTTGTTATTAACTTGTGTAATACTTATTCTTATTTTAGTACGATGAATTCCCTAACATACAAGTCAGATTTGGCCAAGAAGCGCTGGCGCTTGATTCTTGGTGTAAAAAGAAACAGTACGATGCTTTTTGCCAGGTAACACTTGAAAAATGATTCTGTAATTTATTGTAAATGGCAGTATTTACGGATTTTCTCTTTTTAAAAAGGTTTTGGGCTCAGGGATGAATTTACATTTAACGGAAAACGATTTGTTGAGAGACGTACTGGAACTTGGTGAGAAGGTTTCCCATTTGAGCATGTCTTCAAACAAACAGTCAAAGCTTGCAAGGGTAAATTAAATTCCAGTGTGTTATTTTTCCTATTTTGAAATTATTTTCAATGTTGTTTTTTTCTTTTATAGCATTTAATGAATGCAGCGAATTTCAAAGCGAGAAGTATATCAAGAGCGAAAAATAGAGACAAAAGGTCAGCCGTTATCGCCAATTAAATACCAATTACTTTCCTGATATTTTTTAAGTTTAGCAAATTATTTTAATTTTATGCTCACTGTTAATCCTTGGTAAATGTTTGTGAGGCCAGGAACAATGTTGATCATTGTTGTATTTATGTTTATGTAAAATTATTATTTTTTTCATTTTAATTTTTTTTAAATGAAAAGTTGGAGTTACGTTCAATATGCTTGTATTTTTTTTTCAGTTTTACATTTTATTTTGATTTATCGTAGTACTTAAACTAAAAACTATTTCTCAGTCATTGGTTGTTAATGTACCAAGTTATTTGTTCATATTGGCTGGTTTGTCCCTTTTCCAATCTGATAATAAATAACTTGTGTAATTATGTTTATAACGTGTGTACAAAGAAGATGAAATATAGCATAATATTTATGTGAATCTGTTGTGTATGAATGTGTAAACTGTAAATAAAAGTAATGTGTGGATAAAAATTCGACTTATTTAATTAATAATCAGAACCATTCATATTTATTTCAGCTTTATCGCAAGATCGTCATACTACTAACAAAACAAATTATCCATTGTCATAGATGTGCAGATTTAAAAGTAGGTAAATGAAATGCGATTTTGTTTGTAAACAATATACATTCTCAACTATACTCTTGCTATGACGATTGAATACAAAAAAAGCACATCAATTCTTAAATTTTTTTTGTAATTCACTCATCTACAAATTGGCTTAGTCATGCATAAATGACTCATCTTTTGATTGCATCATAGCCTCTGTTCTGCGACAGAATTGATAAAATGTTAAATATTTATAAATTGTTTATTCTACATTGCGTATATTGTAGATTATAAACTGAGTTGGAATTATACGAACTAAACTAAAAAATCTGATTCGCACGAACAAAAACAAAACAAAATTACTCCTTAAGGCTTGAAGTCTGGAGTGGTGAACTTGGTCATTTCAAAACATTCTGGACTGCTTCAACCAATCAAAATTAATGGAATCAGCAACATAATGTTAATTTTAACCAAAAAGCTGACTTGGTAAGAGTATAGGTGAAGCTTAGCATACATAAAAACAAAACTAATCCCTAAATTATTTTCAGGTTAAAAAATAGTTGTTCAATGTGACATAAATTCATGCGATGATTAAAAGTTAATTAAAACAAATTTAATTTTTAAAAAAAATAAAAGGAAAACTGAATGATTTGTATTTTTACTCTTAAAAATTCATTCCTTGCCTATCTATTAGTGAAGGCAGATCAGGCTAAACTTGTATTGTTAAATAAAGTTTTTTTTAAAATGAATTTTGAAGTGAAGTAAATTTAATTATCATTTTAGTATATTTAATATACATACAAAAGCAGAGTCAGTAACCAGTTTGAGATGCTCAAATGGATACAGATTTTTAAAAAAAGATGCAAGAAACATAAGAAGAAGCAAAAATATGCAAACACTGGTGATGACCTTAGCTGGTGGGTCCTAAACTTTACATATATACATTTAATTTTTTTGAGTTTCTTAATAATTGATAAATGATGAATGCTGATTAATAAATTGTGAATATAATAGGTTATAATAATTGTTAAGTAATCGCAGGAAAATAATTGAGTTTGGTGAAAGTGTTAAATTAAATAAAAAGTGCCTTGGAAGGTATGACAAATTGATGGCACCAACTTTTTTCGTGATGCAAGAAACAATGAAGCCTTATGTAAAATTACTTAAAGTAGGATATACAAGAGCTCAAATTTCATACAAAATTGTTTTGACCAGTGACAGACCCTACTAATAGGGATGGTAATTGTACAATTTATTACTTTTCTACTTGATTTTTCCAATGCATTTGGCTCTGTAAATTATAATTTGCTTATTTGGAAATTGAAGCATTTTTTCAGTTTTTTTCCTACACTTCTAATCTTACCTCCTCCTATTTGTCTGACAGAACTCAGAGAGTTAAAGCTTCAAATTCTCTCACCCCTGTCTTTACTTTCAGCTGGTGCACCTCAAGGCTCTATTCTTGAAACTATATTCTTTTCCATACTGATGATACTCAGCTTTACTTTCAGTGTCCTATAAGTATCATCTCTGAAGCTATTCTCTGCTCAATCATGATCTTCATTCTCTCAATCAAGGCTATTTTTTTACTTTCTTTCATCATTCACTTATCTATCGCTTTCAAATTGTTTACATTCCTTTATTAGATACTGCTATGACCTTAAACCAAAGGATCATATTTCTTCCTATTTTATTGTCTTCAGCAATCTTACTATTCTAGATTTTTGATGTATATATTTAAAATTAAATGAAATAAATTTCCTCAAGACCTATCAACTTTCTTTTCTACAGTTCTTATCCAAACCCACCAATCATATCCAAAGCCTTCAACGTTCCTAGCCTTTCTGTGTAGATGTGTCATTGTTGTGTGTCGTGTTGATATTGTGACACCCACATCATACCAGACCGCATCTCATGATCTCTAAGTAATATTTAAAAGGATCATATAAATAATAAATAATGTGCTAACCTGGTGCTCTAATAACAAACTTGCTCTTAATATTTCCAAATACTACACAATTACATTCTCTCATAAGAAACAATCTTTTATTTATCTCTATACTCTCCATGATGCTCTTTTANCATATATCATTTATATTTTTTGTTATTGTAAAATGTCTTTTTTTATAGTGGATTTCGATCTGTAAATAAATAAATAAATATTAGAATTTCATAAAAATATGCTGATTAAGAAAGTAATATTAAGAGTATTTTGTTCATAATTAGTTGTATTATATTCAGTAAAAATTTTAACTGGAAATATTATAAATTTAAATATGGAAATATATGCATATACATACATTTTGAGATTTAAGGACTAAAATGAATGGAAAAAAATATAATTTGAAAATAAAAAGACACTTTTTACTATAGGTGTAAGTTAATAATATTAAAGTACAAATTAAGGCAATAATAAAAATTAAGTTTAAGTTTGGAAATGGGAAATTTTAAGGTAGAAAAAAAAAAATTAAAACGGGCCACCAATTTGTGACACCCACTCCCTTTTGGTGACGCTAGATGTAACCAAGTCCCGTCAGTAACAGCGATATCCACTCCAGACAGTTGCGTCACTCCAGATCTGGATCAGTCTTTCTTGGATGGATGTTTTCTGGCCCAAGATAGGTCGAACTGGCTGCTTTCCTGCTCTCATGACCATCTCGGACGAGCTCTATTGAGTTAGCAGTCATCACCAATACAGAATAATGTCGGATTTCGACGAGAACCCCTTCGGCCCGCCGACAGTAGATGATCCATTTGCGGTGAGTACAATCTAATTTCAGCCTTGTTCGAACTTTTACTTTCAATAAAATTATCTCATGTGTGAAATGTTAAAAAAAAAAAAAAAATGCTCTTTCATACTTGTCTGTGTATTGCAAATTATTAGAAGTAAAAAAAACTCACTATGTAAACTATAATACTCAGTTTATATACTGATTTAAGCTACCATTCTCAAAAATCAAAAAATTACTTATCTTGAAAAAATTAATTTTCTGATGTTTTATGCCCTAGTTTATATTATATTCTCTGCTTTACTTAGAATTTTATCTTGCTAACACAGGTTTGGGTGGAGCCCAATAACAAATATTTTCTTCTCATGTCGGGTAAAAATTTTCCTAAATGAGATAACTGCATATTCTAGTTTTAGACCTGACTATATAATTATAAGTCGATGGTAGCGCTTTGCCCATAGGGAGGCGTCATAGAGTGGCCTCCGCATGCCTGCGGTTCAGCCAAGATGTCCGAACAACTAACAACACGGTATTGCACGCCTTTCATTAACACAACCGTTGTTTGCACTTCTTTTTAAATGCGTTTTGCCATTTTAGACAACTCAAAACATTCAGATAATTCTACTTGTACCGAAGGTACAAACTTGAATATCACAATCCTGAAAAGTTGTGTTTCGTTACTTATCCAGTTTTAGCTCGACATTGCAGAATTAATCTAATGGAATAGAAGCCAAAAAAAGTAAACCTCGAAATATGTCTGTTAGTTGGCCACTGATGAAGAAGAAACAGGCTGCAGCCTTCGGCTCCCATGGAGATTTTTTTAGTGCACAGGAACATTATAACTCATACGAGACGTGTATTCTTTTTTTGGGGAAAAGGTTAGGTGAAAAAAAAGGGCCAGGGGCAACGGTGGGAATCGAACCCATGACCGTGGGTTCTAGAGCTGAGAGTCTATCATGCTAACCATTTGGCTACCGAAATCCTTATAGCGATTTTTTCCTTTTAAACCACCAAAAAAATTGATTTCTTATCCAAACGTAAATCATAAATATCTTATTACATTCCTCCAAAATCATGCTGGATTACTTCAAATGATATACACATTGGCGTAGAATGTGTAATTTGGATTTCTTTGCATCACAGAATTTTAATATTCTTTCAAAGAAAAGTTCCCAATTTATTTGTTGAATTATTGTAAAATTATTTTATATTATCTTGAAGAATTCCTTTTGAAAATCTGCAAAGTGATGAACTTGTAATTTGGTCGTTTTTGATCACCCTAGGCTGCCTCTCGTTACTGGTTTGATTTGTCAAATGGTATTCTGCATTTTGCCATCACCAGTAGTGGGTCTGGCAGACCAAACAAGGTAGTGATTGGAAATTACCAAGCTTCAGGTTAACCCTCTCAGCATATTTTCAAAAGGAATTTTCCAAAAAATATACTTGATCATTCTGCTTTGCTTATTTTGCTTATTACCTTGTCTTTATACAAAATTAACCAAAGTACAGTACACAAGAGCCCTATTTCTATGAAAATAGTAAATAGTTTTGTCTAGTGACAGATTCCATTGATAAAATATAACATTAGAACTTTTATTGAATGAGATTATAATAATGTTCTATGTATAAATATAAATAGAACATTTTTTTTGGCTTAGTATTCATTAGTATTCAATAATCAATAAATGGTAAAAATATGAATGTTAATCAATTCACTATTTCTATTCAATGTATACAAGCAAAAGTCTTATTTTGTACTTTATAAAATGAAATATAAACTAAATTGTAAATAGTAAACTTCAAATTATCGCTATTTGTTGGTAACTGAGAGTTATAAAGAAACAGGCTGCAGCCTTTGGCCCCCAATGAACAGTTTTTTCTTTATGTGTAAAATGTTGCAAAATATCTATAAAATAAATATTTAATTACTTAAATAGCATGTACATTTGTATACGACAGTATTTACACAATGATATGAAACATAAGGAGGTGGATTCTCCCCAAGAAAATTATAATCCTCCATATTTATTTCTTGTCTTGTTGAGATATGTTAGAATTAGGTAATTCCTGACAATGGATCAGATGGACAAAATCAGCAATGATAGGCAAACCAGGATGATAAAGTACATTATTTTGCATGATTCCTTTTGAAAATCTAACGGGTGATAAACCTGTAGTTGAATCTTTCGTCCTGTTTGGTCTATCCTCGCTGTTTTGATTTGTAAAATGGTTTTTGACATTCTGCCATCATCAGTTGGGATCAGACCAAAGCAGCTAGATTAGGCAGACCACAGTGAAAGGAAATGGCCAAACTAATGTTCAGTTTGCATGCAACATTAAAGAACTAAAACTAACTGAAACGCAATTATACGTCAGCCTGACTAACATTGAATTGTATTTAAAAATGTATGTTTTTATATTTTTGATTACATTTTTCCCAAGAATGCCTGTTTTAAGGTCATGAACTTGATGTAAATTTTGCTATTTGTTGTACTGTTGTCCTTAACTGTCCTCAACTTGTTTTATGATTGCTTGGGAACAAACTGGCCATGGCAAAAGCCGCTTATTTAAGTCAAAATGATTTTTTTTTACAAATTTTGCTGTTTGTCTTTGAAAAATAAAACTTACTGTAACCACGCTTCTTTTTCCATTATCTGGTCATCTATAAATGTTGTTTCATCACTGGCTATTATTTTTCTACACCTTTTGTTAGAGAAATCCCGTGCAAATGTTCTTGTTGACTTTTTCATAATTATTTCATGACCTATGTTCAGTCTCAATGTATTTCATTACACTCATTTCTTGCCCAGTACATTTTCTTTCTCTTATCCATTAAAATTATTAAAGAACATAAAAATTTTGTGCAAAAGACCATGAATACAGTTTCGTTGCGCCTGAATAAGCCATAAAACTAAAATACAGGATTAAAACTTTAGGTGGTTTCTATTTTTTGTTTGCTTTTGAATAATAAAACCAAAATTTAGTGTGATTTATTTTCAAAAATTCAGTCGTTCGTAATTTGGAGTAATGGCCCGACCCTTATATAAGTCTAATAATTGTGATTAACATTTTCTGATAATTGTATCATATAAAAGATAACTTTTATTTAAGTACTATAATATTGAAACAACCAATCTTATTTGTGGCACAAACTATGAAGACGGTCAAGGAATGATAATGGGATAAGTTGTTAAAATTTTAAGTTTTAAGTAACTCTTGCAGGAGAGGGGAACAATAAATATGAAGTATTCAATTTTAAGTTTTATTGTAATATTTGTGATGTGGTCATGCCGAACCTGACCTTTGAAATACTAACCAGCAAGAATAGAATGATCAATATATGCATTTTAATAAACTCATAAAGTGCTGGGACTCATTAACTAATGATTTCATTAAAAATGCGAATTAACGATTGGTATTTTCCTTTCAAATTTCACTCATTCGATAAATATTTACAGGATCCATCTGTCCAGCAGGTGACAAATCATTCGAGTAATGTTCAACGTGGTCTTGAAGAGTTTAATCCCTTCGCTGACCAACCTTCACAAGTTACGACTAATGTACGTTGGATTAAATGCACAATATATTTTTTTTTAAATTGTAGTTTATAGTTATGTGTAGTTAGCCTGCTGTTTTTGTTGGTTCCTAGTGGGTCAGTATTATTATTTCATTTGTGAAGTTGTAAAGTTTTGTGTGTTCACAATGGAATAGACTGAAAATTTAACTTCCACCTGATTTGAATATCTTATCATTTTCCTTATCTTAGTGAACATGTAAGAGAAAAGCAGAAACAATGTTAGTATTGTATCCATTCCTTGACAGAAATATCTCTTTTGGCTAATGTTTTAAATATTAAAACCTTAATCAACTATAGTTAAGGTTTTAACTATAGTTATAACTAAAGTTCACATCAGTTTTGGAATGATATTTAATAATTCATCTGGATGTCAAAGCCCAGTGTAGCAATAATAAATAAAATAAACAAATAAAGGTTTTCTATAAATGCTGGAATTTAAATTTTTGGAAAGGATCTGTTTAGAAATTAATAAAAGCATGTTACAAGAATTATTATATTTTGTTCTTATGCAAAACAATCAATTACTGTTTGTCCGCTTAAAAAATAGGCTAATATAAATTTCATCTATTAACAAAATACTATTATTAATGTATAATACAATTGCAACAAAAAATTTGCATGCAAACAATTTTATAAATTATACTGGGGGACTGGAAAGTTATGTCGTTTCTTACCATGTCATTATTCATTTGTCATTTAATAGTTATTGTGTACTTCAAAGTTGCGCAAAGACATTTTAAAGTTAGAAAGTTATTTATCTCAATTTTTTTTTTCAATTTATGGTGATACAGCCAGCCAAATACCCGAAGAGATATATAGTAATTACATATCGCTGTATGTTTTTTGAGTTTCACTAGGGTTGCTACCAAAAACATTCGCGATCTTTATCCAACTGCTTTAGATGTTGGTAAATGCCAAAGGTAGTTTTTAAGTTCAAACCTGGAAATTTTGATCTTTTTGACTCGTATTTATCAGGAAGACCAACAACTTTAGAAAATGACACGTTAAGGGCAGAAGTGGAAGGAAATCCGTGTCAGCAATTGAGGAACTGTCAAACACTCTTAATCCACCTTGATCGACCATCCGAGAACATTTACAGGAAATTGGTAAAGTAAGCAGAGCAGGTGTTTGAGTCTTGTTTAATCTGAAGAAAATACCACATTGCAACTTATTGCTTCAGTGTTACAATACAGAAGTGTTTTTTGATCACTTGATTACTTGAGATGAAAAATGGGTTCTCTATGATAATCTAAAATGCAAAAGGCAGTGGCTCTTTATGAATGAAATCGCCACGCGTACAGCTAAGCCAGGTTTCATCCAAAAAGGCGCTTTTGTGTGTTTGGTGGAATATTCGCAGAGTCTTTCATTTTGAAGTGGTGAAACCAGGACAAACCGTGAACCTTTACTGTGAACAATTAAATTGAGTAAATTGATTGTTATTGAAAAGTGCCCAGCGATTGTTAACAGAAAAGGCATTATTCTACAACAAGATAATGCAAGACCACACTGGATAAGACGAACTCTGGAAAAATTAATGAATTACGGTAGGAGGTATTTCCTCACCCTCCATACTCTCCTGATATTGCACCGTCTGATTTCCATTTATTCCTTCACTACAACATTTTCTAAGTGGAAAAAAATTTGAAAATTTGGATGATGTCCAAAATGCCATCTCTAGATATTTTGCTCAAAATTTATTTTTATCGATCTGACATTGAAAAAAGGTAGGTGATAACGAGGGTGATTACATCATTGATTAAAAATAAAAACTGGTTAAAAAATTTATGACAAGCCATTTCATAAAGGCCGCCAAAGCGACATAAACAATCAATAAGACAGAGTTCCAACGATTGAGGAGGCAGACGAGAGGACGGCGGCAGGCCTAAGGCAGAGCAGCCACGCTGGATTTGGAGTTACTCAGTCGCTTGCAACTTTAGAAAGAAGATAAAAAATAAAAATAAAAATGTGTGACGTTATCAACACAAAATACTGCTAGTGAAGAATTCTTGTGGAGTGGTGTTCATTCATAAAGGTTCATTACACCATACTATACAACTTGTCCAGTAAAAAGGAAACCAAAAAAATAACTTTACACTTAATTACTTTCTATCATAAGAAAATATTCCCTTTTCCTTACTAAATTAGTTGTAACCATTTATAAGATATATTTGATTCATTAATTTGTTATTAATATAAGAACCTTTCATGTTTAATTGGTACAGACTTATTATTTTATTTTTTTATAACCGAATTAATCCCACAACATTATAAATGCTGGTAATCTGTTTGAATTCAATTATAAAAGACATTACTTTCCTGTCTCCCCAATATTTTGTATATGCATTTTTAAAATAACACCTTCCTATCTGAGTTATAGCTAGAATTGTGTTTTTATACTTTAAACACTTTTACTGCATTTACAGGTCAGGGGTGCTTCAAACCCGCCGGACTATGCACGGCAGTCCCAACCTGCTGTTATGCCCACGACTCACCAAGAGCCTCAGTCAAACTTTAACAGGAACCAAGCGCAGACAATGTCACACGCAGAATTCCAGGTAGAGTACTTCACTCTCATAGATTTTATATATATAAAAAAAAAATCAGCTGTTTAACTGAATTTTGATTGTTGAATCCCATATCTCGTACATCAATGTGAATTAAAATTATCAAATTTTATAACCGTTAATTGTTGTAAAAGCAATTAACACCCAGGTTAGTAATTTACGTTTTAACAAGATAATTTTAATTTGTTTTATCTCTTTGGGTAATTCTGTGTAAGAACCTTGTTTTATTAAGTTGTAATAAAAAGCTGTTTATTTCAATTTGTAAAATTGAATTAGAAGTCTACTTTTAGCCCACATAAACATGGATTATTTTAAATAGAAATTATATGGTTATCTTAACTCAGGAAATTCTGTAACTCTTTAAGAGATAAGAAAAAAAATAAGCTACAAAAATTAAATTGAGGAGGAAAACTGCAAACAATTTGATACTGGGGCATATTCACTTTATGGGAGGGGGGACTGAGAAGAGATAAAAATTTTAGGATTAGGCTGGTCTCACACTGGAACCGACTATGACAGACAACTTATTCTTCTGATGTGAGCTCTAACATTGGAACAGGCTTGTCAGAGTTGTTTGTCCATTGGTTGTTTCGTTTTGGTTTTCAGGCATTTGGAATGATTTTTTTATTTTTAGGTTTCTTTAGATATTTTAAAAGTAATTTCTTGGATTAAAAGAATTACCTGCTTTTTTGTGTGCATTACTATTAAGAAAAAATGCTAACAACATCACAGCCAAAAAATGTAAATAAGGAATAGCATTCTTTAAGAGCAGAGATCTGTGAAAAGTGCAAATTCGCTTGAAAAAAAAAAAAAAAAAAAATGCATGCCCTCATCTATTGTGGTGTCTTGTTCATATTCTTGCAGAAAGTGGACGGATACAAAATAATTTTTTTTTACTGCAAACTGGTTTGAACATTTTTTTATGTGCACTTTTTCAAGAATAAATATGTAAGAAATATAAATAATTTATATTGGGTTCTATAAGTTTTGTAAAAAGATTATGTAAGCTTCAATACAACTTCAAAATAGCTTTCAAAAATTATAAAACTATTCAAGCACTTTTTTCCAAAATTAAAGATCCCACACCAATAATAAATAAATCTGACGTAATCTACAAGATCAACTGTTTAAACTGTCCGGCAACTTACATCGGTCTTACATCCCAATATCTGGACAAGAGAGTAAAGCAACATATCTATGAGTGCAAAAAACCTAAGCAAAATCCTACAGCCCTCACTACCCACCATTTTGAACACCAACACAATTTCGACTTCAAAAATCCAAAAGTATTACACACAGAACAAAACAAACATAAACGTAATTTCTTAGAAATGGTTTATATCAACAGAGATAAACACAGCATCAATTACAGAACAGATACATGTAAACTCAGTCGCAGCTACGCCAATATCATTAATCAAATTCAATACAGATAACATACCTATATCATCACATTACATTCCACACATCAAATATTTTTCACATAGTCTAATTTCCCAACAATTTAGCTTTCCTTTTCCTATTTATCCCTTTCTATATAATCCTGAAAGGATAATCTGGCCGAACCATTACCAACACATTTTTTCCCTTCGTCGGCTCTTTTCACCTCAAAGAAGCCGACGCCTTATACAAAAATGTCTTTTCTATACCGACATCCTTCCCCACCCCTTCAAAATCCAACGTATATAAACACAAAATAGCAAAATCTCACTGGCACTCTCGACACGACACGCAAGAATGGCACAATTACACAGAAGACAAACACTTTGAGTGAGTAGAAATACTTTTTTTTTATTGGCCTTATGCTCTTGCATATTAGCCATAGTACGAATTCTTGTGTGTTCAAATTGGGGGTTATCGGGAAAAAAGGGCCAGAGGCGACGGTGGGAATCGAACCCACGACCGCGGCATGAGAGTCTCTCATGCTAACCACTCGGCTACCGCGTTCACTTTTTTACATCCAAAATGTAATTGTTAAATGTAAACAATGTTTGTAAATCCCAGGCCCTGAAGATGATCTCAATAAAGATCGAAACGTTGGCACGTTAAAGAAAATGTTTTTCTGAAACCTACATCACACCAGACAGCATCTCACAATTTCTAAATAAACTTCAATACAACAAAAAATCAATCTTGGAAGTGAGGCCTTAGGTAGTCTGTCGAATGCAAAGAATCCCTGCTTCCTGGGATCAGATGCTAAATCTTATTGCCAAAAAAAAGCCAAAAAAGTCCAACCAGAACGGACATATATGCATGATTAGGTCGGTTCCAGTGTAAGAGAGGGGTGATTACATTCCCTAGGTTGGTAATATTTCTGTGACATTCAAAAATCATATGTAGTCAGTTCCAGTGTGATAGCAACCTTAGGGTAAAGGAATAGAGAAAGGTACCTGAGAGTACTTACAAGGCCATCTAGGTGCAAAGAGAAGGAATAATGAATTTTAATAAATCAATGGGAAAAAGTTATGTAATATTGCATCGTGGCTGCATATCATTCACCTTTTAGCTGTAACGGCTTACATTTTTAGGAATAACTGCAGGTACTTTTTGTAAAGGAGCTGCTTCTTACTGACAAGTTTTTGGGTACAATTATCCAGATTTCAAGCATTAAACACTTTGTGTTACAAACATGTACAACCTGTAAGAACCAACCTTTACAAAAATTGAATTGACATACTCTACCTTTATTATTTTTTAATAAATTTATCAAGTATTTTGTACGCCATAGTCTTTTATTAATGTTTTACTTACACTGGGGAAAATTTAATTTAAATAGCTCATATAGTTTTTATTTCTGACTCTTATACCTTATAAATAAGTATCAATTTAGAATGATTCTTCTTTTTTCTGAGCAATTTTTGACCTAATAATAATGAGAAGAACAATATGAAGAAAATGGATACAGATGTAGCATTTATTTAAGTTTGCAACCTCATAGACCAAAAAGCAAAATATCTTTTCAAATTTTTTTTATTTGCATTAACTATAGAACAATTATTGTTTTACATGCTAACCTTAGGATGCTCTCAATGTAAGTGCACAGTTTAAGAGAATTTAAGAGAATCCCTTTAGATTTTTTCTCTCCTACACTGCCTAAATTCATAATTGTATTTTTTCCTTTTATATTTATAACTTTATGTGTTCTTCATGTATAGAGACGTCAAGAAGAACTTGAGAGGAAAGCTGAAAAGCTTCAGAGAAGAGAGGATGAACTAAGAAATATGACATACAATGGTACTTTATGTGAAAATACCAGTAAATAGTTTTAATATTAAAAAAAATATATATATTTAATTGATTTATTTTTCTTATCAGTCCGTCTCAATAACTGGCCACCCCTGCCTAAGAATTCATGTGGACTGGAGCCTTGCTTTTACCAAGATATCAATGTGGAAATCAATGTCAATTTCCAATCCGTTGTTAGACAACTTTACCATTTGTGGATATGTTGGTGTTTTTTTTACACTAATAAGTTTTGGTTAATGTAAAAGCATTGAAACATTTCTTGTTTTAGTTCATTCACTTCTGATGGTTGCCAATGTAATAGGGACGCTTGTCCTTTTGATCACATATGAAATGTTTGGATTTTTTGCACTGTCAATTATTTACGCTCTAATATTAACACCATTTTCATTCCTGTGTTGGTATAGACCAGGTTACAAAGCTTTCAGGTAATTATTATTATCTTGAATATAAATTTATGAGTTAATAAAAAAGTGTTTTATTTATTTGTTTTATAATTATAGGGATGACAGCTCATTTAACTTCATGGTTTACTTTTTTATATTTTTTTTCCAATTTATTATTACTGTATTTCAAGCGATTGGACTTCCTTCTGGAGGTTTTTGGTAAGCTATTATATATCTTTTGTCTGTCAGCAATCATTTTAATGAATCTTTATTTTTAGTGGCATTATTATCGCTATTAAGGTATTTGACAGATCACCTACAGGAATAATTGTTGGACTTTTGATCACATCGATTGCTTTGGGATTTTGTGCTGCTGCCATTATGGACATTTTGCTAATTTCTAAGGTAATATATTTTTATTACTCTTTAAATGCTCAGAAATACATAATTATACCTTAAAATTTCTAAATTTATTTTAAAGTTTTACAAGTTAGTTTAAAATGATTCTGATTTTTTTTCCCTTCAGATTCACAGGATTTATAGAAGTTCGGGCGCCAGTATGGCTAAAGCCCAAGCAGAGTTCACAACTGAGTTTTTGAAGAACGAGCACGTCAGGGGGGCTGCATCCTCTGCTGCGACTGCAGTCGTTCAGTCACAGTTCCAACAAGACAGGAACGCACCTCCTAGGTACTAGGTACATTATCGTCTTTTCTCTTGGCCTGTTACGTTTGCTAACATTTTCCATTTCTTTTAAACCTGCTTGTTGCATGATTTCTTGTTTTCTTCTATTGTACTTCATAATTGTTTTATAGCTAATCCAAATTTTTTTCCCGTTTGTTTTTTAGGAACTGAGAAGTCGTACTTTGTTTTAAGCCTGCAAAGAAAGTCATGGTGAAATATGACTTATTTTCATTTAAAAGTTGCCTCATTCATGAAGATATATTTATTGCACTCTTGTGTATTTTACATATTGTATATAGAAGAAATTGGAAATATAAAATAATATGATTGCAAACTGGCTTTTCATTCCAATATTGTAGAAATTAATTTTTGTGTAGGTAAAAAAAAATATATCAAAATTTCAAACATTATTTATGTGTAAGGTATTGTTTTTATAAATAAAGGCTGAATATAAAAAATAGGCTGTTTTTTATGTTTTATATGAAAATAATTATTATTGTTTATGATAGCCATATTTAAAAAAAAATTATTATTTTTCCAAATTTTTTGTTGCTTAAAGTATTTAATTACCCTTATTAGTCAATAAGTTAAAACAGTTTTTATTAGAGTTAAATATATTACATTTAAAGATACATAAATTAATATATAACTGATTGTAATATATTGGTAGAAATATGTTCTAGTTTCAACACTTTTTTCTCTTCAGTTTGCTAACTGAAAAACTAATAATAATGAAGTTGGTCTTTTAGTTTAAAACTAATTTATAATATATCTTGGGTATGTTTTTTGCCACTGTTAGTCCTGTTAACACCAAATTGACAAATGATATCGCATGAATGTTGTTGATGTAAATGTCTATACAAATAAAGACTTAATAAAGAAGATGGGTGTTTTTATATGTTTATTGAAGAAAATGATATTTTACTATATAAGGCATTTCCTGAAAAAGAAATAGATTAATTCTTTGGCAGTTTAATGAGACTAAAATGTTTAAAATTAGTACTTGTTTCAGAAATCGTGAGATGCGGTCTGGAGTGAGTAGGTTTCAGAAAAACATTTTTTTTTTATCGAGCCAATGTTTCGATCTTTATTGAGATCATGTTCAGGGCTCAAAATGTTTGTCTTCTGTGTAATTGTGCCATTCTTGTGTGTCGTGTTGAGAGTGTATTAGTACTTGTGTGAGGTATAACAAAATTTAACTGGGTACACTAGGTTTATAATTTTATGTAGTTTTAAAAATCTGAATTTAACTTAATGCTTTCAGTTGCAAACACATTGACCAGGAGGAGTGTCATTTTGACGTAATTTTAATAAAATGAAAAAAAAAAGTTCATGCAGAAAATCCACAGGAGTATAATTTTGCTAACTACTGTTACAAAAACAATGGAGTTCAATCTCAGTAAGAATTTGAAATTGGATAGCTACTATCTAATACAATTTTAGAAGATCAAATAATTCACAATTGAAAAAACTAAATTTGGATTTAGTCATCAAGGAAATGTAAAATGGGAGCTTTTGGACAAAGAAAAGTTGCTTGGTATAATAATAACTAACTGCTGTTGTACTGTAAAAAAGAAAGAAAAAAAATGCAGAATAGTTCTGAACAAATTAAAAAAGTTTAAAAGATAATGAAATTTCTTCGTGTTGGCTATGTGGATTGATGAACCTGTAATTTGGCCGTTAGTGATCATCTTGAACTGCCTGTTCTCACGGTTTTGATTTGTTTGGTGGTTACCACTAAATAGTTTGATCAAAACATCATCAGTAGTGGATCTGACATACCAAACAAGCTAAAATATATATTTACAATTAATTAATTACCTGAAAGAGCTCTGGAGGAAATGCTTGGGTGCAGGGGGTTTGCCCATTTTTACATAAATTATAAATTTGTTCCTGCTGTTAAAAAAAATTAAGAATTAGCTACTGTTGACATTCCTTCTGTGAGGCTTGGAATTTGAAAAGGCTTTTGAGTACAGTATTATATCAATAAAGCAATAACTATGTAGCATTAACTAATAAATAAATCATCATATTCAATCATACATTTATATAATAAATAAAAAATGCTTAAAATTGCAAAGCACAAAATGTAGACTAATAATATAAATTTATTTTATGCAGTATTTTACAGTAACATAAAAAATATTGAAGGAATAAGAGAGATGATTTTAAGCTTAGTTAATTGCAGAATTTATAATTTTTTGTTTGTTTAATGATCGCTGCTATCTGGCTCTCTAAAAATTCAATAAAATATTTATCTAAAAAAAGTATCAGTGGGAGAGATCATCCGTATCAAGACGAGTGGCCATTGGAGGATCTAAATTGTAGAAGTGGGATCATCCTCACCTGATTAAGAATAGGGCATGTGAGGCTGACGGACACTTACTTTTGGTCCAAGGCCTGTGTTTGTGACCAGCATATTGAGAAACGTTGCTCAATGGGTCCCACTTAATGAAATGGCTCCATGTAGAGAGTGTGTAGGAATGCCACCCGACATGAGAATTGTGCTTGAGCATTACAGGGACTATTTGGATCCATGATTTTTGAAGGAACTGGGTTGTTTTATTGAATTAATGTAGTAATTAATGTAGTATCTTGTGTTTATTGATATAGAATGTATTTATTAGCATGAACGTATTGTTCAAGAGGGCTGATGGTGGAATATTGAGAACCTCATAGATTCTCAATTAGATTTATTAGAGCTAAATAGGTGATGTACAAATACTGGGTACCCAATACCCTTCATGTAAGTGAATGGCATTTAAATAGAAAATAATGTATTTAAGAATAAATGAAAACGGGGCTAAAATGACCTTGCTATGGACATCATCAGACTTGGCCAGTGGAATGCATAAGACAATGTGGCCCCAGACTGCTAAAACCTGAAGCAGGTGTGCAGCTGTGTGAAGTCACAAGCTCCATTGTGTATACAGAATGAAGCTTATATACATCAATAATCAATTTTATACATTAATAAAATTTTTGTTAGAATATGGTTAATTGAAATCCTTTAAATCAGATGGAATAAATGTCAAATTCTCGACAAAATTGATAGATTTTACTTATTAATTTTTAAACAAGTTTTTGTTTAAAAATATATAAATCAAAACAAAAAAAACAAATATGTATTTTCTCTCAGCAGAGATACTTAATTAAGCATATGTTTGATCAATTTATCTCAAAAACCGTTTCCGTAGTTACTTGGGAGCTTTTGAATTAGAGGCAGAAAATCAGATAAACTGGATTAAATTTCTGTTCTGTCCAAAGAAATTGTAGTATGGTAAGAATTAACATTTATAATTTTTAGAAAGTTGAAATAGGTTCATAAATAATTTATTTGGGCTAGTCTGCAATCGAAAGTTCAAGCACCTAGTGTATCCAACGTTATAATTTTGATGAGGAACTTTTTTTTTTAAAGCTAAATTAAATTTTACTCCTTGCAGATACTTTAAAAAGCAAACGTTCAATTTTACAAATCATTTGTTGACAAATGTTTAATTTTAACATGTGGGAAAATTTCTTCATTTAAATATGTGCATAATTTTTTGACTATGGCTTTGCAAAATAAATACTTGATAATCAAATTGTTTTGATAATAAATAACTTTGAATTGATGATTTTAATTAAATATGATTAATTATTTTTCTATGAGGAAACTCAGTTTTGGTGTATGATATCTGCAAAGCATATATAAATCCATTTTATGTTAAAGCACTTATTATAACAAAATATTTACAAATTTTAGATGAAATAATTTTAAAGTTCTGTGTTACAATAGACAACAAAAGAATTTACATTATTCTACAAGAATGTTAGCCTTTTTAATATTATATGTTGATATTTATAATATATAAATGAGGGTATATTGTAATTAGGATGATTTTACTGTTAGTTCATTTTAATTGTGTGATATTACAAGTAAACAATTACTGTAAATTTCACTATTTCGTCAGCATTCTATAGTGACTTTAGAAAAACCAACGCCCAGAGTACCTTTGCCAGACTGGCATGGGAAAGTATGGGAACTTCGACAGACGTGTGATACGAGACGGAATGATGCTTTCAATCTTAGAAATGAAGCGAGGCAGCTTAGAAATGAGACGGATGCGACAACGTACTGGTCGACTTACCACAATGACAGCAGGCTTGCCGAGAGGTTTGTCTGTTTTATCCCCATTCTGTTCTAAATAATAAAACGCCGTTTGTCTACCAGAATTTTGGAAATTACAAAATGGCGTAACACCATGGAGGACCTGATCGCTTCGATTAACAGAGAGCTATTGAGTTTAAAAAATGAGAAAGCACTTACTGAAAAGGAAATCGAGTTTTTAGGATTGGGTTTTACTGTTGTAAACGAATGCTTGACTCAAAGAGATCAAAGAGGAGGAGCTGATTTGTGCACAGATGAAGCTGAACTGGAGATTAAAAAAGTAAAGATTGAAATCTTTATTATATATTTCTTCCCTTATTACATTATTTTGTAGGAACTGAGGCTCCTGGAAGCCCAAAAATTGATGATGTCACAAAAATGTATGGATTGTTGGGAACAAGTCAATCGGATGGAGGAAGTCAAAAGTAAAATCATCACAGATATATTAGAAAAAGAAGACACTCTGACTATAGATCATAGCGCACTTGGGATTGATAAAAGCGGTGCAAATATTTCATACAAGAGTGACCCAACAAGGATCCCAGATGAGTAAGTACTATTTTTTATAGCATATTACAAATCATAATTTTCTTCTTCGTTCTAGCATGGTTTCGTACAAATGCTGGCTGGAGCATTGTTTCTACTTGAAAATGTTAGCCGATAATGAGCTCATTTCGTCTCAGAATCTGAGAGAGAGTATGTACGTCCCAAGGGAAAGATCGAGGAATGATTTGAAAGCTCAAAACGATTCGACAAATTTTTCAATTAGAAAGAGGATATTTGAGACTCAACGCATTAAAAATGAACTCGACTGGCAAAGATTAAATGTAAGTTTGAAAACTTTTTTGAACTGTACTTTTTTAAAGAAATAAGAATTTTTGTATTGCCATGTACACTATTCTTTGTTCGGCATCAAAAAGTGAGCCCCTCTCATGATATTTAAATTTCATTTTAAAATTCCGACCTAATTTTTTGGTAATGTCTGCTATGCAATTAACTTGCACCTTAACTGTCTGATATTAAACTGCCTAATTTTGCAGTTTTTTAAAATCAGAAATATATAATTTAAAAAATATATATATGTACTATCAAAAATAGGCAAAATAGACTAGGTTGATTGGGTTTTGTAATGCTTGGAAAAAATAGCTGTTTTTATACTTATATTTGATGTTGATACATGTTTTATTCATACTTATTTTTCCGTATACTTTGAAGATGGTAAAGGATATGGAGAAGTTACATAAAGAGGTTGTATTGCTGGAAGATGCATTGGCAAATAAGGCTAATGCATTGAAGTTGGCTGAGACTAGACTTGAGAGAAGGCTGTTCAGGCCAAGCCAAGAGTGTTGCCGAGATGATGCAGCCATAGGACTTGAAAATGAAGTCCACACATTAAAAGAAACCAATGCTGCACTTGAAGCCATGCTAAACCAGGCAAAGTGAGTGTCAATGTTTCATATCTAGATTTTATTTATTACAACTTTCATAATTAAAGGGCTACATTCAATGCATTGGAAGACCAGTTGGTCATCATCGACCGAGAGCTACACAACAAGAATCATGCCTTACAGACCGATCTGAGGTGTCTTGATCTCAGAAATCGCCTGGTGACAGGAGACAGGGCTCCGCCCAATACCCAGACAGATAGAAATATAATTCTGACGCGAATGCAGGATGAAATACCATTGGAAACCAACTAAATAAATGTTTTGACTACTATCATTATAACTATAATAGATAAATTCATTGGCTGAATTTGATGTTTTTTTTACTATGTAATTTAATTAATTCTTCATTTACAATGATTTTTACTTTTATTGTATGTATGGAAAAATCTCCTTTTCCCAACCAAACATTTAACTTTTCAATTACAAGTCTGTTATTTTACAAGTAATTTATAATACATATTATTAACATGATGATGACGATGATGATAATAAGAAGATTAGGAAGTGGGATTTTTGATATTCCTCAAGCACTGCAGCCTTTTGATTTATTGTTCTTTTGTTTCTAGTTCCTTAGTTCTCTATCCTTTTAAGAAGTAGTAGGTCATTGACTGTCATTGCTGAAGTTTTTTTTTCATGGACTTTTGGTACCCTAGGTTTTTTCTCCGTTGAGCAGTTGCTTCGCATTCGAAGTTGATACGGGTGGCATTTTCTTCCTCATTATAAGGACCTATAAATGGGGTCATAATTGTATACACCTATATGTAGGTGTTTTCTTAGATGCAGGTGATCGGTATATTGCCCTATCGCTTCCCCGAGTTTTCCCCGTTTACCTGTAGCAATATTTGTCAGCTTTGGCGAGGGTAATTTTATCATTGTTTACTATCAGGCACCTCTGGAGTTCATCCACTTTCCCTTTTATTTTTTGTGAAACATTCTGAGATGGAGTTTGATCCAAATTGTAGGTTCTGGGCATATTTATGTAGCTTTGCAGATCCTCTTCTGACCAGTTGGTCTACTTGTTCTTATCTAGACATTTTTTGTATATCCTAACGCCTGAATTCTGTGAGTAGAACAATCCTTTACAAAAAGTGAATCGACATACCCCACTTTAATTATTTATAATAACTGTATTTGATATTTCTTTTTTAATTTTATTTTAAGAACCTTCTCATTAGCCAAAGGCAGGATTTTGATTTAGGAGTATAGCTCAGTTTTGTGTATGCAATCGCATATTCTTTTTGACTTCGTGGTGATTTTATCCAGATCATACCCCGAAATACAATGGTTCAAATTTTATTGTGCAAATTTGAAGAATAGTGCATAAATTTGCTTATTTGAAGAATAATACAAAATTAAAACATTTTTGGTTACTGAAAAACAAAAATAAATTGACAACTAAGAATGAGAGGAAAATAATTTGATTTGAATTTCTGTTAACTTGCCAGCAATGTAAACAATTTGGCCCAATATAATTCTCTTGAAATAATGTTTTAGGGCCTTATTTCCAAAATTTCTAGGTGAATTTTTTCCTTTTTCTAAATTTTTTCTGAAGTAGGCAGGTTGTGAAAAAGGTCCACACCAAAATAGTCAGGTCTCAGCCATTTTTCATATTTTCAGCCCAGTAAACGTTAAAAAAATGAGAACTTTTAAAATAGGAGAGGTTGGATATTTTTTTTCATTGCAAAACAAATTAGTAAAATTCCTGGTGATGTAGGAATTATTTTATAATAAAAATTTAAAAAAAAATCCTTAATAAAAATACGAGATTTACTGAATTGGGTCAAATTAATGAAATCTTAAATGGAAACAATAAAGCTGTTATACAGTTCATTATTATTTTCCAATTATTTTAATTGGAAAAAATAAATCTTACAAGTCCACAAGTGCTCCCATCACCTCTGTTGATGTTAAAAAAACTTTCTAAGTTTAAAAATATTTGTTGGATGATAAACACTATAATTTGACAGAAACTAATTTTGGAATTAATCTCTTAAGATTAATTATGGATTTGGTATTATATTTTAAGATATGTGCATTTTTGTATGACAGATCTAGGTTAAAAAATTAGTCAATTATTAATTGGTTAATATCTCCGACATTCATGATGCAAACCATATTTTTATTGCAAATTATATGGCAAATTTGACTGTTTTTTTAAGTTTTTATTTGAAGTTTTATTTAGTGCACAGTTAGTTTGCTACGAAAAAAGTATAAATGAAGGGCAAAGAAAAAATTTAGCACTTTTTTTCCACACAGCTTTGTAATATTAAATACATTATGATGCTCGATTTTGCATAAATGCTAACAAGAAAATAAAATTTACAACATATGGCGAAAAAAAAAAATTAAACACCTTTTTGGATAAATGTTCAACAATATAAATTACAAAGAGGACAACAGTTAAATAATAAAAATATACAAGAAAATATCTGTTTTAAAGGAATGATTGAATTTATCTAAATAATATATTGGTTATTATAAAATAACAAAATCGTAACTTTTTCTAAACCCATTTTTCACGTTATTCATTGAGATTAACAATAAAACCTTAAGTAGTCATAAATTTGTGTTTTTTACAACAAAATTTATGACAACAAAATATAATTGTTTAATGAGATTGAATAAAAAATTATATATTCATTCAGCAAATGAAATGACGACTTATTTTAGTTATTAGTAAATGAGCACAGCCTTATTGTTGATTTTTAAATTATATTTGATTTTTTTTGAGTTACATATAAATATTTATTGATTTTTTAAAAATAAACACTTAATCTAACAATTAGAAGTGCACATTTACTTATAATACTAAAATACATTATATTTTTGTATTTTATTTTTTGACATTTTTTGTTTTGTTTTAAATAACTTCATCTTAACTGCCTTTTACTTTGCAATTATAAAACTATCACAATAACAAATGACTAATTATAACTTAAAAATTAAAATGGTTAAAAAATAAATTCTTGCTTAATACTGAAAAATTGCATGGGAACAAATTCTTAACTCTTAAAAGTCTCGCATGGGATCTTAGGGGAGATAATTTAAACTGTAAGTAAACGACTAAATAATTTCTGAATAACAATTTAAAAATATTTTAAACGACCACCAAGCAAAATATATGATTGTTGTTTTATATTTTTGTATAATTAAATAGGCCATTAGTAAACAAAAAAATGTGATGTAATTTTAACCAATTTAAGGAAAATCTTAATACTTTGTGACTAATTTTAACAAGTGCCACAATTTACATCTTAGTGCATCATCTTAATATTACGATTATTTAATTAGAACTAGGACATTTTCTTAATACCTAGTTTAAAAATAGTATTATGGTATTGTCTCAATAGAATCTCAGTTAAGTTCAGGAATGATAATTGCTGGCTTATTACGGTGTCATTTCAGACCCAATTTACTGAGTTTCATCAATTGAATATTACGAGTAAACATTTAAAATTTTTATCATTTACAAACCTTCTATTCCATTTTTGTAATATCACGCCATATAATATATTTGTATAACCCATATTTCAGGCACAATTAAGAATAAATATTTTATGCATATACATATTTTCATAGTGAAACTTAAATATATTTATATGATAATTTCCATTTGTGATATATTATTCTGACCTTAGATGGCCATCTAACAAATAGCATAAAATTAAGAATATTTAAGAATTCTTATATATATATATATATATAATTAAACATAACAACTGGTAAATAATATAATCAAGGAACCTATATGACTTAAGTATCACCATTTGTTTATCCAGTGAGCTTTGAAAAACAAAAACAAAAAACACGGAAAAAATATGTACTACAAGTTTTTAATAATTTTGGTAAACAAAAAAATCAATAACAAAAATTAAAAGAGACTAGGAATAACTTCAATTCTGCACCAATACTCAGCAAATTGAATTAATTAAAAGACATTATTTTGAAAAATGTGTTTCGCCCTACACTAGTGTGCAAATTCATTTATCTAATTTTATAAGTATTTTGATAATTAAGTATTACTATTTTAAGGACATAAATGCTTTTTCTTGTAACCAAGGGCGCATGTATTAATTCCACCATAATAAAACAAACAACGTCAGTGAAAAGAAGATTGTTACGCGACCCCCCTCCCATAAAAACAAAAAAAAGTTCTAATACTCAATGACTTATAAACTAGCTTAAAACATTACTGGGGGCATGCTCTCGTGCTGGAAGCTGTCTAACTTTCATACTGCCATCTGCACCACAAGAGAAAAGGCGTGCACTCGAATCCAGGTAGATCTGGGTGACGCCTTGCCCGATCGGTTTAAAAAAGCTCGATTTAGCATGCTCTCCAGGGAAATTGTAAAGAACTTGATGTATCGTCAAACCCCAGACCTAAAAACAAAACAAGGTCAAATAAAATTTTGACTTTTTTTCCTTGAACATAATTTTAAATAAATGTTGATTACATTTTTGATAATTTAGTTAAAACATAACATTAACAAACCCACTTCCAGACATACAGAGCAAAAACAGGCTTCTGATGCACTTTTATTCCCTGTTGTTCAGCTTCCTTTCTTCCACTGCAACTTAAAATGTCTATTGAATGAGTGACCCTTTTTTATTTCCTCTAACTACTGTTATGGTAATTTAGCACTTTTCAGGGTTCCTTTTCGCTTATTTCTTTACGCGTTAATATTGCTTTTCCAAAAAGCTGTTTCCGGGCTAATGCTTTGCTGGTATGTACAGATGTTCCTGCCAACTTCGTGAGAGGCTTCTGCCTCAGTTTTCTCCATTTTTCTGAGGTGGTATCTGAATGGGCAATGGCCAGTGTAACGGCATATTATTTTACTTAATTATTACCAACTGAGAGAAAGAGGTAGATTTTTGATTTCCTGGTTGAGTAACTGTTTTGATTATTTTGAACCTGGTGATTTCATCCATTTCTTTCTACATCTATTTGTTCAGTTCCGCTTTTAGCATGCTTTGGGTTGTGCTAATTTGCAGTTCTGGTCCAAGTTGCTCCTATTTATCCTAGTCTGTCAGCCTCTTTGTGACCTTCAATCCCCTCATATCCTGGTACACACCTTAGTTACCTGATTACGATTCTATAGAAGCTGTAAATTAGACAATTCCAGTCCAGCTTTGAATTGAAGGTGGAGGAGTCTAAGGTCTTCAGTGCTGCTTAGCCTATCTGTGCCCCTTTAATTCTTTTTTTAAAAGTATTTCTTGTCCACAGAATCTATTGCATGGATTACAGCTTAGAAAATTGACGGTGGGGGCCTAGCCATTTTACTAGATCAAAATTTCGGCTTTTAACTCTTGTGCCCACTAAATGTTCCATTTTAGATCCAGTGCCATAATTTTTTAACGAACTTATTTTAAAAATAAAACCTGACCTCAGGACCAGAATCATTCTAGGTTCAAATACTGGCATTGCAATTGGAATTTTATTTGATAATAATTTGAAAAAAGTATTGTAAAGTTCTGACTTTTGTCCACCACACCCAACACATCCAACATATGTACAGGACCTTTTTTTTTTAATTTCAGACCACCACTGTATTTTTTTTATTATTACCTTGATATCTCCATCTGCTGCACCCGTAGCAAAAAATTCTTCTGCAGGATCGGCAGAAAGACATTTTATAGGTGAGTCATGAGCTGTGAATCTGTGCCTAAGTGAGCGCTGCCTCACATCTACAATGCAAACATCTCCCTTTTTCCCAGCAGATATTAGCAGTTGGTGCTGGGGAGCGAATACCAACGACGAGGCACCTTGGTCATGGCACGTGAAAGCTGTACAAAACAAAATTTTCATTAATGTTGTTCAAAAGTTGGAGAATGAATTATTTTTGACCTGTTATCAAAGCTTTTTTCTGGGGCAGCAGAGTATCCCAAAGAGCGACATTTTTACTTTCTGAGCTGTGACCAGCGGTTGCAACCATGCTACAGGATCCCAGAAAGACAAAGTCGCTTGTCACTTTATTGTGACACTGGCAGGTCTGAAATTATAAAATAAATAAAATTTAATGATTAATGCTTTTAGTATGTATGTATGTATAATTGTCGGAAGTCATATTTGGAAATTGAAAAGTGAGGAGGAGGAGCACTTTTTGACTGACTGTCAGAACACAAGAAGCAACTGGGTCAATAGCATTTGGTGTAAGTACAGTCAAATCATAAAAAAATTATAATTTTTAGTTTGTGTTTTTTGACACCCAACATCAGCATCTTAATTAATATAATATATATTATATATAATAATATATTATAATATATAATTAATATAATATATAATCTTTTTAATTAAGAAAATAAAGTTTGTAAACATTTATTTATTCAACTTACAAAAAACGGACGAGACGCTGATGAAGAGATGCCAACTTGGAAAAGGCTGAGGTTGCCATCGCCGTCAGCTACGCCGAATTTGTTCCCGTGTTGGGAGAACCTAACTCTAGTGACTTTTGCAAATGTTCCCCCTGGCCTGGGGATGGTCACAGCCTGGTTGTGACCCCATTCCCACATCTGCACAGAACCGTCTTGAGATCCCGTCAAGTCTAACAAGAAGAAAAAAAATTACAACATGCCGCCAATCCTCATGACAAATTTCATACATAGAGGTAGCAAAGGATGAGCACTCATCTTTCTAATCCCGTCTACGCGATGCTTTAAAACCTAAAATATAAAAAAACAATTGTTTATTTATTTAATAATTATATTTTAAGTATGCTTTCCATTAATTAACATACCAGATAGTTTAACATAATTATAATGTACATTTTATACACTGTAACTATAAACATGTTAAAGTATAATTAAGTAAATACCTCTTTGTTTCTAGAATCAATTAACTTACAAACATATTCACTATGGTACAGTCCAAAATATTTAGATTACAATCAAAATCTCAGGGGAAAATACACAAGTATCAACTGTAAACTAAAATACCTCCTATTTTGATATTAAGGTGTTTTACATGAAAAGCCAACAGAAATTTCAATAGCACACTACATGTGACAGCAAGATCGAATTGTGCCAATGTTCTTAGCCAACATAGTTTCCATAATACATTACGATAATTTTAATAAGATTAAGTGACTAAACAGTTTCATTCCGATTTTTATTAAATGTTGACATATGCAAAAGTTTAATAATGCCAAAGATTGCGAAGGCTTAAACAGACTTGGTTTTATAATTAGCAAAACATTCCACAGAAATCAAAGTGGCAAGCGGGAAAAAATAAACAAAATTGCATTATATTTTAATTATTTTGTTTGTAAATTGAGTGACGAGGTAGTGGATAATCAAAATATCTACTTTTGTTTGTTGTATTCTTGAAAAATTGATACAATAAATTACATAATTTTAGACGATATAATAATTTACATTATTAAACACAATAGCTTCTAATAGTAAACTGATAAGAAAAATCCATGCTTTCTCAAAAATTGGAAATGCAATAATATAAAATATACATTTGTTGAAACATGCACATGCAAACCTTTAACAAAAAAAATAAAAAATAAAAAAATAAAAAATAAAATAAAGACAAAAACTACTACACACACAACTGCAGAATATACAGAAGCTAAACGATTAAAAAAATTCTAAATAGGTAACGACTTAGAACACACTACCATGTTGAATGTAGAAAAAGTACGCTAAGTGAATCTTCTATTTTATTTACAGGATTTCAAGTAGTGTAGGTGCATTAATGAAACAATTTTATGTCAAGGTTTTATTCTCACCGCCTTCATTAAGTGCCGGCTGCGATCAATAACAAACTGACAGAAGTTTGGATCGTGCGATCCAGGAAAGTTGAGTCCCTTCATCTGATTTGCAGCAATTGGGGAAAGAAGTGAAATTTAGCAAATAAAATTTATTTAAAAAAAATAAAAAAAGGGCGGTAGCATACAAAAAATTCGCACAATAAAATGTCTTGGTTTAAAAAATTATAAACCTAGGACCAATTGACGGGAATTGCAATTTTTTAACATACATACCTAATTATGATGAGAACATTAAATAAATTAATTTTGAAAAATAAAACAGACACCAAAGTAGAATACTTCACACCATAATCAAAACAATAGGTTCGTCTTCAAGTAAAGCCTGCACTTTCATGGTGTGCTCATTGATATATTTATTTAACAGGTGATCTTACGCAGCACCTGTAAATCTATTGGTGGAGTGCTTAGTCCTTGTACTTGAAATACGTGGGTGTTTTGTCTGTAAAGCCAAGATTATGTAAGAGCTTAATGTCTATTTACACTCGAGAAAAAATACAAAACGAATACAATAAGACTGCAAATAAGATCATTTTATCATTCTATGTACATATAATTTATAAATTATCATGTATCTAGTATTTTTTGAAATGTAGATTTAGTGTTTTAAAAACTAAGTTTAATATAACAAAAAATAGGTTGTTGGCATACTATATTGGTAAAAAAGAGCAGTTGTTTAAAGTAAACAAATCCTACAATTCACTTTGACCACTTTTGCAGATGGTTAGACAATAATTTTTCACTTTTTTACATTTTGGTCATATCTATTCTCCAAAAATTTGTATAATTTTATTGTGTCAATTGTAATGAGTTTAATTCGGAGCATGAATAGATTTACATATATTACATTTGATAAATTTTAAACCTAACATGAGAGTATTACTACCCCATATCAACCCCCATGTTCCGGTGCATTTGAAAAAGCCAGAATCAAACCCAACATTTTTTTTTCAATTCTCAAGAACACAGGACCCTTACAGTGATGATTCTGACCAGCAATTGCCATAATAAAGGGCATCAAACTAAATCCTAGACAGGATATTGTTGAAGATATGGTTATGATTAGCAAGAAAAGATTAATTTTGAGAGAAAATTTCATTCAAACCATTCTGGAAAATAGAGATTTTAGTAAAAATAAAACTCCAAATTTGAAAGGATAGACATAGATTTATCCAAAATGAAACAAAAAATGGGAACTGGGGCAAAAGTATCAAATTGCTTCATAAAAAAACCATTGGGATACATTCTCTCAATCTTCTTAGCTGAGACCAACTCTGTGCTCAGGTATACGCAAAAATGGTCTTAACTGCCAAGTCTATAAAGATTAGAAAATGTTTATAACTGTCTTAAACAGAAAGACAGATGTTGAGGAAAATCACAATTTGGTGTCTCGAGGAATCAAGGTTACAAAAGTGGTGGTTAGAGCAACGGTGTGGGCTCGAATACCGCTCATGATGTTAATTTTTCTTTTCAACTGTCTTTGCATAAAAATTGAAAATAAAAATCACAAGTCCTTTCCCAGTCATTACTAGTTAGGATAAAAAGTTAAAAAAAGAAAATAGAAAAAAAAAGAATTTGAAAGAAAGGTTGAGTGGTTAGGGTTTCCAACTTGTATTTGCCACGCTAGCTATTCTGGTTTTGAATCCTGGATTAGCCCATGGAATTTTAATTGCATTGAAAATGCATTGTAATGATGTGACCCCTTGGGTGTGACACCCAATGGGTAGTGGGACGTTAAGCCCTCCTGTATGTACTTTGGAAAGACAATAATAGTACCTAAAGAAATTAAGCAACACCTAGGAAAGTGACCAGTCTTAAAAAAGAACAGTCTCCAGTGGAAAGTCTCCCACAGCACGTATAAAAAAATAAGCTCAATCCCCGATAGATCTGTTCATAAATGACAGTCGAGGTATTCATCATAGACGGCAAAAAAAAAAAAAAAAAAGACTAAAACTTTCAGGTGTTTGAACTTCAATGAGTGATGCCGCACAATTCTTTGAACATTGATCATATTTTGTTAATAATAGAAATAGTGAAAAATTGTTGCCTACATGCTCTTTAAAATTATAATGTTAACTACCTTAACTTTAACATAAATATTTATTTCAATTTATTTTTATTAATAATCATGAACAATATGTTTATTTCTTGTTATTATTACATTATTGATGTTATTTTAAATTTAAAAGTCATTAACATTTTAAAAATCCAGATACATTTTTTTAACATTGTGATATTTTATTTTTCTGTTTGTTTACTTAAATAATTGCAGTCCTTATTATAAAAATGGACACATGGCACAATATCCCCGATACAAAAAGAAAATTCACTTTAAACCGCTAGTGCACACAGCTGTGAATAAAATTTATAAAGCAAAAGACCCAAAACAACACAACAGTACATAGACCCCAGACACCACAATAGGCGTGACAGATTTATAAAACAAAAGAGAGTTGAAGTGATGGTTGAAGAAAAAGAGAGTGAAAGATATCTGAGATTGTGGTATGGGTCTTACCGGTGGGGGTTTAGCCCCGATTGCACCATTTCTGACACCTGATGTTTCTCGCTGACCCTACGCATTTAATACGGATTAAATTTAGTGCTGCCGCTAATTAAAACAGCACCATTTCATCAATTTCACATAAAAAATTCTCTAATACTGCTTGTAAGAAAAAATGAAACAAAGGTGATAATTAATGGAAAATGTGTTTAGACAAGTTAGTGTTCTTCATTGAATGAAAAATTTCCAATCAATTGAAAATTAAACTAATCAAATATTAGTAAGCAATGTTGTGTTTATTGTACTGAATATAAAATTACTGTGATATAAGATATATTAGAAATAAATAACGTGAAAAGAAACAATTTAAAATATGTTTGCTTAAATTGTAAAATGCTTGGATCAAAAAACTTACCATTGATGCGCCTCGTCCTGATTGGCCAGCCAACCCCGGTTGTGTATTCGTTGATGTACCACCACCTACTGGAGACGACTGAAGAATAGGCTTATCAGTGGGTGTCTGAATGACCAAAAATGAACTTGCTGGTATCAACTCCGGTTCCCTGTAGATAACATAAATTAGTAACATAATCAACGCTCACAAATGAACAAACTTACTTTATGCAATTAATTATGTCAAATTCGCATTCATCTTCTAGCCAAGATGGGAGTTCGAGGAGAAGTGAAATGTCCATTTCTTGTACTTCACGAGGAGTAGCCAGAGCAAGTAATCCTCCATTAACCTAGTTAATTTACAACAAATTAATAATATTTTTTAAGTAAAATTCACATACCACGGTAAACAACCACAAAGATTATTCACCTGATTAAGACAAAACGCAGATATTTGATCTTGATCTTTGTGTATTATTCTAAATGGTTCAAGCATCTGAGGCGTTTGAATGCCGTCATTCCCTCTGTCGCAAGTATCTGCAATCGAGCTGCGTGGACGTTTGCCGAATACGCACTTTATAAAAAAGTCCTGTACTAGTTCCTGTCTCACCAAATAACTCCATAGCCTTCTTGCTGGCGCTGCTGACCAATGTCTGGGACTGGAATAGCAAAGAATTACATTATGTTAAACCTTATATAACAAAACACAGGAAAATGTCTATCACATATAAGAAAGAACATCCAGCCTTGAACATCACAGTTTTTTATCCGACTACATTCTTAGGTATACATTCACTTTTCCACATCCAAAATGTAATTGTTACATGTAAACAATGTTTGTAAATCCCAGGCTCTGAAGATGATCTCAATAAAGATCGAAACGTTGGCATGATAAAGAAAATGTTTTTCTGAAACCTACATCACACCAGACAGCTTCTCACGATTTCTAAATAAATACCAATTAACGGTCACTAATTACCACACACATACTTTCTTAGGGTTGGAAAAATTCAAGTGCAGTGTAATCGAACCATGTCTAGAAAATATGAGACTCAGATGCTCATCTTGATAACATTTAAAAGTGTACTACAATCAATTATCAGTTCAGTTATTCTTGATTTGATTCTTATCTGATTTTGTCACAAAAAAAAGGCCCAAAATATAATATTTTGTTAAAATGTTCTTTAAAACCTTCATGCCTGAGTTATTGCTTGGCCTAGGCCACAAGTGCGTCTCTGTAACAAAATTTACTTATTAACTCAATCTCAATAGGTGTAAGTGTATTTAAATAATGTTATTGGGTGATGGTGAATTACTTAATAAAATATTTAACAAAATGGAAAGACAGGCATAGAGGTGAATATTTACACCACATTGTAGGTGATCAAGTTTCTTACGATGTATCGACTACGAATCAGCAGTTTCCCATAAATGAGACAAGTGTTTCATCAACTTCATCAGGATATAAAAGCAATATTGTTTGATGAAGTGGTTGAAAATATATGATATCGCTTTTTATTAGATTCTTGCCTTTGAAGATGATTATCAGGATCATCAAAACGCAATACTGTTTTACCAGTTAAAAATCAATTCCATGATCTAAAAACTTAGTATTCCAAAATTATCAATATCGCACCAGAGGCTTAGCCAGCCTGGGACATACCCCCTCTTTCAAGGCTTCTTAAACTGCCACTTCAACCAAGTCTCATGGGATGAGATCTTATGCACCCTGTTCAGGGTCATATACACACTCTGTCAGCAAGGACCTGTGATCCACACCGTCCCAAGTTGCGTACACAGTCTCATCAGGAAGGTTCATGCCTCAGAGGTCTCGCCAGCCTGAGGTCACACTAGACTGTACCAGGGAGACCGTGAGTCAGAGCCAGAGTTAGAGTGAGAACCTAAGTGACAGAGTCAGATCCAGTGATATCAATGAGTTCACCAGAAGTTCTTCCCGAGGAGTTTGTTGTCAGAGGGCCTCCTGCAATCTACCATTTTCAACATCTACAACCCAGCTTGACAACGTTCTTCCCCTGCATTAAGACTGTATGCTGAGCATTTATTCAATTAAGGCCTTTTTTCCTGGGGCATAAAATGGCGAAAATGATGCCTTTCTGGGTCACACGAGCATCTGGTGGTGTTACAAGCGAAAATGAGAGAGAAAAAAAACTTTTTTTTGCACTGGGGTGACCAGACTCGGCCAGAGACGAGGGTGCCCTCAGCAAGGTTGATTGAGGTCTGGAAGAGGCCGAAGATGCACGGGTGGCATTTGGAAGCTGAAGGAAGCCCAGCCAGGGCTCAGCGGGGACGCTGGTAAGGAGTGGGGCCCGACCGGCGTGAACAAGGACTCGAGCTGAGGGACTTTTCTCATCGTTGTGGAGTGGAGGGTTCGCGTGTGAGGGGAGAACTGCTCTGGTACAACAAGAAGAAGGACGTACACGAGGTTTGAGCTTTTAAGTTATAAGATTGGTTTCTGGACAGTTTTTTTTTTTTAAATTCTGAAAAGACTTGTTTTATTTCCTTTTTTTGTTTTACATTTTATTCATAATACAGAGGACATTAATATTTTACTTTCTTGTTGTGTTTTTATTTATTTATTTTATTTATCTTGTTATTTCACCCCGAGGGTTCACTGTTTTCCTAAAGGAAGAAAAATAAATAAATAAAAACAGTGTGGCGCTCGATTATTTCACTTTTGGAGACCAAGTGGCCACGGGAAAAAATCTCCACTGAGCCCCAGGTGGCGACCGAGTGAATTGCCAACGATCCGCCGAGGAACCGGTAACAGTGGACTGTTTGAACTGTGGGTGTCTCACAATAACTAACTTATAAAAGCGACGGACTTCTTTGAAATGGGAAGTAGAAGCTTGAGGAAAAAACATGATGAGACTGAAATACTGCCAGAGATTTATGTGAGCTTCTGTCTAGCAAAAAATTGTGCCAAAATTAGCTATAAAATATTTCATAAGTGACTCACAGCTATATCTGTACATTCATTGAGAGTTGATATAAAATAAATAAAGGCATTTTTCAGATTACAAAACTGAAAAATTGAACATGTTTTTGTGAAGCGTTGGAGTAGGCCTATATTTATAGAAGGGGCCTTTAACACGTTATATCTGTTTATTTAAGGATTTGGTTGATTCAATTAATTGCAAAAATATTAATTAGAAACGTAACAATTACTGAAACAAAATGACTTAATTTTTTAGAAATGGAAATAGAACGAAGAATTAAACAACCTGCGTTTGGACTAAACAATGCAACTTTTTTTTTTAAATTTGTAAAACTGGTGATTAAATTGTCTAATAAATTGTAACAAGTAGAAGCAAAGGAATGGTGTATCATTTTTAATTTACATTGTGAAAAATGTAATGGTCAAAAATTTTTTTAAAATGTTGTAATAAGTTTTAACGTACTGGAAAGGAGTATTTCCCTTTTCCAAAATGGATCGGTATTTCATAATGGCAGGTCCAGTCGGCTGCCCAAGTGGTGTGGGTTCTACGTAACAGCCTGGAATATATCGTGGAGGAGGTGGGCCTCGGGCCTCAAGGTCTTCTTTTAAAATCTCCTGCCACTGAGAAACTACTCTTAAAATCCCATGAATCAACGGGCTGCAGACCGGGAGCTCTGCAATAAAATAATATGATGATAATATAACATAGGTTTATGTATTTGAGGAGTATCCTTACCCTGTAAATCAATTCCTGCCACGGAAAGGAAGCTTTGGAGCTGATCATGGATAAGTTTGAGAACGGCTAATCTCATGATGGCCCAGGAATAACTGTTAGGGTTAGAATGTTCGGTATTCTCTTTATCTGTGTTGTTCTTTTTCTCTTTGGACTCGCCCTCAAAGACATCTTCTTCTTCCTCTTCACTCATATCACTTACATCAGAGCCAGCAGAATCATAATCAACATCCTGAGAGACTTCAACAGGCAATGTAGGCTAAGTAATGACAAAAAGAAAACATTTTGAAGAAAATCCCAAAAGGCAAACAGAAAATCCAAAAAATATATATTTCTTACTTTACTAAGAAAATATGAAATCATGGACATTTCTGGAGGAACAAATTGCTCTCTGTAAGTTGGCTTATCTTCCTTCATATTCTGACTTCCTGTTGGCGAACCGAACTGACCCAAGAGTTTCATGTTTAGTCGCATCCTTTGTTTTGTTAGAGAAGTGACTGTCGTCCACATGCCACTCTCATTTGGAATGCTCGCTTCTCTTTCAACGGGAGGTGTCCCTTGCTGTTTAAATTAAACGCAATTAGATTTTTACATTATAAGAATAAGGAAAAAAAAATTACAGTTTGAGCGACTCTTAATAGCTTTTTAACCCCGCCTCCAAACAAAATGGCCCATGTGGAATCAGTAAAATTTTGGCCACTTATCCTATACAGTATATGACAATCGCATGTTGCAAGTGCATATACTGCAAGGGACATATATGTCGCCACAAATGTTTCACAAAGAAGGATGTTCAATCTTGGCGTGTCGTCATCTTTTTCTCTGGCAAGGAGTGCTCGTAGGTTTGTCACGCCTGAAAGGTTCGTTACATATTCAGTCTGATCGCAAATTGTTCAAAAAATTAAACTAACCTGGCCATTTTGAAGGTTGAGTCGTTACTTGCAAAGGCTCGTCCACGGAGTATCTCCTCTTACGATTCTGACTCGCTATTAAATGACTGCTAGAATTTACAAAAGACAATGTGTCTAAGCCCGATGCCTGGAAACTGAAATACAAATGTGTCGTACCATGCTATCTTATTGAAATACTTAAATACAGCTATGGCAGAAAGACAGACACCTTGTAAAAATCATCAGCAATGGAATTTTTGCATCTTATGGTGACGATACGGCAGGACAATATAGTAATATCATCCTGCTGTCTTCCTTTTTTAAATCTGTCAAATGTGTTTTGTCATCTTCAGTGGTTGGCCTGCTTTTATTTTTCTATTTATTTTGGCAAGCCATCTCAATTGTAAACAATTAAAATGTGTTGTAAATAAGGAAATGATTGACCAGATGAACACACTGAAGATGGCAAAGTACACATTGGTTTATCTGATGAAAAAAACCAACAGAAAAGAAAACCAGGAGACAACTGGACTACACTAACAATTTTTTATATTTCAAAGATTTTATTGATTTTATTTTATTTCTAGTTTCCTACGGCATTTGCTGAGTATTAAATTAAGAAAAGATGAACTAAATCTTACAATGAGGGAATAACAGCTAGCTTAACTTTTCAGTTTAAAAGCCAACTGCAAAAAAATTGTGGAGGGATTGTAGGTTGAAAGAAGGCAGGGTGTAAAGTGAGAAGGAAACCCTAGCTGAGAGGAAAAAACAACACAGGAAGCATTTTAGTCATCACATGAGTCAATTAGTGGTTTTCTAATGCTTATTTAATGAATACACTAGATAAATTCTTCACGATCAGAATGATTGTAAAATTTGCTGAAAAAATATATGAGTCATTAAAAATATAAACAGAAATCCATTTTTTAACATCATTAAGAATATTATTTCCAATTTTCATGTTTGTAGAAGCTGTTTTTGTTAAAAAAAATAATAATTTAATAAATTTTAAATCAATCATAATACTTTTTGCCATGGCTGTTTGTAAGAAATTTTTTTCCAGCGACGGATTAGAAAAGATTAAATATTTGAAGTAGAAAAAAAAAAATCATTAAATACCTATCAACACTCAGTTTTACACTGCATGTATCGCTGTCACAGAGCGATTGATAAATACACGCAGATAGTGCAACAGCAAGATCCCTCAAAACAAAGACTTCACTGAGGTTGACACAGTTCAACGTTGGAGGTGTTCGCTGTTCTATAATAGCCTGAAGCATGTCATGTGCCAGTGCCTGTAATAATAAATGAATCAAAATTATTCTGACTATGATAAATGTAATGGCATAAATACCTGCAAGTGCCTGACAGGATCTGCAATGACTGTTTTGTTGCACGCTACACTGGCAGAGAGGAGTGGAAGTGTCGTTGGGAAGGGCAATGGCGAAAGGAGCTGCTGCTGCGTTTTCTCCTGCTGAAGTTCTTGTAAAAGAAGGACTAGTTCCATTCGAACAGAAGCTAATCCGCCTCCACTTGCCCCATGTAGGGAACAATAGCTGAGTAAAGTCCTAAGAAGGGTCTCATTTGCTAGAAGAAAAAAAAAGTTTAAATTATGTGAATAAAAATTATTCAAGAATGATGATTTAGAACTAGACAAACCTTTCAACCATTTCTTCCGTCTTGCTGCTCTTTGTACTTTAGCTTCGAAATCAGATTTTTCAGCCATCAGAATTTCATGTAAAGTAGGTTTTTCCTTGCTGAGTGTTGGTGTGTTACAATCTCTCACATCTTGAGCAGCCTCTGCTATGTCATCTTTTTTTAAAATAAAAACGATAGAGTAAGGACATTTAAACAAAAAATATATATTTCAATACTACAAAAAGAAAAAGATATTTACAGGAAATCTCATTTGTTTCAATATCACCAGGGCTGTAGTTGCATAACTGTCTAAGGGCTTCTACTTCCCTTTCAAGCCAAAGGTACAGATGATATCTTAATTGGCCACCATCGACTTCATACCCCGTAGCAAGAGTCGAAAGTTCTTCCATTAAAATTTTAAGGCAAGCCACAAATTTCAACTGCTGGGCCATTATGTCCATCTGGCCACCACTGGAATAAGGTTCTACAGAAGAAATAGTTAAATTTTACAAAAAAATAGTAAATAATGAACAATTTTTATAGAAAAACAAACAAACCAGCTGCTTTTGGTGATTGAGACGAATTTCGTAGTTCATCATTATTATCGCCAATTTTCTTCATTTGAAGCGGCTCATCTTCTTCAGACTCTTCGTTTTCTTCTTCATCATCCCAACCCAGATCGAGTTTATCATCTTTTTGCCCAGTTACAGGCTGTGACCAGTCTACAGTTTCCATACGTACTTCTAAATAAAGTTCATTTTGAAATTAACATCCCTTGAACATAGTATCAACCTTTGATTAGATAGTACAAACCATTTTGTTTTGAACTTTCAACAATGGGCTCATTCCAATTAAGTATTCCAGTATCTATCTGGAAATTGTGAATTTTTGATTTACTCGGACTGTTAATAACACCTGGAACACAAAAATTCATGAAAGCCAACATTTAATTAAACTTATAGAAAATGCATAAGAAAATCTTAAGAATTGCAAATAAAATTTATTTGTGAAATAAGCCCAGAATTATACATCCAACCAAGAAGCAATCATAATCTAGTGTCCCAATGGCCATCAAACAGCAATTTGCCATCAACTATTAAGCATCATTGCTTTGAAAAATTATACCCGACTTAAAAATTCATATTTTAAAATTACAGAAAATATATTTTTTAATAAATAATTTGTAGCTTGTATATCTAAAAATAAAGGTGTACATATATATTTTATTTTCTCCTGGTCACAACATTGACATTATGGCTAGGTTACACCTACCCGAAGGACACAGGTTAAGAGAAACCAGCCAATGCACTCAATATGAAGAATTAAGGAGCGAAGTGGTCTCAATCCTATCATCATATAAGGCAATGTGGCAGTTTTCAGGATAGGAAGGTTTAAATAAGGGTGGGGTAGAAGGGTTAGGATGAATTGAGAGCTTGGTGTGAAAAGTTTGGAAGACGGTTAAAATCAGTTCATTGACAAAAATAATGTTAGCTATGTAAGAAGGACTTTTGACAATGGATCTGAGTAGTTTTGATTGGAAGTATTGGTTATGCTGGATATTAATTAGCTTGTGCCACTCTGTATGTCCAAACTCCAAAGTTATCACAATAATGTGTTGTATAGAGGAGGTTGAATTTTGACCATAAAAAGTTGTGTCTTAAGTCTCGGGTTCAATGCCAGCCTGCGTTTAGAAAAGGGCTCAAGTTTCCTACTTAAATGAAATCAATTATTGACGTACAATGGAGGGCAAGATTCCAGTAAAAATGTACAATCAGTCAGTTTTGCCCTCCATTTTTGCACCAGTTTTTGATAAGCTCAATTGGATGTTGTTTGGATAGGACTCGGATAAGTGGTGTTGGTGTTTGGATGTCATGAAAGTCAGCAGTGTAAATGGTATACAGGGTGGGACCAAGAATGCTCCCTTGTGGCACGCCGGCTTCTATTGGTCTGACATCTTGATTTTCTGTGCCACACAAAACTCTGAAGCAGTGAATATTCTAGAATAAGTTATTATGGGATAGGTAGGAAGCGTTTAGAGCTTATAAAAAAAGAATGCCTGGGCTGGTCTGTTTTTTCAGTAAAAATTTTTTGAAACGTTTTGATCAGTTTAATTTCTAGTTTTGTTTCATTGTTGCAATCAGTGAAGTTCAGAGCTTCCTGTTTTGCATAGATAATTTTTCTTTTATTAACTGTCGGTTTTAAATGGAAAATGTATGTAAGAACGTGGTCTGACAGAGACCGGTGTGTCAAAAGAACGGAAACGTCCATTCATCACAGCCATCAGCATCGGCGCGATAAAATTCTCAAAGCTTAGTAAGAATTTGCTTTTACAGAAAACTATTAGTGTGAAACGGCGACAAAATACCGAGAAATGTTGAACTGGCGAACAAGAATTTAAGTGTGGATTAACTTTTAACTTTTTTTGTAACTTAGTTTCACCCACGAATCAGAACTTTTCGCCTCTTACGAATTAACAACTTGGCGTTTATTAGAAACTTACGGCCGTTTTGTTTTTAAAAGAAACATTGTATGTATTTATAAAAAGAGTAGACAAATTGTTCAAAATTTTCAGTCAATTTGGAAGGAAACAAAACCAATCTGTGCAGTCATAATGAATGCTTTGCAGTCTGCTATTTGAAACTTCAATATATCATTGCCACGAGAAAATTCTTTTCGAAAGTCATCCCAACATCCCAAGATTACCACAATTCTGGGAGGCCGTTCTAAAAAAAATAAATAAATAAATTCGAATCTTAAATTTTTAGGCGTGGCAACTGTGTGAACGAGACATGTTTTTAAGTTTCAACCACCAAGTTAACAGAATTAAACGAAATTTGATGCTATTCAATTTCACGAAGTATCACGAACACACACAAGTGCAAGTTCCCCCTCTATTGATGAAACCCGAGGACAAGGACGTCTACACGCGCACAGTATGTTGGCTTAGCGGCTAGGGAACCAGTTTAGAGACAAGTCTCAATAGGTAGGTATTAAGAATATTCATATTATTAAAAACAAATTCACAATGAAGTAAATAACTGTTAAATTTATATAAAGTTTATTCATAAAGTTTAAAAAACAATTATTTACAATGTAAGTTTATACACCAAACCTCTAACGAATACAGCGCAAAATTACCTATAAAATAAATAATTATCTTGCCAAATACCAATGGAATGGTAGAAATATTGAAGAATTCCAGCATAATATGACGTTGTATCCAATTGTTCGTACGTGTGCTTTTTTAAAGTCATTACTGTCGTAAACTTTGTGCCGGTATTTTTGTTTTGTGTTCTTTGATGTCTTGAGGACTAAAACTGAGAAGTTTTTCATGTTTTTCCAGTCGGTAATTATGCTATTTTACCGTAGCGAAAGTAGTTTTATTTGTGAGCCGATTCGCTAATAAATTAAACATACGGAGTAAATATCGGGTTCGAATCCCTCTCGTGCCATTAACTTTTTTTCATCTCAACTAAAAACTTTAATTAATTGTACGGAGTAAAATCAATTAATTCCAAACTTATCCTTTAACGGATCGACAACTTATATCAATAGTTTAGTTAAAAATGCAGAACCAATTTACAGACATATGTAGTTATTAAAAATATTCATATTATTAAAAAAAAGGACACAATGTAGTAAATAACTGTTAAATTTATATAAAGTTTATTCATAAAGTCCCAAGTTTAAAAAAATATATTTACAATATATCGATTAGGTTTCGTGGTCCGATTGACCAAATAAATTCTTTTCAATTAATTAATCTTTACGTAAGGTATTAGTTGAGATAAAAAAGTCAGTGTCACGAGCGGGATTCGAACCCAGGACCTTCGGCTAAATACTCTACAGCTCAAGTTGTACAGCAGCGGGGTATAGCCAAAGGTCGTAGGTTCGAATCCCGCTCGGTAACACTCACTTTTTTATCTCAACCAATACTTTACATAAAGATTAATTAATTTACAATATATTTTATAAACCAAACTTCTAACGAATACAGTGCAAAACTAACTGTAAAATAAATAATTATCTTTCCAAATACGGATGGAATGGTAGAAATATTCAAGACATTCCGGTATGAATTTTCTAGGTCATACGAATTCCAGCATAATATAACGCTGTATCTAAATGTTCGTACGTGTGCTTTTTTTAAGCCACTACTGTCGTAAAATATGTGCCGGTATTGTCTTTGTTTTCTATTCTTTGATGTCTCGAGGACTAATGAGAATTTGTCTACGTTTTTCCAGTCGGTAATTACGTTATTTTACCGTAGCGAAAGTAGTTTTATTGTGAGCCGATTCACCAATAAATTAAACATACAGAGTAAAATCAGTTAATTCCAAACTTTAACGGATCGACAACTTATTTCAATACTCAGTTAAAAATGCAGGCTTTACGTGGATTTTTGTTTGCCTTTTAAAACAAATAACTCTTTTCATTGGCTGAAAAAAAATGTCAACGGTTTAACATATTAGGCGATTAGTTCATTCACACGATAAGAAAGACAAGCATGATAACAAATGGAACAAAGCCTATCTTGAATCATGTAAAATTGAAAATGAAATTTTATTAATTTATTCCAGTTATTCCAGTTAAGATAAGGTAAAATGGTGATCGCATGGAGAAAAGATCAAAAACGTGCCGAGCTTTCGTCGTATTTAAATTTACAAAACTTGCTTGTTAACTTCAACATTTGTAAATTTTAATCTGGACAATTACTACCCTGAAGGTGCTATATCGAAAGCTCGGCATGTTGCTGTTTCTGCCTGACAATTCTGCCTACTAATACAATTTCAAAATTTACTACTAGAATTCAAGACACATTAAAGGCTTATTTCGAACTGTCATGAATTTAAGCCGGAAAGGAAAATATTAACCGTTTCAACCTAATAGACCGGCCTAAATAACAAGGGCAATTAAGCAATAAATGGCCCGGGCTGGAGAAAATAATTTACTAGTTAAACCCTAAGAATTAATTTGTTTTATGCCTTTTGTTGGATTGTACCGTATTGTACCATTGGACCATATTTCCTATATGACATTTTTAGTCTATTTAACAATCTACAACAACCACAAACAGATGTCAGTTTGTTCATTACTCTTTTCTACTTGACATTGACTTTTATAGATTTTCATGCCAAAATGTTGCAATGGTTCTATTAAATTATTGAAAAGTGTTTTTTTCTTCGGATTTTTCATTCTGTATTGGAAAAGTGTAAAAGAAACATGTAATGACAATTAACTGTATTTTTCAAGCCGGAACGATAAATAATATTGACGTAAACTTTCCTTTTATAAAGATGGTTTTCTGATAAGTTATGTCTTAAAAGATTCATTTCATTGTTAAATGATTCAAATTATGACGTTATTCTTTTATGCTCCGCCATAAAATCCTTATATTCACGGTAAATAAGATTTTGAATCGTTTTATATTAAGCTTTTTGCCTTCTTGTATTTTATTAACGTCATTAAGATGTGCTGCTGTAGTAAGATAAGCGATATTTAATAAAATAAACAGACAATACAATATTTCAGAAAATGTTCAAGGCTGGAACTTTTGGATTTATTACTTGAACTCAAATCCAGACAATTTTTCTTATATCGTTTCTCATATAGATTTAAAACTATTTGGAGATGTTCAATAAAAGTGTAAATACTTTTTTTGACCTATGTTGCCAACATTATGACAATTTAGATAAATTAGGGGGCCATAAAATTCCAAGCGCGAAGCTTGAAATTAAAACACAAGACGTACAACGTATTTTCTACACATATTAAACAAACATTTTTAAATATTAATTTTATGTTTTAATTACAAAATAAATTGCTAAATGAAATTAATTTAATAAAGACACTATACACCCAATTGCAGTTGTATTATATCGATTTTACTGTAGATTAAAGTTTGTTGTTCCAATTTTTCAGATTTGGGTGAATTATTAAAGAAAATAGAAATTTATTAAATAAAGATAATTTAGAGTATAAGGATTGAATCGAATTAAAAGTACAAGCGCACTACTGAAAGTGTTAAGACAGTTTTTATTCTTAGGTTTTCCTATGAGCTTATCAAGACAGTTAAAAAGTAGAACGAAAAATAAAAGGTCGTCTATATCCAAGGTTTTGTGATTTTTCAAGGAATATTGTAACAAAAATGACGATATATGAATTTTTTCGAGTTTCACTTGGTCATGCTGAAGATATTTGTGTCAAATCCTAAATACGCCTCCTTTCCCCTGAAATCTTGAAAAATAAACACTCACGATCTATTTTTAATCTGTGAAACAACATTGTTCGGTCAGTAGTCAAGAAGGCATGAAAGAAACGAAAAAGGTTTAGGAATTTACAAAAATCTCGTTAAGGTAATCCAATTGAAAGTGACCATCCAAGTCTATATTTGAAGCTTCATGCTGAACTATTTTTAGTAAAATACTAGTACTATTTCCATTTATATATTTTATTATTGTTATGTACCTTATTTTATACCAGAAACAAATATCTTTCACTAATGATTGTACGTCGATACGCCCATCATCGATCACCAACACTTTTTTTTGCTTTAACTTAATGTATAGTATATTATAAGAAATATACAATATGCCATGAAGGAAGATAGAGGTCATGTTGCAGACAAGAGCTGTCAAACAGGAAAACTTAAAGGAATTTTCAAAATTTGGTATTGTCTTTTGTTTGTCATAGTATTAAGTTTTTGAACCTCAGAATCCAGGACGCACCAAACTACATTAACAGTAGTAACTTTATTTTACACACATTTACACTGCCTGCGATGCGATATGGCCCGTTTAGAAGCAGAAATCGCAAAGATAGTAGCTGTCTTTCACTTTGCATGCTGCAGCGCGCATCTAGTTTAAACTGGGTGCGCTACGATCCGATATTTCGTGATTAGAAGCTGAAATTGCAAAGAAAATAGCTGCCATTCACTTTGCATGCTGCGTCGTGCATCTACTTTGAACTAGCTGCTATGCGAACTGATATTTCGCGTTTAGAAGCAAAAATCGCAAAGAGAGTAACTGCCATTCACTTTGCATGCTGCTGCGTACATCTAGTTTAAACTGGGTGCGATGCGAACTGATATTTCGCGTTTAGAAGCAAAAATCGCAAAAAGAGTAACTGCCATTCACTTTGCATGCTGCAGCGCGCATCTAGTTTAAACTGGGTGCGATGCGAACCGATATTTCGCGATTAGAAGCAGAAATCGCGAAGATAAGAGCTTCCAATCACTTTGCATGCTGCAGAGCGCATCTAGTTTGAACTAGCTGCTATGCGAACCGATATTTCGCGTTTAGAAGCAGAAATCGCAAAGAGAGTAACTGCCATTCACTTTGCATGCTGCAGCGCGCAACTAGTTTAAACTGGGTGCGCTACGGACCGATATTTCCCGTTTAGAAGCAGAAATCGCAAAGATAGCAGCTGTCTTTCACTTTGCATGCTGCAGCGCGCATCTAGTTTAAACTGGGTGCGATGCGAACCGATATTTCGTGATTAGAAGCTGAAATTGCAAAGAAAATAGCTGCTATTCACTTTGCATGCTGCATCGTGCATCTAGCTTGAACTAGCTGCTATGCGAACCGATATTTCGCGTTTGGAAGCAAAAATCGCAAAGAGAATAGCTGCCATTCACTTTGCATGCTGCTGCTTGTTTAAACTAGCTGCCATTCACTTTGCATGCTGCAGTGCGCATCTAGTTTAAACTGGGTATATTTCGTGATTACAAGCTGAAATTGCAAAGATAGCAGCTGTCTTTCACTTTGCATGCTGCAGCGCGCATCTAGTTTAAACTAGGTGCGATGCGAACCGATATTTCGTGATTAGAAGCTGAAATTGCAAAGAAAATAGCTGCCATTCACTTTGCATGCTGCGTCGTGCATCTAGTTTAAACTGGCTGCTATGAGAAGCGAACCGATATTTCACGATTAGAAGCAGAAATCGCGAAGATAAGAGCTTCTAATCATTTTGCATACTGTAGGGTGCTATCTTGTTTAAACTGGCTGCGATTCTCAATTTTTTTCTACATTTCGATTAGGAAAACAATAAATATAAAGTTTTATTAAACAATTACTTGATTGCATATATGCTGTATATTTACAACGAAGAACCTACTTGTGTTTAGTTAGTTTAGGCGAATTCTTTCCTGAGTCTTTTGTCTCTTTAGAGTGTTTTTCTACAAATATGAGTCTTTAATTGTTCCTTTCGTTAATTACTCCTTTTTTGTTGCAGTTTGAAAATTTTCAGAAGGGTTTCTGGGTCTACGAGTATTGTTTTGACATAGCATCGCGGGAAAATAATTCTGATATGCTAGCCAAGGGTACTGCAGGTCACGGTCTGGAAGGTTTTAGCTTCCAGAGGATGTAGTTTCCCTTTATGTGAAATTTTAGCGTGTTACAAGTTTTTCTTAACGGAAAGTCGAGTTATGCAATTATTCTATTGAAACAAAACTAATCTTTCCTAACGATATATGAGCCTTTCTGACCTCGGTTATGCTTAAATAAAAAGTGGTGCAAGGTGCACTCATGGTGGAAACATTGAAAAATATAGGAGTGAAACAAAGCCTTGTGAAGTTCCAGAAAAGCTAACAGATCAATGTAAATTTTTGACGCAATGTAACTCAGAACCTCATCTAGATGGGGGGGGGGAGCAACAAAACGGTTTAATTTACATTTTAGTCTGTAATGCCAGGTTTTGTTTTCTCTGCTAATCTGGGCTAAACTGCTTCAGTAGAAATAGGGAGAATTGTAAAACACAGTTTGGAAAGGAACTATTTTTTAAACTTTTCTGCCTATCATAATTCTAGGTTTTGGAATAACGAAATCTTAAGAAGCAATATTGTAGATAAACCAAGAACCAGAAGAAACCAACCAACCACCAGAAAGAAATAAGAACCACTTCTTTTTTTTGGAAGTTTGATTATAGCAATAGAAATTTCATCGTGCCTTTTAATAAAAAAAAACCTTTGTTATTTTCCTTGATGCTGTACGTAGGAAATACCTGAAAATTTATATTAACATCCCTTCCGCAGATTGAAAACTTGAAAAATAAGATGCATTGTACGCGTAGTACATATTAGCTATAAAAATTGAAAATAAAAAGAGGTCGTGAAATTTATAAAATATTCTCAACGCAGGATAAATTGAAAGATAAGCATTGAAGATGTTTATGTCAAACTACATTTTACCAAAAAATTTGAAAAAGTTCCAACTTTCAAATAGTTCATGTTGGGAAGTTCTTTAATTTTCTTCTTTTCTTTAATGTTACGTAAACAAAAGGATTGTGGCATTACAATTTTTTTAAATATATGTATTAAGCTAGATTCTCAAAGTTAAAAACGACGCTAGATTCTTTGCGCTAAGCCATTAGAAGAACCTTCGAGGGATTCTTTCAATTTCATATATCTCATAATAATTGTAAATATCTATGAAAATTTTAAAAACAATACCAATGAAAAATTGATTATAAAGCTTTTCAAAGTAAGATTTTTTTTCAAGATCAAGAAATAAATACCGCAAAAGTTTTCTTTCTTATAAAACCTCCCGAGAACATACATTTCTACAGAAATGACGCGCTTTATTTTTTGGAATATTCCAATTTTTTGACTTTTATAATATTGTCAAGACAATAATGAAAGTTTTATTCGTTAAAGTAATAATGGAAGCATACTGGAAAGTCAGTTTGGAAGAGGAGTTCAAACGTAATAAGGAACTGAAACAAGATGACCTGACGTTGATCAAAGACTGGATGAGCAAAACACCACATCTACCCAAACTTATCGGTAGGAAGTTCAAAACAAAACCGTCTTTCCAGAGAGTTTCAATGTAAAATTTAAGTTTGAATTTTCAGACGTTCAGATAGTTTTGTTTCTGAGAGCGTGCAACTTCAGCCTCGAAAGGACGAAGGAGGTGATCGATTTGAACTACACCATGAGGACCAGGCTTCCGGAAATGTTCGCGGACCGAGACCTGAAGCGAGACTGGCTGCAGAAAGCCATGGCAAATATGTAAATCTTAGGCGAATTCGATAATCCTGATTTATAATATTTTAAACCTCTCTATCTCAGGAATGTAACATTCATGCCGAACAGAGACAAACACGGTAACGTGGTTGTTTTATACCAAATAAAAAAGATGGACATATCCAACTTTAACATGGAGGAATACGCCAAATTGACTTTTATGCTCCAGGATATGAGCAACTGCATGCTCGGATCGGCTCCTGGATACGTTTTCATCCAGGACCTTCAAAATTTAACCTTCTCAGAAATACTTCAGTGTCCTATATCATCAACGTCCAATATGTTAAAATTCACTCAGGTCAGTATTAAAAAAATATATATATAGATATAAAGGTAAAAAGGTTTTAATAAAACTTAAGACTCTAACTTAAAAAGACCACAATAATCAGGCATAGTAGAGGGCATTGTTTCTTGTGGACTCTTAACAATTTATTGACCACATTCAATTTCATTTTTTACAAGGTGCATTTTTCGGCTCAATTGTCTAATTTCGTACGTGAATTTTTTGAAAAAAGAATTGACCCACTTAGCCCATCGATTATTAACGAGGCTTTCCGCATTGCAAATGAATAAAGGCCTTTTTCAGTTGTACGAGTTAACCGTTTCGTATTAATAAACAAATTACATTAATTAGTCATTAATTTACATTATTTGTGTTCTAGGAGGCGTCTAATTGTGTCATAAAGGGTCTCCATTTCATCAACGGTGGCATGGTGATTGAGAAATTGTTCGCGCTGATGAACCCATTTCTCAAACCAGACGTTAAGAAATTGGTAACGTTAATTTTTATGTTTATTGCTGATTTATATACATATTTTTTCAATTTTAGTAAGTCAATAAAATCACTCCAAAGTTTTACAGAATATTGGGAAATTAGAAAACAAACATTCACATGATTTCAATTAATTAATCTTTATGTAAGGTATGAAAAAGTCACGAACGGGATTCGAACCCACGACCTTCGGCTAAATAAGTAAGGCTCTACCCACTTGAGCTATCGTGACACTGACTTTTTTATCTCAACCAATACCTTACACAAAAATTAATTAATTGAAATAGTTATTTGGTCAATCGGACCACGAACTATAATGTATTTAATAAGTAAAATGAAGTATATCTTCACTAAAGCTCTCTGTGGCCATTTCATTTGTCGCCGAGAATCGAATAGATTACACAACATTTGAAAAATAACAAAAAGGAGGGAAAATTCGAAAGCTGGGTTAAGATGGTAAGTTGGTGTCCGAGTGAATCGAAGTCACGATAGCTGAAGTGGTAGAGCAGAGCGGCGTATTTAGCCGAAGGTCGTGGGTTCGAATCCCGGTCGTGACACTGACTTTTTTATCTCAACCAATCTTACATAAAGTACAATTAGTGTTAAATGTCAGGATTTGTTGATATTCAGGCGATTTCCTTATTTCTCCATTTTATATTTTAACAGACAAATGTTTACAATTAGTTTTTTTAGTTAGCTATCTTGACTTCGATCTACTCGGACACCAACTTCCCATCTCACCCACCTTTCTAATTTTCCCTCCTTTTTACCATTTTTCAAATTCATGTAATCAGGATTCGATTTTCGGTGAAGTGGCCACGGAGAGCTTTAGTGAAGATATACTTCGTTTTATTTATTAAGTTAATTATTGCTTACTAGTCATGACACTAACTTTTTCATTTCAACCAATAACTTACATAAAGATTAATTAATTGAAAGAAGTTATTTGGTCAATCGGACCACGAAATATAATGGATTCACACGAATGTTGTTTTTCTTTGTCTTTTTTGTGGGTCTTGTTATGTAAAGATGTTTTAAAATAAAATTTACGATTTTTAAATAGAGTATTTTTTATTTCTGCACATTATTCTTTTTAAAAAACTTAATATATTTTGTAATTAATAAACGAAATGTCGTAACCTTGTGGACATAATTTAAAAACACCTTCACATAATAAGGCATAAACAAAATAAAAATAAAACCATCCATAAAAGGAAAACGAAGGAAAGATGATTTTTGCTGTATGTAAATTGAAGTACTAAATGTTGTATAATCAACGTGTAAATATTTTTTTTCAGATCTTTGTACATTCAACTGTTGATAGTATGGTTGAAGCAGTCGGCAAAGAGGTAGTGCCATCTGACTATGGCGGTACCGGGCCGTCTTGGAAAGAACTTAACGGTAAATGGCATCCATTATACATATAAGTTTTGTAAACCGATTTGCGTGAATTCTGTGATGTTAAGGATAATAAATCCGTTTATAGAACGGAAAAATTTATAACAGTGATATGAGAGATCACTCGAATCCTTTCGGTTTACCACGTTGGTGGATAATAAAAGGGGGTATTTTTAGCCTTAAGACTAAAGTGATTTCAAGTGTTTCGGATCTGAATTTAGTAAAATTAACGCAATTTTTTTTTTGAATTTAGAAAAGACGATACAAGATCTCAACGAGCACCAGCAGTATTTTTTCGAAGAGATGAAGCAGAGGGTGGTCGAAAAGAAGAGGACAGCTAACGAGTTGAAGGAATACGGGATTCAAGGGTCGTTCAAGAAGCTAGAATTAGACTGATCTGTTATTAATAATTACTGTGTTATAAAATATAAACTGTGGTTTCCAAACATCCTCCTTTCACTTGACGTCCAGATTTCAAAATTAAACACGACCCACAGAAAGGGAAATGCAAGTTAAAAAAAATATTCGGTGCGTGAAATTAGTTTCTTCGTTTCGCAAGGCAACACTCTGTGAAGATAGCATGGCGATTCTTTATGTAATTTATTTTGTTTATTGTTAACCGAAAGTAGAGCAGACGTCGAGACCTTTTCGGCAGATCCATGCTCACGAAAAGTCGATTCTACGTGACATTTACAACTTACTGCTTAGATTTTCAAAAAAGTCCTCCTAGTTGAAAAAAACCCTGCGTGGCCAATACGTATAGTTGTTAATTAAAAAATTACTTTTAACTGAATATAATAGTCATATTTTAAATGAGACCACAGAAACAGAACAAAATTGTATAAAAATTGGTTATGTATTATTTATATATGGAAAATGAATAAAAAATAAAAAACAACAGTACATTATTAATGAGATTATCAATGTTTGTTTATACAGGTGTTCGCCTACTCGTGTTACAAACTTAGCCATTAGATTCTACATTCAAAACGGAACCAAAAAGTACTAATCAACTATGGTTCGAATGTCTACAGTTTCGGAGTTATTCCACTTTTTCTGATTTTTTCAGATTTCACGACCTTGCTTCAAATAAGCCATAACTCCAAAACTAAAAGGTTTTGGTCAAATCCGCTGATGCCATTAAAACTGCGTTTTATTTCCAATAAGATGTGATAAATACTAAACTTGTAAACGTTCGTGAAATAAGCGAGACTTAAAATTTTTTTGTTTTTCAAAGTTGAAAAACTTACTATGGTAATTCTGAACTACTATTTCCAAACCTATAGACCAGGAAATTTCAGAAAACGTACTCCATTTAATATCCTTTTTAGTGGTGCAATTGCTTTTTTAATTACTTTTTCCAAAGATGAAGAAATTGATGAAGGAAAGGAAAAGCCGTGGTTGAAGGATTGGTAAGGTGGAAAGATTAAAAATAATCTATTATATTTAGTGGTCTATTGACCAAATTACTTCTTTCAATTAATTAACCTTTTTATGTAAGGTTTTGGTTGAAATGAAAAAGTTAGTGTCACGAGAGGGATTCGAACCCACGACCTTCGGCTCAATACGCGGCTACTCTAACTACTTGAGCTATCGTGACTTCAATCCTCTTGGACACCAACTACTCATCTCAACCTAACCTTTCGAAATAATAATAATAAAAAATAAAAACTTAAGGAAATTTTGAATGAATTTATTACAAGTTTTTTTCAATTTTGATTCGAAATGCTCTCCACCCTCCGCAATGTATTTTCGACGCGCTGTTGTCGCATTAAACCCGCAAAACTCATACATAAACTGTATATCAGCGTATACTTCATTAGAAAAAGTAGCCATAGTGTTAACAAGATATCACATATATAACTAAAAACGTTTTGAATCTTAAAACTCTTTTATTCTGGAGAATAATAATACTATAATCATTCGGAAATCGTGAGATGCGGTCTGGTGAGATGTAAGTTTCAGAAAAAAATCTTTATCGTGCCAACGTTTCGATCTTTATTGAGATCATCTTCAGGGCTTGGGATTTACAAACATTGTTTACATTTAACAAATACATTTAGGATGTGGAAAAGTGAATTTATACAATGCAAAATATATTTTTTATATTCAATCAAAGTATTTCTACTCACTCAGTGTTTGTTTTCTGCTTAATTGTGCCATTCTCAGTCTCACTGGCACTCTCAACACGACACGCAAGAATGGCAATATAAAAAATATTTTTTGCATTCAAAATTCACTTTTTTCCACATCTTACATGTATTTGCTAAATTTAAACAATGTTTGTAAATCCCAGGGCCTGAAGATGATCTCAATAAAGATCGAAACGTTGGCACGATAAAGAAAATGTTTTTCTGAACCCTACATCACACCAGAACGCATCTCACGATTTCTGAATAATCATCGACTAACGATCACTAACCACCACACAAAATACTATAATTCTTGAATCAAAGTTGCAGGCGTGTTGGTAAATAAGTGAACACTTGCACTATATCGGTTTCGAACCCAAATTTTAAAAAAAAGTTTAATAAATTAATTCAAATATCCTTGAGTTTTTTTTTAAATTTTCCACCTTACCCTCAGCGACGGTTTTTCCTTTCCTTCCTCAATTTCTTCATCTTTTAAAAATGTAATTTCAAAAGAAATTACACCACTAAAAAGGATATTAAATGAGTATGTTTTCTGAAATTTGTTGGTCTCTAGGTTTGGCAATAGTAGTTTAGAATCACCATAGTAAGTTTTCAACTTTGAAAAAAAAAAAATTTTCCCAAAGTTCTCGCTACTAAAACGCTTATTTCACGAAAGTTTACAAGTTTACTATTGATCACATCTTATTGGAAATACAACGTAGTTTTCAATGGTATCAACGGATTTGTCCAAAACCTTGTAGTTTTGGAGTTATCAGTGTTTATTTGAAGCAAGGTCGTGAAATTTTAAAAAATCAAGTGGGATAAATCCGAAACTGTAGACATTCGAACCATAGTTAATTAGGACTTTTTGGTTCCATTTTGAATGTAGAATCTACTGGCAAAGTTTGTCACACGAGTAGCCGAACACCCTGTATAAAAGATAAGATAGTTTGAAGTAAAACTTTAAATTGGGATATAATCCCAACAGAATATGAGAAACGCCCTTCAAAGCATTGATCTTGCTAATGTTCTTTCCGCCGGTGATTAAGAAAAAAATTCCGTTTTCCATACAATAAATTCCATAATGTTTAATCTGGATACGATCTATTTGTAATAGGTCATAACGCGCGCGCCTGCGTCTGTTTTGGTGGTGGTACTCCCTCTCTTTGGGAACCGATTCCAGCTCAGCGTTGGTGGAACGTGGAATACAGGAGTGCTGCATTTGCGGAGGTCAGTATGTCGGGAGTTGCGCAGAATGGGCCACGTCTCGTGCTCTGCTCCGAGAGATACACTGTCCTCATACTGATTCGATAGCTTTTTTCTTGTTTGTCTATCGAGAGAAAAAAAATAATCCCGCCAGAGGTAAAAAAAAACTCACGATATTAATAGCAAATAAATCATTGTAAAAGGCACACAGGCACTTTATTGAAAGTTTCTTCTAGAACCGGAAATCCATGGCCTTATTTATTGGAATGCTTTCCATCAGTAACGGTAAAAACGTAGCAAAAACATTCTTGCATTCTTGAATAGCTAGCTCACTACAGTTAATTAATTGGGCAGATAAGGGTTTTAAGAGAGTCTCTTTCTAATCAGATAAAAATGCAATTTAATATCGTAATGCAAAAATTAGCGGTAACAGGAAATGGCCTACAATGGCGTTTTTCTTTCCAGAAACAAATCTTTTCTTGTCACACTCATAACAAATGAATCCTATTCATTTTGAAAATCTGTTTTTGAGGGAAAAGAGACCTTGAAAATATTGTTCGGTCTCCTTCAATAAACTCAGTGATTATAGTTTAAAATCAACTGTAATTTTACTAATTTTTTTTAACCGTAATTAAAAAAAAACTATTTCAATTCAAAAATCAAATTTCATTGTGTTTAATAAAAAAAAATTAATAAACGCTTTCAAGATAAAACAAAACCAGAAATTTAACAATACACAATATATTAAACCACACAGGCAATAGTTCTTTAAATAGCAAAAATCTTTAAATCGTCTTTCCACCTAGTTATATACAATACATAAAACATTAAGGGAGATAAACAGCTAAGTAGAGCGTAGGAAAGATACCTAATTGGGTGTTCAGGCATCAAAATGTGTCATGCAATAGTTAATTTTTAATAAAATTATGCCATGCAATAGTCAATCTTTATAAAAAATTAACAAATTTCCCAGGTTGAAAGAAAAAAAGATAGTCTCTTCTAACGGTAGAGGTATTTAAATTAGGCCTGTATCGTAAGAGTGTTGAGATTATTTCATTTTTAAAAATAATCTTATAAATCATAGAAAGTTAGTATTATTGCATATTTTGCGGATAATTTTTAGCATTTTAATAGGGAGGGACCGAGAGGGAAAAGGCAATAAACATAACTGGTTTTCTGCTAAAAAGAAGCAACATACGTAAAGTAAAGGAAAACTCCCAAGGACCTATCCGGGAAAAAAACAACTCATAGTTCATTAAATGTTATTACTCAATGTTTGTTTCCATTGTTATGTAACAAATTAAAAAAAAACTTGTGTATGATAATAAATAATTATTTTGTTTTTTTAGTTTTTCTTCTAATAACTTTCTATATAAGTTTTTTTTTTTTGGGGGGGGGAGGCCTCACCGTAGGTATTAGCCATCAGCCAGATATATATAATATAGTTAAAAAGAAAGCAGTTTACTTCATTTTGTAAAGGCTTTTTACATTATTTATTAAATTGATGATCTAATAGCTTATATATAGTACTTACAATTTTTGTGCGTGTAATAAACAAAGGAAATAAATTAAAAATATGTAAAAAATTAATACATGCAATGATATTTATATTATGTTATTTATATGTTGTTTTAGCATATACTACAGGTATTACATTTTAGCACTATACAACTACATTCGATTCTTTTGCAGACAAATAACAATTTTTTAAACAGTTTTTCCTAGGATGTTTTAAACCGTGCCATGATTCAGGTTTTAACTGTCCTTGCAGAAGGAGAAGAACTGACCAATAACTGGAATTGTGGCACGGTTGTAAACATAGTTAAACCGTAAAAAAACATGTCTGAAGAAAAAAATAATAATACCTCAGCACTAATAAAATAATACCTCAGTGTAAAATTAAACAAAATGTTATCTTAAGCAGTATAAACAATTTTATGCAAAGAGAGTTGAGGATCGGATAAATTCTATGCACTATCAAGCTCTCATGTTTGGTTCTCTGAGACCCTAACTCCTCATCTCAACTTATTAATTTAAATTCCCCTTTTTTTGCTAATGTATGAACGGTTTGTGATGAATTTTTCACAAGCAAGACTAAAAATACTATTGTTAAAATAATGTATTAAGACTATTTGATACCTAAATAGCTCCCTGACTTTGTTCACCTTATCCAATACGTTAATTCAAGAAAACGGGATTCCTCAGTGTTCAGTTCTGAGTGTCACTTTATTTGCAATTGCGGTCAATGGTCTGGTTGATAATATAGATGATCGTATAGTCAGGCCTTAGTATGACAATGATCTTTGCTTTTACTTGTCTGGAAAAAATCTCCAAAATGTGGGAAGGACTTTACAAAACGTCATTGACACATTGTCAAGAAAAGTAGACGATGTGGGTTTCAAATTCTCTTTGTCCAAAATGGTATTTGTACACTTTTGTAGACTAATTATTTGCAACTTTAGTACCAGATCAAGAACTTTAAATATTTCTCTCATTTTCATTATATAATGATTAATTTATTAAGATTTATTATTTGTTGCATATATTCAGTTAAAAGTGTGTCTCATTTAATGCATATAGCTTGATATTTAAATAATTACATCATTTGTTAATATATTCTACCTCTTTGAGGTACAGTACATATATTTTTATGAAATTAATATCATTAATATTTCAGGTATAATGAACATTATATAATTATAATGATTGATTAATTAATTGTAATAACAAAGTGATACTGAATTTTTTTTTAACTCTAAATTTATTAAGAATGAATTTTATTTGAAAACATATGAATCTAAGGGAAAATAAACAAATTGTGCAAACCTGTAAGCAAAGGAAAGGCACAAGCTGGTGAAATAATAACGGTTAAAAAGAAAAATGAATTTTTCTCGCGACAGAGAGAATTTTTACCAGATTATGAAACGGTATCGATCTATTTCAGGTTTTTTCTAAAAAGACGACAAGATGGCACCGCCTTGGAAAATCAGCGCAGAGGAGGAGCTTGAGAAAAATCCCAAGTTGAAACGTGAAGACCTAATGGAAATAAAGCGGTGGATCAAGGAGCAACCACATCTTGCATTGACACCCATTGAAGGTAGATATTTTTGATTTTTGCTTTTGTAAAGTAACTACCAACTTCAGGTTATGTTTCAACATTATAGTCAAACAATTAAAGCTTATTCAAGTTATGGTAGACATAAAGAAATGACCATAGTATAAAAATGATTGGCGTAACAAGGGTTTGTTTTATAGATGAGATAATTTTGCACTTCTTACACGCCACATTCTACAATGTAGAAGCAGCCAAAAAAACATTAGACTACTTCTATTATTACAAGGTGACAATGCCAGACTTCTTTTCCGGTTGGGATCCTTTACAACCTGATATACAAGAAATGATAAATGAAGTCTTGTAAGCAAAACATGTTTAAATGAGTGATAGATGATTTTTAAATGTGAATATTTTAGAATTGCAGCACCACTGCCGATACCGAATAATGAAGGTTTAAGGATGATAATATGCAAGTTGGATGATAATTCGAAAAAGTTTAATTATCCATTGTGCGTAAAATGGCTTTTAATGACATCAATGCATGCAATATGGAAACTGGGTATCCAACCAGGATTTATTCTGGTTTATGATGCTGCTGGTTTTAGTCTATCGCATTGCTTTAAATGTTCTTTAAGCCAAGCGAAAAATTACATCGATTTTGGAAAGGTATTTGAATATGGTTTTTGTGTACGGGTGTTTACTGATATTCTCTTTTTTCAGAACGCTGCTCCTATGAGAGTAGTAAAAGTTGTATTTATTAATACAAGTCCAGTCGTAGAAAAAATGTTGACATTGGTGAAGCCTTTTTTGAACAAGGACTTGATAAACATGGTAAGACTTTAATGTCCAATCTTCAAAAGTGCAATTACATGTTTCTTTTTTTCTTAGATGTCATTTCACTCAAAACCAGACACATTTTTCAAAGATTTGCCCAAAGAGAATGTACCAGAGGATTACGGAGGGACTTTAGCACCGCTGAGTTCTTTACATCGTAAGTGAAATCGGATTGACACGATACATAATTAAAAACTTTTTCAAACAAATATATTTTAGGAAAATACGTGGAGGAAGTGACTGAAAACAGAGACTGGTTGATGAAAGAGGAAAAAATCAAATGTGATAAAAGCAAAAGAGGCAGCCCCAAGAAAGAAAAACAGAAAGAAAAGGTCGAGAGTTCTCTTAAAGGCTTGGAAATAGATTAGATAATTAAATGTAAAAAAAAGACAATAACTCTATAATCAAAAGAGACTGGATATAGTGCATTATATAAATAAAAGTATAGGGGTGGTCTTCATTAGAGTATTGTCTTAACACAATTTTGGAGAAGGTTGCATTGAACATTCCTACAGAATAATTAGGTAAACTGCAAAATGACCTTCACAGCCTTAAAATATTAATCAGGGTATTCAATGATAAATTATTTAATATAAAATAAAACACAAATAAACAGACTGTTTATTTTAATTGAACTTACCCTTAAATTGAAATAACTTAAGCTTCCAATGTGGGGGCTCTAAATGTGTGATCATAAATTTTAATGACACTTATTTTGGTGATACTAGGTTGAAAAATATTAGACACTGTCTCAACAATGGGCACTATGAGCCGATAAAAAATATTTTAAGTAATTAATTTTTTTTTCAATGTCTACATATTTTTACATATAATGATATACAGGATCATACCCCTAATCATGATTAAAACATACAAAAAGTTACAAAACCAAAAGTGGCTTTGAGTAAAATTGGTAAAAAAATAAGTCAATTGTTGGAAAGCAGATTGTTAAGATAAAAGGATAAAATAAACAAAAATGCCTCAAACATTTCATTTTATATGTTTGCTTCTAATTTGTTTACAGAGTTAAGTTTCCAGTAATTCGTGGAGTTATTGCATTTTGTTTTTGATTTTCTCTGTAAATAAATTAGAACTGGATATAATAAAACGTTTGAGGAGTTTTTTTTTATATTCCATCCTTATTTCTCATGGCATAAAATTTAAACATTGTTGACACAGCCTGGAAGTAGCAAATATTCTTTTTTTTTTTTCAATGAATGAAACAATGTTGAAAAATAAATAAAACACAGAAGAGTTATGCATTTTTAAGTGAATGACCAGACATTGATGAGAAAAAAATTGACTGTGGCAAATCCAGCTAAAAATGTCTATTTGAAAATTTGTAAAAAATATAATAAAACTTGAAATATATTTAGAAAATGGCAGGAAAAAAAAATCGGTTCGTAAGGCCCATTGGCGAGAATGCTTGGACAAGTGTCTAACATATTTATCGATCTAGTAGCATAAAAACAAATTAAGTTGAAACTAATGATCCCATGTTTGTAGCCTCCCCTTGTAAGTAAAATCTAATGTTAAAAATCAAAACAAATTTTAATTTAAAAATTAAAAAGGGTTCTTATATTGTTATTTTTTAAGGCATTGGGTTTTCTAAATAATGCTAAGAGATAAGAGAAGTTAGGAGGAGGGCAACTAGAAGTCAAAATAATTTCTGTTAGAGACAGATTTACTGGTGGACAATACCATATTAGAAGTAGAAATATATGCACAGTGTACTAAATGAGAAATGCGGTTTAAAAATTCAAATTAAAACTTATTTGGCTAATATTACTTATTTTTATCATCAATAAAGAGAAAATGTTCGATGTGTTAGTAATAATCTAAGTTGCAATAAAAATTAAAAAAAAGGAAAAAACAAACTTACTAGAATTATCATCGTTTGTGGATTCTATAACTTTGTTGGGTAGTTTTGACAATACTTCAAGAGCTAAGGCAGGACATCCAGCTTTAAAATGAGCGTGAGCAGTTGTGAAGTAAAGCTGTCTTTCAAGAGGTGTAATTGAATCTTCAACTAAAAGCTGAAAATTTAAAACAAAATTGTATAGAATTTTTTCATTTTAAAAAATTAAAAGACTACCGCTTACTTGTCTATCACTCTGAGTTGATTTAGCCTCTGACCCATACGTGAATCCGGCTAAGACAACGGTATGATTTTTTCTGTCCTGGTAGGTGGTAGCAAGGGTGTGCCTTATTAAAAGGGGATGGGTTCGTAGATAGACATAAAAATTGAATACATTTGGGTTAGCTGAAACAACATATTTTTTTAGATAAAAAACAAGGATATAATTTAAATAAACATACCAGTAGTCCCTTCAGGTCTATCTTCATCTTGATATTGTGAGTGCATTGTTCCTACATTGGTTTGTAACAGAGTATTTAAAGATCCTGTTGGATCTTTGAGTATCCAAAGTGCCATTGATCTCAAAAATGGATCAGGGTGAACTTTAGACATATCCTGATTCTCGCCATTCATGTCACAGCCAAGTATTTCCTGAAAATAAAGTTATGAGTTAATTAAAAATAAAAAGAAGAAAAGAGTAGAAGTAATTATAACTGGGTAATGAACCTCAAATAGCAGTCGTTTTAAATTAGGAGGAGTTGGATCCATTTCACCTTCGTAGAGCTTAGAAATAACCATGGCTAACTGGAGGTCATCGAGTTTGTTCAAACAGACCTAAAAAACCAAATATAAATAGTTGGAATAACAGCATCAATATATTTCAAATCAGACCTCTATGGCATCTCTGATAGCACCAGCGAGCAAGAAAAATGCAGCAGCGTGCTCAAATCGTTGCTTCCCCAGCAGAGCGAATGCATTTTTCAATGCTGCTTTTCTCCAACGGTCTTTTGTAAAATCATTGGAGAAGAACTGCGTCATCCTTTCATCCCGTTTTGAACGGAAAAGGGCCCAAACAAGAGATTTCTTTTTCATAGCCAAATAAAATATTGCAGCGTCCAAAGGATCTTCATTTTGTTTATATGCTGCTTTGGCAACCTAAACAAAAAAAAACAAATAATTATTTTTGTTTTAAACTAGCACACCAGTAACCAACTGACCCTCTCTATACAGGTTTTTAGAAGTGTATGGTTTCGCAACCACCACCCAAGACCTAATTCCTTTAGAATTAGCCACTTTGGTGAACCCTTTGCATAACAGGGAATCAAAGATAGGAGCTCTTCTTCGCTCTCAGAATGGAATGCCCATACAACATTGTTACTAGAGACACCTTGTTTTTGAAACTGTGCTCTCTGTGCTATTGGTAAACACCGAAGTAAATAATTGTAATGTTTCATCGCCAGGAGAAATCTCAGCCCACAATCATCCAATGAATCTGCAAATTAAAAGCTACAGTACTTACAAATTAATATTGTAGTGATCTTTTACCAGTGGACTGAACTTGCCCCTCTGGGACACCAGTAAGATTTTCTTTTGCAATTGCAGTCTTAGCAGCATCGATTGCAAATCTCTCAGCAAAATCGGTGTTACAAGTCGATACTGTATCTGCCAGGGCGAGGAGGTGCATTTGGTCAAGACTGGAAAGTCCTGGTAAGTGCGTATGTGTCAAAAGTCTTGAGAGCAAACGACCCTGAAACAAATATTAAAATTTTTGAGTTCAAACTCAAGGGGTTAATAATTAAATTAACCAACAAGTCACCTATATTTGCAGGATTTTTAATAAGACGAAGTTTTAAAAATTTTAAATGTTTTTATTTTTCTTATTTTTAGGACTTTTTAATCTGATTAAAGAAATTTTCTAATATACGACTTTTTGGCATACTGTGCCATTTTTAAGTATATGGTTTACTTCTTTAGGGTTATAATAAGAAAACAATTTAAAAAATATGTAAAAAAAACATGACCTAAATGGCAACATGGCTGGCTTGCTTATCAAACTTCTCAACTTTGAAAATGTTTTTATTTCCGAGATTTTCCTCCAACCAAATGCTTAAAGTTTGGGATTTATTTTGAATTAGGGAATTTTTTTTACTGACAGGAGCACTAGACGGAACACTATCTCTGATTGATTTTTTTAAATTCCATTTTTTATAAAATGCACTATGACACAACACATTGATGTTGAAAAGTCATCTAATTTTTTCATGAGTGACATTACAATTTTCTTCTGTTTTGGTAAAGTGCTATTATTTTCACATAGGTATTGCTCAGAGAAAATCAAGATGAAAAAAAAAGAAGAAAAACAGTCAGCAAAACATATTGGAATTTTTGGAAATTTCAATTTAAAAAATGCTATACATTTTATATTATCTTATTAAATTTTATTTTATTTTTCCCCTGCGAATAACCAACAATGAGGGGTTACTGTACACAAATGTTCTATTCCTACTTAACTTTACATTTAAAGAAATCTTTTTTACTGTCTCAAGGCCTAAATGACCATAAGGGTTGCTGCCTTTTATAAATAAAAAAAATAAAAAAAATCTTACTTGTCTTGGGCCAAAATGAGATAAGCTGCTTGTCATCTCGACATTAGTTGATGGCCTACGATCTCCTCGCATCACAGCATCATCATCATCATCGGCTAAAATATCATCAAGTTGCTCATCCTGTAGACCTCCATCAGCATCAAAAAGTTCATTATAATGCTGGAAAATAAAAATAATACTTAATGCTATTTAAATTTTATTATAGTTATTTTTTATTACAGGGTTGTCATCAGTTCCTTGTTTTTTAATAGTTTCTTTATCAGCAGCTAGCAACGTCCAGAGGGGAAGAGGTGGAATGGACGTAATTTCTGCATAATCTAGAGTTAGCTCTTCAGGAATTGCAGTAGTGGATCCTCTCTGTTCAAGGGGACTAGTTGTGCCTACATTTTTAATTAAGTTACTGACATGCTTTATATTTTTATTAATCTAGTTTATCATTTTACCTGCACCATAACTAACAGATAATGTTCTGGAACGTGACCAACCCCTTTGTTTGGTCATAGTTTCCTCATCAGACATTGAACAAACTACTGTTCCTTGTTGAACCGAACAAGTACCCGAAATACACCTAAAAAGTTATTAACATGTTTTCAATTTTTATGCAAAAACAGTTGAGAAGAAAAATTAGTGTCATGAGTGGGACACTAATTTTTTTCAACCTTATTTGCATAAAAATTGGGAAAAAATAAAAAATGATAATTAATAAAATAATGATTAACATGTTTTGATAACATTTTCCAAAATTACAATAAAAAGGAGAATTGATACATTACCTTACTAAATGAGCAAGGATTGCTTTTACCCATCTGATTTTTCCAGAATTTAAAAGCTCCATAAGTTGTTTAGGGTGGTATTGCGGAAGAACTGGGCAAGCAATTCTTGATGCTTCAAAAAGTCCATAGTCAGGCATGTAGGAATCCATGTTGCCATTGTTCTCTTGTGCTGCTTGGCCTATAAATTTAAGGAAATTTTAATTTATATATTTTTTAAACAAAATAAAATTACCATTTGTTTTCTTCTTCTTGCTCTCAACAGAAAGCATAGTGAGATTGATTGAGCTGACTCTGGATAAATGCGGCATAGAGCTTACATTTGCCAATCGTCTTTGTGATGAATCCTTCAAAATTTAACATTGTAATGAAACAGATTGAAAATTTGAAATTTTATGTGTACAACCTGTGCAAGATTTCTCAAATCTTCATCCCGAAGATTCCGCGTGTCCTGAAGCTCCTCGGATTCTTGATAAGGAAGTTTATACCCATTTCCAATAAATTGTTTTGTACGGACTAAAATTTCAAAATGTAAATAAATGTAAGACATAATTGATTAATGCTAAATTTGTTTAATTACATCTGTCTGATTTCCATTGGGAGTAGACGTGCATTTCACTGTCCATCCCTACTACAAGAATACCATCTCTGACCCAGGAAATCTGCATGGGTAGAGGCGGCAATCCGTCTGCTGTGTGTAAGTCAATTTTTCTTAGCTTCATCCATCTGATACATTATATAATATAAAATTTTAAAAGTACTAATTAAAAATACCACTCAATTAATCTTTATACCTTATTTCATCTACAAAATTTGGAGCAGCCAATGAAGAGGCTTTTCTCAGAATGGGTCTAGTGTTTGAAGTCTGAGATTCTCTCATCGCTTTCATATTTGCTTGGGCTATATCACTTGAAACGGGTGTGAACAGCATTACCTAAAATAATAGAAAATCCACATTTTGAAACAGATTATTAATAAAATTAATACTTGGGCTGTTCATGTTATTTCAATGATAACAACTCTTATAGCAATTTTTTATTATTTAATTTCATTAATCAAATTAAATATAATGATGAACATAGGCATAAAGTTCTATACAACAAAAGTAAAGTTAAGTAAAGTACTACTCCTTCTTGGATGTTGGAGGTAGTTTAGATAGGATTAGAGTTAGAGGACAAAATTGCGGTATCGTCGACTTATGTGGTAATGATGGTATTAGGGTGTATAGGTGGCTAGGAGTACAAATGCTAAAGTAAAGGACCAAGAATGCTCCCTTGTGGGACTCCAGCTTGTATCGGTCTGATTTCCGATAACTCGTTGTCACACCTCACTCTGAAGGAGCGGTCTGTAGGTAGTACTGCTAGACCCTATCAAAAGGTCGGATGTTCTCTAGAGCGGAGGAAATGATGTCAATAACTCTGAAACCTTGTATCACAGAACGATGTGGACAAAAGCCGAATTTCTGAGAGCAAATTATTTTATGAGTATCTAGGATGGGGATTAATCACTTTAAAAGGAGACTTTCGAGGATTCTGGACATTGCAGGAAGAATGCTGAGAATAACGATGGAATATTTTTTTAATGCTTTTATTGGACTTCCACAAAAATGAATTGTTCAAGTACGAGTAAATTTATGACGAATAGATAGTTGAAAAAAATATAATATTTTGAATATCTGCGGAAAGGTTGAGAATCAGACCATATTTCATACAAACATATTTGTTGCATTTGAAGTGTGAAATTAATTGACAAATTTTATTAGGTTTTGTGGTCCGCTTGACCAATTAATATCTTTCAATTAATTAAGGTTTTTAGCTGAGGTAAAAAAGTCAGTGTCACGAGCGGGATTCGAACCCACGATCTTCGGCTAGATACGCCGCTGCTCTACCACTTGAGGTCACGATAGCTCGGTGTATCTAGCCAAAGATCGTGGATTCGAATCCCGCTCGTGACACTGACTTTTTTATCTCAACTAAAAACCTTAATTAATTAATTGGCAAAATCTGTGTCGTGCTTAGCCTGATATATTTTTTTTTAAACTTACTTTTTTGTAACACTGACTAATATAATTACATACAAGAGAGCTTAACGACCAACTATCCAGATGAGGGATCAAACAACTTTACAATACACTTTTCATACCATTGTGAATTGAAAAGCCATGGGCTCTGCCAGGATTCGAACTCAGAACAGTGGCAAATATGAGTTGAACTCTTTAACCACTCAGCCAAGCAGTGCAATACAACTATCAACTTTAACGTTCTTCCCAAAAGATGCCGATGGCTGCAATGGTTGAAGTGTTGACATTGTAATTAATAACTAAAATGCCTCTGGTTCAAATTGGAAGATTGAGATTGAGCCAATTTGAACCAAACATTCTTCCAAATGGGATCTTTTCTCAAAAATACTGAAACCTAGGATTGATATTTGCAAATCCCTGTATTTTCTAACCAATTGCACTTGGTTAATTTGAGTATAATAGAGTAAATTAAAATCTGTAGGAAAAATGAGGTCTTGCTCATAGCAATATTTTCTTTACCATTGGGGTTTTAATTAATTTAAACTTAAATTTCACGAAAAACTTTTAACTGGTTTACTTTATTAGGAGAGAAATTATTCACCTTACTGCCAACTCCTACAGTTAGAATATGAGATCCATCTTCTTTTGAAACCCAGTCCAATTGGACTAAATGTTTTTGTGTAAGCGGACATGTATTTCCATTTTCTATTATCGATTTCCGTAGAGACTGTAAAGTGCTAAAACTAGGCACTGCCAGTAACCCTAGAAAAAATTTAAAAGTTAAAACCTATCAAAATATCAATTTATATCGACAAAACATAATAACACAAATGATAAAAGACAAGCCTTCAGTTAAAATAAAAAGTGAAAAAAAAAAGTGTGATATAGAAATTTTAGGTCAGTAGATTGCACATAGTGTTTGAGGACTGAGTGATCTATGACAGAACAGTGCAAACACCAATATTATTGTACCTATTGTAGTCAAATATGTCATTGATTTGAAGTTACTAACTGAAGAAGGATTCACTGCAACAATTGTACATAATTATACATTCATAAATTGCGAATGTTCTATATTTTTAAGGAGAGTTCCACATTAAATAGGAAAGTTGAAAAATAGGCTGACCAGTAAATGTAAATTTTTTTTAGACAGACTGCTATAATTGTAAGATTATATTTAATGTAAATATTATTACCTGCTCCAGTTTTCACAAGGTTATTATCATTGGAGCTGTTGATATCTCCATTGCGAAGAGGAGATCTTGAATCTAATTCTTCAGAAGAGATTGCTTTTATGAAGTTGTTTTGTAGCCGCTGTTTTTTAGTGAAGAATGAATGATCATATAAGTAACTAAGATCAAGACTCGGGTCTATCTGTATTCTGGGTAAATGGATGTTTTTCAGATAAATTGTATCTTCTAATATCCATTCCGATCCTAAGAAAAATACACATTATTATTATGAGATAAAATACTATTCAAATTAAAAAAAAAAAAAATTACCTCCTGTACTTTCGCATTCATAAATAGCTACACATAGATTGACAAATCTAGATTCAGGGTCTTTTCTCGAAGGTCTCGTAAAAGATTTTCCATATTTATAGGCACATGCTATTCGCCCACTATAAGCCGCACTTATATTCAGCGGTTGACCTAATACAAAGCATAATTTTTAATCTCCACATGTAAAACAATAAAATTTTCAACTATGGACAAATATTCACCAGGGATTTCAATAATAGATTCTTTATCCTTTCTAAGCATTTCCCATTCTGTCCAACGGTAGCTCGTTTTGGCTTTAGTACCTTCTTGATACTTATTAACATTGCACTTCCAAAACCTGCATAACACAGACAGTTATAAAAACAATAACTTGCGGCAAGATTTAGTACAAACCTAACAGTGCTGTCTGAACAAGCGGTGACTATGATATAAGGAGCAAAACAGGCTGGGTAAATCGAGGCCGAGCTCAAATGGCCACCGGCTGGAGCAGCATGAATAACATCCACACCATCTGGTAACGGCAGTTCTTGTGTACAAACCTAAAAGTTTTATTTATAGTATCGGTTCTTATTTAAAAATAATATTTTGAAATTACCTTAGTGGTAGAAATGCTGACATGAGGGGACTGAAAACCTCCAGTATTAATGTCCTCTTCGATTCCAGCTCCTTGCCGACCGGAACTTTCTATATCATCTTCATCTTGTACAAGCTGACTATCAGGAACATACATCATGCTTCCACTTAAGCCTTATAAAAAAAACAAAAAAAAAACATTATATCTAATGCAACAATATTTTTCTTTTATTAAAAAAAGAAAGAAACATATATGGATATTATGAAACCATCTTCATTAAATAATTAATTACCATCAACAGCAGAATTGTCTGGCTGTGATGCGATAATCAGTCTCCACATATGAATTGCAGTGCCTTGATTTGTACGTTCCAAGACGACCAAATAGAACGGTTCTTCAAATTCCGCTGTCTGGTGAAGGTCAACCATTGCCCCTAAATTACTTTCTAGGAGGCCTAGACCAGCTTTATCTCCTATGACTTCTCTCTCCCCAGTGATCAATTGGGACTGGAATACATGGAGCAATTGGGTATTTTGCCAATCCTGTAAAAAAAAAGATTAAATTCTTTTTTCAAAAGTATTATTTCATTTTGTTACATACATGCGTAGCATCTGATATTGCATCTAACTGTATTACACATCCTGGCCTGGCTGTTGATTGCTGGGAGACAATTTTTATACGGTCGTGCAATGAAGAATGCTTCGCTCCATCATCTGAAGATATATCAGTAGACAGACTCACAAGAGAACCCTGTGTAGAATTTTTAAATTAAAAATAAGAAAAACAAATTATACCAAGTAGTTTTTTTACCATAATGCGGCTACGCCTTTCTGATGAAGAAACCTCAGCGAGTAACGTCCTTGCATCGATAACAGCCTGATAAACCCGCAAGCTCTCACCGTCAGACGCAACAAAGCAAGCAGAAGGAGAATTCGAAAGATTTCCCAATGTTGTGCTGGTAAAAAGAACCAGTTGTTTTAAAGAACTAATGTATGTATTTATTAAACTGCTCACCTTGGAAGGAGTGTCGGGATCCAAGCGACGTTTGAAAATGCTGATATTTGGGGAGAGTTGATTCTTGCAAGCTCAGATACTCCGCCAGATTTAGACAAAGGACCAACAGCGTCTACTCTCCACAAAATCAACTCACTGCAGAAACCCTATTTACAAGAGTTAAAAAAAAGAAGAGTAAATCACAAAAGTAATGTACATTTTGAATGATGCATTGGCTACTTTTGTTTAGTACTCTATAGTTCAAAATCATGACAGAGACTTCAGTTTACGGATTGTACAAGAAACAGTTAGATATATTAAATCCAAACAAATTGTTCAATTCCATTATTTATGTTTATTATAATAATCTTACAGTTGGTGATAAAGAAGAGGACCCATTTGGTGAGTATTCTTGTCCTTCAGGCAAGTTGTGGTGAGAGGTGGTAAGAAGTAAAGGTAAGACTGGATGGCATGTGATATCATTAACTCTAAATCTATGACCTGAAGCTCTTGAAGCATGGCCTATACTGAGAACCTTGAATACAAATTCCAATTTAAATATTGTTCAATCCGAAAGATTACTGAATTTTTACCTGAGAAAACTTTGTTTTATCGGCAAAAGTAAGTTGCCAGAGATTAAGAGTTCCATTTGAGTGTTTTGTAACCATGGAGAGAGTAGGGCACGGAGGTGCAGTAAGAATATCCGATGTTGAACTCTTTGATTCCCCGTTTGTTTGTTCACCTCTGTTGTTGTTATTACTTTCTTCATTTTCGCCAGTACGATCTCCATCTTCTTCGATAACACTGGGCAAAGACGTAACACCCGTTTCTCCACAATCACTCCCAGTTGTAGCTAAATCATTTAAGATGTTACGAATATTTAGATAAAAAGAAGGAAAAAAGACTCACTTGGACCGTTTGGAGGTGAACGTGAACCAGCAGCAGTTTTAACAACATCTCTAAAAACAAGCTGTAAATGGCAGCCTGAAGTGTGATACAAGCAAATGTTATTTGACATAGCAATGGCATCACCCAAGGGAAACGCAGTCGGTATTCTTGTTGAGAATGAAACTTGAGCTTGGCGAAACGAACCTGGATGGTATTCATCCAGCCAATCCAGTACCCTTTAGACATTTTGTTCTTAGAAGTTTTAAATTTTAATATAATATTAATTTAAAAAAAAGTTTACCAGATTAAAAAACTCCCATCGATTGGATGTATTGCAAATAACAAATCAGGACTATGATGCCAATCTCTTAACAGATTTTCTATTTTAAGGTCCAAGTTATCAGCCGTATGCGCTACTGGAGGTCCAGTGTCAGTCGCCAATGAATTTATTGATGTTGCATTGCTAAAATAAATTAATTTGATTACATTTTGATTATGTGCTAACTTAAAAATTATTGTACAGTGAAATTTCTCTTAATGGGCATCCCTGTGCATAGCAGCCATGTCTCTTAAAGAACAAGTTTTGCATTCCTTGGTTAAAAAAGATGGGATTTCTATGCATTTTAAAACCATTTGACAAGGAATCTTTCCAACATACATTAAATTCCCATATACTTATAACAAAATATATGTCATTTATTCTTTTGTATTTAGTATAAACTATTTTTTTTTCTCAGCATTTTCTAATTGATTGATATGCATTTTGGAAAGTGTCATTTTCTACTTCCATATTGCAGACATAAAATGTAGGAATCCTCTTTATTGTATCTTAAATATAAATTATTTTTGGATGTGATATATTAGATGATTCTATATTTCTTGGGTTTCTTTTCAGGAACTAGACAACCATTGAACTAAATTTTAGTTTGATCATTTTTTCATCAAATTAAATTAGTTTGATGGTTGACTAGTTCCTGAAAAGAAACCCAAGAATTATAAAAATTCAACAACTAGAAAAAATTAGATGATTCTGTTTCACCTTTTTCTTCATTTTCCCTCTCTTTGGATTCTGTCTTTTGTTCACTGAACAGGGGTTGAAGGCATAAAACTTTGATTAACACAAAGTTATTGAATTCATGAAAATAGTTTGTCAGGGAGAGAGAAAATTCATTGTAACTATTTTCACAGAATACATTAGATGCACGTCCTATTTTTTCTTGATTTTAATTTTATTTTACACTTAATTTTTCTTAATTAAAATATGAAAATGTTGTTAGAAAAATGTGTTTAATCCTTCTGCCGGGGCACTGCAATGAATTAACTTTTGAGGAAAAATAATTTTTCCACTAGGACTGGGACTAAGAAAAAGAACATTACAACTGGGAAATCGCTACAAATGGGAGCATTATGTCAAAGTTTTACTGTACCACAGGCTGGAATATGTTGAAATACATTATGAAAGATCTAAGTTTAAAAATTAGATTATTTATTTTAAAAAACATTATTATTATTGTTATTATTTTTTCAGCGGGTTCGAAACAGCATTAGAGGTCATACCAACTCTTGGGGTACCGGTGTATTTGAGGAGGAAAAAAAAGCTTATTGTTATGTTAGTGGGCTGCTGGGTTTTAAAACTTAGTAATTTCTCTTTGCATATGATCTTTTGTTTTTTATATTTATGAATTCTTCTTTTTATTAAATGATCAGTCACAGAGCATGAAATGAATCATCAAATGGATATGGGTGATATGATTCATTTTTACATACACAGTTGAGGATTTGTGTTAAATAAATCACCATTTAGTACAGATTACTTAATGACAAAAAAAGTGGTTTCATGTTATTGTCATTTTTAAAAAATTGCTAAAAAACGATATTTCACAAGCATTTTAGTACAAATAAAAATTGTATAGCAACAAGAGTAAAATATTTTGCTACATATTTCTTATTTTTAATTTATTATTAACGTACCTTAAAGTCTGATGTCCACTTGAAGGAAAACTACTTTGGTGATGTTCATCGCTACCACTTTCATCTTGCGAAACCGATTTTGTGACTTTTCCACTACGCTTTTTGGAATCTAAAGTTTTTGTTTTAAAATTACAACATTGAAGACAACAAAAAGTTGAGGATTACGTACATAAAGTTTTATCATCATGTTCTGAATCGTGATGTTCTGAAGATTCAACATTGCTATTGTCAAATCCAAGGCCTTCCTCCTTTTCCACAACTTTCCGTGTTAACTCCTGTTTTAATATTTTAAAATATGAAACGATGAAAAATAAAATAATTTATAAAATCATAGTTCAATTATTTACATGAAGAATATTTTCAGCTTGCAGTGAAAAGTGCATTTCCTTGTTGTTTAACCAGTGCAGAACAAAATTTGGCTCCCTTTCTGGGTCTCCAGTGATAAGACTAGGTACTAATGGTATATCTAAAAGTAATAAAAGAAGTTAACACATCCATGCATTCAAATATAAAAATGTTAATGGACATATTTTAAAATACCAGTTTCGGCGTTTATGGAAGCTGCTAAATGGAAGTGAAGTCCAGGGATTACTCCTGTTCCATGGAAGCCATAGCTATGAAAATCATGGACGCTGTACGTTGAAGGCAATGTAGGAATCGTAGTGTTTGGCCCAAACATGCCAGACTGGCTTTGTTTAGCGTTTCGACGCAAATGAAAACAGGTCCTAAAAAAATAAAAATTAAAAATAATTCTTTATTTCAATATGACAAATGAATTATTAATTGACTTAGATTTAAATTTAATCACATTTTTTTACATTATATTTTTTCTACAACTTCAAATGATTCTTAGTATCAGAAAAAATATTTTTATAAGTATACTGTTAGAACAAATATAAAGCGTTGGTGTATGATGAAACATATATTACTTTATATTTTTCCCCATTTTTTATTTTATAAAACATTTACATTTTATCATTATATTTTAGTTAGCTTCTTTTGCATTTTATATTTATGAATTCTTCTTTTTCTTAAATGATCAGTTACAGAGCTGAAATGAATCATCAAATGGATATTGGTGGTGTAATTCATTTTTACATGCATTGTTGAGGATTTGTATTAAATAAATCACCATGTTAATACATAATATAATGAGGCGTAATATAAAAATTATTATAATAAATGAACAAAACTGCACTTTCACAGACTTCAAAATAAAAATTTAATTTAGCCTTGTTGATTTATTTCTGCAATATTCCTAACAGTAGATCTCTTCAATCCATGGGATGCTGGAAAAAGCCTATTTGTAAGTACGTTGTGTTCAAATTCAGGAAGACTGCTAAGCTTCGAATCTGAGACTCAGTACTACGTTAATGTCTTAACTGTTGCAACCACTGGCCCCTACTTATTGCCATTAGCCAGTGTATTGCAGCAATTAGTCATACTATTGGGTTGTCCGGAAAATAATGCAGGATTTTGGTATTAAACAAAAAAAAAGAAACTAGTTACTTTAAAGCAATGTTCTTTAATCAANAATATTCCGCCATCGGCCCTACAGTCTAAAAGATCACTCACTTACAACAAACAAATAAATAAATAAATTACTTATAAATAAATACACGACACAATAATAAAACACAACACAGATACACTTATTTACACAGATATTCACGTTTTATAAGTATCATGTTATATAAGGAAAAAAGAGTTATACTAATAAAGCATCACAAAACAGAATCAAGTCAAATTAAAGGAAAAAAAAAATAAAAAAAAAAAAAAATTACATATTTACTACTTTCAATGTGGTTGATTAAAAAAACAATGCAAAAGGAAGCAGGTAAAAGCATTAAGCTAAAAGCTAAAGCTATTTGGGTTAATTGTGATCCACAGATGTTCTACCTTAGCCACATCTTTGTTCAACCAATGCAATTGCTGCTACATGTTCCAAGCCAATAAGCTTAAGGACAAGAGGATGCTTGCAAATCTTCATTCCAAAGGTGGTCTCTTATGAGCCCCGTACTTACTTCATATGTTTCAGACGTTGCATGAATCTATGTTTATGCCTATGTGTTCTGAATTTTGGATTTTGAGCTGCTAGCGGATCAAATTGCTGCATATTTACTAACCCATCATCCGGCAAGACAGTCTCTACCCATATTCTGCAGATATTATCGCGACAAGAAGTGACCAACATGTTTGAAACTGAACCCCTGTAAAAAAAAAAACAAAAAAAAACATGAATGTGTTATGTTGATTTTTTTCTATTTATAAGTAGATATACAATTAACTCACTTTGGCATATATTTACTAGTCTTTCTCCAGGATAATTGTGTGACAGCCCTCGGATGAGAAATATACACAAATCCATAATTAATCTCACTTACTCCAGGATTTCCATACGTCATAGATTGTTGATCAGAACTTTTAGAAGGAAATAACACTGTAATAATTAAAAAAAAAAATACAATAGACAATATACTAGATAAAAAACTAAAATCAAATAAGAAAATACAGACATTGTTTATTTTCAAACCATATTTTGACTAGTCTATCATTATAACCAGCAGTTGCAAAAAGCGTTCCATCTGGCGAAAATGCCATATGAAGTACTGGAGTAGCTGTAGCACATTTCCATACGCATTCCCATCCCTTTTCAATCTCCTCTTCGAGCCCGTTATTCAGGCTTCCACAAGCATCTTCTCCAATTTCGAATGTGACACCACTTGAGGTCATTCCTGGAAATTAAGTTGGTTCATGTTCGAAACAATAAAAGAAACTGAAAAAAAAAAAAAAATGCACCATCGTGGTCATCGTCAACTAAATGCATCGGTGTGTTCTGATGCCAGAGCTGAAGAATAGCCCCTCCTGTGAGGAGTCTTGTCCCTTCCAGGTTCCATGAAAGAGACGTGATATTGCAATCTGTCTGCCATGAACCGGTTTCCACCCATCGATAATCTAATTGCTGGAAAAACAATTTTTCTGTCAGGCTTAACGTAATCCAGGAAAAATTTATATCAATAACTACAGCTAGAATCTTAGATTTTTCAAATTTATATCTTCTATTATATTTATTTACTATTTTTACTTTTATTTAATTATTTATTATTTTGATGAAATTATATGTCGTTTCTTTAATAATGGGAAATATTACATGATCGCTGTTGTTGTGGATGAGAGGAGTTGGTTCAAATATGCAAACTTGACGTTCATAGGCGGCAGCGATTTTTCCAGTGTCTGTTGAGCAGTCCACACAGCTTATTCTGACGTAGTTGTGGATTGCTCCTGGTATAATCTGAACTCTTTCGAAAGTGCTTGCTAAAATCACAATATTGCAACCGGCAGCATAAGCCTAGAAAAAAAAAGTAATTAAATTTATCATCATTAATATAAACTCATTAATTCACTACTTTCGTGGTCCGCTTGACCAATTAATACATGACAATTAATTAAGGTTTTTAGTTGAGATGAAAAAAAGTTAATGGTACGAGAGGGATTCGAACCTACGACCTTCGGCTAGATACGCCGCTGCTCTCCCACCTGAGTGATCGTGACCTCAATTTTTCAATTTTAGGTTTCTAAATTTTGAATGGTGTAAGTGATTTAATCACCACATTTGCTGTGTATTATCAAAGTCTTAATAAAAAGACATTCTACTTTTTACACATACACATTATTTGAAAAATTAAAAAGAAGTTTTCATTTTAAAGAATAAATTCATTCTTGAAATGAAAAAATTGTTTTCTTAAAAGAGTTGTAACAGGAGGAAAAGCAAACAATTTTTACGACAAACCCTGGAAAATATGTTTGGCTGAGCTGGATGCTAATTGTCATTTCTTTGTTATTTGCTCCCAACTTGAATTTACAATATGCACACTGATAACAGGAGAGAAAACTGTTGACACACAATAAAAATAAGAGACAAAACGTTTATTACATTAAATGATAGCTTGGATAAAAAAAGAAAAAAAATGATAAAAAGATGATTTGTTTATTCTCGCTCATGATTAAAAGTTTTAGTTATATTATTGATTATTCCTCCCCTTTATATATTGACCAAAAGAACTATCTGCAGACAACCTTGAACTCATCTCAGAACACTATTCTTTTTTTTTTAAGTTAGGTTGAAGAATAAAAATGCTAAAATTGATTTTGTGATACATATAATTGATGATATTATTGTTCTCAGCAAAACTTGAGTAGAATTACAAAAAAGTCTAAATCCTACTGTTGTTTCAACACAAAACTAAACATTTTGCGTCTTAGCAAACAGTAAAAGAAACCAGTGTTTTGTAAATACAATTAGACAAGAATATTGAATATAGAATATCAGAAAGGAGACAAAAATGTTGTCAAGTATTTCACATATGGGATATATACTCACTGATGACTTTTTAAATCTAAAATTGTTCATTTACATGATAATAATGAGGATTTATGTGTTTCGTTTTAAGATAAAATTGCAGTAAAGAAAAACATTTAAGCCTAAAATAAAATAAACCACTTGATGTGTTGTTATATTGTATAATCATAAATTTTTTATTAGTTTGAAGAAAACTGCTTCGTTTTAGCCATGCTTGTTTAACGACTGGATTATTTTGTTTCTGCCTAAATATTCTAGAAAGTTGTGATAAATTATGACCTGGCCTGCAAGGTATGTTTGACCATCAGAAAATAGTGAAATACAATGAATCAAACGAGGATGATCAACCATCAAGGAAATTTTTTCAAATTTTTAATTGATGTCAACAGTTCAAACATTTTTGTGACCCAGTTCGATTGATACTGATCACTATCACTCTTCTTTCAGTGTATGCGATTAAAATAATGTGACATTGAATAGTAATTAAGTGATATTTATCAAAACATTTGTTTCTTCCTCCTCACTGACCAGATTAAGTAAAATGTAATTTGATCTTTTCCTGTTGTCAGACAGGTTCAGTCAAGGATCAGCCTATCCTTGATTTTTTGGTCTGTCAGAATCAAGATGATCAAAACTGACTAAACTAGTGATTTATCAACTAGTAGACCTTAAGGAGATGAGGGTGACCACCATTGGTGTTATCAATCTATATATGTAATAATAGGATATATATACAATATCATTTGTTCATTTCCTATAATTTTGGCCTGTCAGACAATATAAATTAGTTGTTTTCTAAAATAATCTCTGACTCTTTTACCCCGAAAAATACAATTTACAAAAAGATTTTCCTTCACTTTTTGCAAAATTAACAAGGGAAAAATAAAAATGTACCACTTTTATTACAATTAGTTGACAAAATTCATTGATAAGAAATTAGTCATTAAACTAGTATATTAATGATTACTGTCAATTTTTTTTTATATTATGGAAACGATCTGATAAATGACAGTTCATCGACACGTCGCCTGGCCTCACAGGAATATCACAATTTTTTAGAACTGCACTTCAGAAAGCAACTGAGCCAGAAAGCCTGCTGTTGATTCTCATGATGTCAACGATTACAGATCAAGAGCTATTTATAAAGGTTAAATAATTATATTTTCAAATTGAGAAAATAATTTGACAAATGACAGTTCATTGACACCATCTTCAGAGGTATGTCGCAATCTTGTTAGAATTACACCGCTAAAACAGAACAAGGTTAAAGTAAAAATGAAAATTTGAAATTTCATTTAACTAAAACTGAATGACAGGATATGGTAAATAATAAATTGAGCAAAACCTTTTGAATAGGCAGATGAATTATATAAACTGTAAATATAAATTTTTTTTTAAATAATTAGATTTATTTCTCAATAGCAGAGAAATAGGCAGTTTTTTTACTTTTGGTTAATTTCATTTGAACCTATTTTGCCTATATTTGAAGTTTGTGTGTTCAGTACTAATAAAACATAAAATATGAAAGTTGGAGTTTTCCTTCGACTGTAAATGTACAGTAAATGATTAGATAGATTGAAAGTGCCTTTAGGAAGGCAAATACGTTTAAAAATAGATCCAACAAGGAAAAAACAAAAAATAAGAAATATTGGGTTGTCCGGAAAATAATGCAGGATTTTAAGTTTTCNTTTTGATTAAAGAACATTGCTTTAAAGTAACTAGTTTCTTTTTTTTTGTTTAATACCAAAATCCTGCATTATTTTCCGGACAACCCAATATATCTATCTCTTTAGTTTACAATATTCATTGATTAGTAATCAATAGTACTACTTATTTAGTATTTGTCATTTAGGCCCTGATACTAGTTCAGTAGTTGTTTAAGTCTGTTGTGTAACTAAACTAACATTTTTGTTTATGAATTAGGAACCTAATAGTGTAATAGTAATGAGTTAGATTACAAAATATGCTAATTCACAGAAATTATTCCTGACTCAGTGTGTTGAATTGGTTGGATAATTCCTCAAATACTTATGTTTTGAACTAGCAAGCAGTAAATCTATTAGAAAAGTTTACATATGTCAATGTCAACTTTGGGCAATGAGAGAAAACGAGATTTAATAATTTAAAAAAAAATATTTGAGCTCATTAACAATCAATTAACTGTAATATATTTTATTTAGGGTGTCACAGGTTGGTAGTTGATTAAGAGGTGTTATATAATTCAAAAAACAGTTTCAAATCGGAAATCATTTTCAAGAGTTCTTTTAAAAACAGATTTTCTGAAATTATTCCTGACAGCCTTTAAGTCAAACTGCGGACAAAGTTCGTCCTATACTGATTCTATCCAACTGTTAATTCTCATCATGTCAAGGATCAAGAACGGAGATGAATTGGTAATGATTTGACTCACAAACTGACCAGCCTCAGCATCTCATACTCTTATTTGATTGTTAGTATTTAAACATTAAAAAAGGATGTAATAAAGAAAGGCTGCAATTTAATTCCCCAAGACCGAAGATATGGCAGACAATTTAATTTACTTAGAATATATCATATCAATTATAAAAAGTTTATATTATTAATATATATGTTTTAGTTGGTCCTCCTAACCAAAAGTAATTATTTTTAATTGATTTATTATTTTTATACAAAGTGTGGTTGGGACAAAAGATTAATGTCACAAGCTGGATTCGAACCCACGTTTGGCTCAAATATTTATTTTGCCCTCTAATTTGAATTGTGATAATAGGCTGGAAGTTGTTTTAGAATGGTTGTTATATAACAAAAAAGCAGTTTCAAATTAGAAACCATTGTGTTGCATAAATCAAGTTTGTGTTGAGAATAAAATATAGAGAAAAACAAATATTACAAACCAACAACACATTTTGGTCTGTACAGATCACCTTGGATATTTTTTCTCACGGTGTCTGTGATTGAGGACAAATGACAAGAGATTATTTCTTAACAATCAAACAGTTCATTGTCTCCCAGGCTGAACAGCATCAGTGAAATCTCGCAGTTTTGTTAGGATTAGACTTGTAGTACAAAAAAATAAAAGTAAAAATGAAATATTGAAATTTCATTTGACTTTTAAAACTGTACAATTTGATATGACAGCAATTATAAAAGTTTTTATAGTATGTTATAAATTGGACATGTTTTGTAATACCCAAGGTACTTTTACATAGAAGAAAAAAAAAATTCTATATCAAATTAAACTAAAAAAAAAAAAAAAAAAAAACTATATTTCTCTATATGATATACAGATCATCTCTCCTCCGTCTCTTGACTCTCTGCCTGGCTGTTTCCTCTCCCTTTCACTTTTATTATAAGGTGACTAAATTCATTGATCAACAATTGGCCATTATATAGAATACTGTTATAGTATTGTGCAGATATTGTTTTAAGACTGTTATGTAAAGCAGTTATATTTTCAAATTATGGAAATGATCTAACAATTGTCAACCTCAGAAGAATGTCACATCTTATTAGAATTACATTACTAACACGGAAAAAGCTTAAAGCAAAAATGAATGGTTGAAATTTAAACTAAAACTGCACAGCAGGATATGATAGATGGGTTAACTTAATCAGCATGGATTATGGGCAATTTATAAAAGTTTATGTGGTATATTGTAAAATGGATATTTTGCAAAGCCTAGGCACTTTTACAGAGAAAAGGATGGATTTTTATAATTTACAGATGGTCTTGCAAGTAGAACCAATGGCACAATTTAGTTCTGCACTGATGGTTCTCAAGGAGTTTGGGATTAAGAACAAAGGCCACGGATTATTTGGTAACGATGGAACAAATGTCCTTCCATATACACCTAGGCTTACAAGCATCAATGAAATTTTGCAATATTTGATATTTGTGCAATTTATTTTTAAAAAATATATAAAAATAAAAATTAATAGTTGAGATGTTCTTTAACCAAAACCACCTGACTTGTATAAATAGACAATTATAAAAGTTTATATTGAACCCTGCAAATTTGATTTTAGTGGTTTTGAAATATTACAGAAGCATTTGCAGAGAAAAGGACTGACTTCTTAACTTAAAAAATACACTGTAGTACTGTAGTTTTTTTTCAGATTATGCTTGCTACTGGCAAATCAAATAGTTAGTTTATAAATATACATTGATTGGCAATCAGCTTTAATATTTATTTTGCCCTCTCGTTTGGCACTGATACTAGATTGAAAGTTGACTTAAAAGATTGTTATATAATACAAAAAGCAGTTTCGAATCAGAAACCATCCAGCAACATAAACCAAATTTGAGCCTTGTATTAAATTTAGTAAATCAAAACATGTTTGAATGTAATGCAGGCTTGCAAGACACAACAATGACACAATTAAGCTTGGTGCTGTTTGTTTTCAAGGAGTCTGCACTTAACAAAAAAACGCCACAAATTGTTTGGTAACGATTGAACGAATTTCCTTTTAAAGACTTGTCAGCTTAGAAGCACTAGTGAAATTTCACAATATTTGTGTAATTATACTTGTAAAACGAACAAAACTAATGTTCATTCATTCATGTAAAAATGAATAGTTAATATTTTCTTTAACCAAAACTGCCTGAATCATAAAAGTTGATATCTGCACCCCAGTGTTTTTAGGCCAAAGACAGAAGGAAAAGAGTTACTACAAAAATTGAATTTGTACCAGGTCTGAAATTTAAACTAGCAATCCAGAAAAGTTGTGGTTTTGGACTTAACCAGTTTTGCTAAGAGGGTGCAGATATTGTATGCTATAAATTTGACACATTTTGAAATATGCATGTTTACAGAAAAAAGAGGCAGACTTCTTAACTTAAAAACGTATTTTTCCCCTATATAATTGATGATAGCGTATCAAACAAATAGTTTAGAAATATACATTGATTGGCAATCAGCTTTAATATTTACTTTGCTCTCTCATCTGAGTATTGATACTAGGTTGGAAGTTGACTTAGAAGATTGTTATATAACTCAAAAAGCAGTTTCCAATCAAAAACCCATCATCTTGCATAAATCAAATTTTTGAATAGTATTAAATTTAGAAAACAAAAACGTTTGAATATTTTGCTGAGTGTATTGCAAGTTGAACCACTGACACAGTTGGGTCAATTTATTTGATAACTGTTTGTGATTGAGAACAAAGATCACAGATTATGTGGTAATAATCAAACAAATGTTTGTTCCTCGACTGATGTAGACAACCTCATGTAAAATTTCACAATCTCAACAAACATTGTGGTGTTATGATAAATTCATAAAGGACAAAACGAAATATCGATTTTCTTTTAACTAAAACTGCATGCAGTAATATCTGCACCCTTGGGAATGAAATAATTGCATATTTCTATCTTCAGGCCTGACTGTATATTTGATTAAGTCGAGAAGGAAACCATTCTATTTTAAACGCAACATGCATTTTTGTCATATACTGAAATAGAATGAATGTAATTATTTATGTCCTGATGAATATTTGTCTAGGATAAAGAGGTGTTTCTATGTTTTTTCCCTGCCTTTGTTATTATCAATTAGCAATAACTCTGTTATAGGGATTAGCCAGGACTTCCTACAATTAATATTTCACTAATATTTGTTTCTTTTTGCTTTTAATTCTATTTTAAGTTTCTTTTTTCTTTTCTTTTTTTCAATTTCTTCTTCTTCTTTAATATCTTTCTTTTTTTGTTTTTTCCAATTACACTCCTCAATTGAAATTGGCATGTCAGCATTGTGCTTATATTTCAAGAGAGCTTTATAAATGTTATCATTCTCCGCAGCCAACAATGATTTGTAATTGAATGGTTTCTCTCTCATTTTGCATTCTGTATAGATCATTGGAAATTATCGTGTTTCTATGTTGTATCAGCATTGCTTTATTGGTAACATGAGATGGTATCTCTCGTGTAATTTTTTTTTTTTTTTTTAACACAGCTTGTTTTATCCATTTTGCTAAAATTGAAAGTACATCTCCAATATCTCTCGCTATGTTTGGACTCTTTCTGCATCTTTCCCTCTCTCTTTCTCTCATTTATGTTTTGCAGTTGTCGGTCCGTCTGATGCTCTCACTCACTCTCTGGCTCTCTTTTCCCTCTCACCACTCTGTCATTCTCTCTCCCTAAGTGAAAGAAAGGTTCAAGAGACCTAACTTTGTGTGAATAAGTAAAATCATCAATCAATCCCACTTTCTTGTTCACTCTCGCTCTCTCTCTCTCTATTTCTCGCTCTCCATGTCAGTCTCTGTCTCTTCCTTCCTCCTTTACCTCTTTTCAATATCTCTTGCTATGTTTGGACTCTTTTTGCATCTTTCCCACTCTTTCTCTCTCTCATTTATGTTTTGTGGGTCTTCTGTTGCTCTCACTCACTCTCTGGCTTTTTTTCTCCTCTCACCACTGTCTGTCATTCTCTCTCCCCAAGTGAAAGAAAGGTTCAAGAGACCTAACTTTGTGTGAATAAATAAAACCATCAATCAATCACACTTTCTTATTTCTCTCTCTCTCTATTTCTCGCTCTCCATGTCAGTCTCTTTCTCTTCCTTTCTCCTTCACCTCTTTCCAATATTTCTCGCTATGTTTGTACTCTTTCTGCATCTTTCCCTCTCTCTCTCTCATTTATGTTTTGTGGGTCTTCTGTTGATCTCACTCACTCTCTGGCTCTCTTTTCCCTCTCACCACTGTCTGTCATTCTCTCACCCTAAGTGAAAGAAAGGTTCAAGAGACCTAACTAGTGTGAATAAATAAAACCATCAATTAATCAATCCTACTTTCTTGTTCTCTCTCCGTCTATCTATTTCTCGCTATCTCTCTCTCAGTCTCTCCAATGTCTCTCGCTCTGTTTGTCTCGTTCTGCTTCTCCCTCCCCCTTTATCTCTCTTTTTCTCATCTGGCTGTGCATGTCAGCCTGTCTGTTGCTCTCATTCATTCTCTGATAACTCTCATTCCCCTCTGACCACTATCTGTCATTCTCTCTCTCTCTCTTTTCCATCTCACCACGGTCTGACACTTTCTCTCTCTCTTTTTCTCGTTTTCTCTCTCTCTTTTCCATCTCACCAAGGTCTGACATTTTCTCTCTCTTTTTCTCGTTTTTTTTCTCTCTCTCTCTCTCTCTCATATTCACTATCTCTTTCTCCTTTCCCTCTCCCCAATGTCTCTTGTGCAGTTTGACACTTTCTGATTCTCTTTCTCCTGTTTGTCTGTTGGTGTCTGTCATCCTCTCTCTTTCTCCCACTCTTTTCAGTACAAATGAATAACTGTATAATTGGTGGTATGGTAATTGGCTAGTGGTGTGTTAAAAACTAGACAAGTGCTGGTGAACAATGTGATAAGTACCAAAAATTAAAATAAAAAAACAAACTATTTATTAGGGTAATTATATAAATTGTACTAAAGGTCTAAAATTACAATTAGCACAACTGAAAAGTTGTACTTTTTTGATTTAACCAGTTTTGACCTGAGGATGCAGATATGATACGATTGTACATTTAAGAAGAAAAATATGTTTAGAATTAGCTTGGATCAAATACATTTTAAAAGTAATAAAAAACTTCATGAAGTAGAGATAAATAATATAGTATTAATCAGAAATCTTCTCCATGGGTTATAATTGTGTAAAATAAGTAAAAAAAATAGTAGAAATGTACTAATTAAAAGTATAAAAAAATGTGCAAGAATTTTAATGCAATAAATGTTATCAGTGTGTTTGATAACTTTTTCTTGTATTTATTTTGTTGGATATAATACTTAAAATTAATAATTTGATTATTAATTACATTGAAAAATAGCGATCGATGGAAAAAGGCAGACATCAAAGGGCCTTGTCCCCCAGGTTATTTTCCACCATAACAAGGGAGGCCACCAGGGTCGGTTATCTGATAACGACATGACAGAACGGGGACGGACACTTTTCGAGCGGATCTTCTGCATTGCAGATGATAAAATCTGACAAGAGAACCAAGTAAAGAAAAAGTACAGTTTTATAATAATTAATCCCAAGGGTGGAGAAAGATTTATCGAGGAGAAAAAGAAAGGTTTTGGGACGGAGGTAAAAGGTCCGCGATAGTCCATCTGGTCTAAAATTCTCAGATACTCACAGTGAACGGGATCCCTTCGACGCTACCGACGGCGAAGCAGCGATCGCCAGCATTACAGGCACCGCTCAGGATCTGGTGGCAATTCATGATTCCGAGTCGGAAGAATGCTAAAGGAAGGAAATTCGTCTACAGCAATCCTCCTTTCCGAGAACACGGAACATAACTCGATCTCCTGGTTTCGGATGAGTGTCACAAACAGTCGGACGTTAGAAAATCGCACAGCATTTTCCGAGATGGACTGACACGATTCTAAAGTCTAAACCCGTATCAATTCTTGTTTGAGAGGAGGTTTCGATTTGTTGGTGGGGGAGTCGGTGATTTCCCCGACTTCGTAATGGCCTCGGTCGCGATATCACTACATGGGCCGACCCTTCTATTTGAGAGGAGTAGGGAATTTTGGTATGTCTTGGGACGGTTTATGAGAGATATATCTTAGTTTTTATGTATCGTGAACGGTGCTGCTGATCTGACTTTACGGTCGTGGAGCGCTCCGTTCATTTCCTGCTGCGAGACCTGTCAGATTGCGTCACGACCTCGACCTCCACTTTCCAAAGGACGTCACGTCTTGCATACACATGGCTAATTACGTTCGAACTAGTTTCAAAATCCGATGACAATCCGTTTGAAAAGTTTCCAATAATTGTCTATTTTCGATGTTTTAATCAAACCTGCGTCCCCCCACTGTCTGTCATTCACTTTCTCTCTCTCTCTCTACTTTCCACCTCGCCACATTCGGTCATTTTCTCTCTCTCTCTCTCTCACTCACTCTATCTCTCTATTTTTCATCTAATCACTTTCTGTTACAACCTCTTTCTCTCTCTGTCTATTTTCCATCTCGCCACTTTCTGTCATTTCTCTCTCTCTCTCTCTATTTTTCAACTAATCATTTTCTGTTTTCTGTCACAATCTGTCCCTCTCCCTCACTCTCTCTCTCTCTCTCTCTCTCTCTCTCTCTCTCTCTCTCTCTCTCTCTCTATTTTCCATCTCGCCACTTTCTGTCATTTCTCTTACACACACACACACACTCTCTCTCTCTATGAGAGAGATTTTCTATAAATTAATGATTTAATTGATTATAATTTAGCATGTCTCATCTTCAATGCGTTAAACTGAAAAACTACATATATTTTACATAGCAATAAAATATAGATCTGATGTACATAATAAAACTAAGCAACAGTAACACAATAAAACAGAACCACAACATTTAATAATTAATTTGCAATTAAAAGTGTGAGAGTGTTTTGAAAATTATCAGTTGAAATTCAGCATTGTAACAAAATAAGTATGTTTAGAAAAAACTAAAAAATTATTTTATATCAAAAGATGAGTAAAAATATTAAACTGTAATATTAATTGTTTTCTTTCTTTTACCGCAATTAATTACAAAGATTGTAATTTTTTTCAACTAGAAATAATCGCATCTCAGTAGAACTTCATCAATTACGATATTGCCACTGCGCAAAGATTGTCATGTTAAGATGTTGATAATGTATCTTTACAACTGTCACTTAAGTTTATAATGTTAAACCATTACAAATGTCTGTTGTTAGTTTTTTCTCCTGATAGAAGTTATGTTTGTTATTATTTAAGGATTACTTTTTATTTTGAATGAGTTAATCCACTGCAAACAAGTGCACAGTTTGTAAGAGATAATTAATTGGTTAAATTTTGTTGTGTATAGTAGATTGCGTAGAGTTTATAAAATCATGTTGATGTAATTTCACTTTAGGTGTAAGAGTGGTCAAAGAGACCAAACCTTGAGTGATTGTTAAAAAAGCGATAATCAATCAATCAATCTTTCTCTCTCTCACTCTCCCACACTTTCTATCTATCTATTTTTCACCTAATCACTTTCTGTCACATTCTGTTTCTTCTCTCTCTCTTTTCCATTTCGCCATTTTCTTTGATTTCTCTCTCACTCTCTCTCTCTTTCTCTCTCTCTCTCTCTCTCTCTCTCTCTCTCTCTCTCTCTCTCCACTTTCTTTCGTTTTCTCAGTGTCTTTTTCTACATTTCTAGTTTTTATCTAGTCATTCTCTGTCATTTCTCTCTCTCACTGACATTTCTCTATCTCTCACTCTCTCTCTATCTATCTATCTTTCTTTTTCCATCTCGCCACATTCGGCCATTTCTCTCTCGCTCACTTACTCTATCTCTCTATTTTGCATCTAATCTTTTTCTTTCACAACCTGTCACTCTCTCTCTCTCTCTCTCTCTCTCTCTCTCTCTCTATTTTCCATGTCGCCACTTTCTGTCATTTCTCTCTCTCCCTCTCTATCTATCTCTCTATTTTTCATCTAATCATTTTCTGTCACAATCTCTCTCTCTCTCTTTCTCTCTCTCTCTCTTTCCAACCTCGCCACATTCGGTCATTTTTTCCCTCTCTTTCTCTCACTGTATTACTCTCTCTCTTTTTGATCTAATCGCTTTCTGTCACATTCTGCTTCTCTCTATATTTATCATCATTTTATTATTTTCCATCTGTCACTTTCCGTCATTTCTCTCTCTTTCTCTCACTCTCTTTCTTTCTCTCTCCCTCCACTTTTCATCTCTCAACTTTCTCTCTCTCTATCATCTATCTTTCTAGCTATCTATTTTTCATCTAATCTCTTTCTGTCACATTCAGTGTTCCTCTCTCTATTTTCTCTCTCCCCACTGCTTTCACTTTCTCTCTCTCTCTTTTACACTCATTCTCTCTCTCTCTCTCTCTCTCTCTCTCTCTCTCTCTCTCTCTTTCTTCCTCATTCACTCTATCTCTCTATTTTTCATCTAATTTTTTCCGTCACAATTTGTCTCTCTCTCTCTCTCTATTTTCCATGTCGCCACTTTCTGTCATTTCTCCCTCTCTCTCTCTTTCTATTTTCCATGTTTCCACTTTCTGTCATCTCTCTCTTTCTCTTGCTCACTCACTCTATTTTTCATCTAATCATTTTCTTTCACAACCTGTCACTCTCTCTCTTTTCCATCTCGCAACTTTCTGTCATTTCTCCCTCTCTCTCTGCCTATCTCTATACCTCTCTATCTCTCTATTTTTCATCTAATCTTTTTCTGTCACAATATCTCTCTCTCTCTCTCTCTCTCTCTATTTTCCATGTCGCCACTCTCTGTCATTTCTTTCTCTCTCTCTCCCTCTCTATCTATCTTTCTATTTTTCATCTAAACATTTTCTGTCACAATCTCTCTCTCGTTTTCATCTAATCGCTTTCTATCACATTCTGCCTCTCTTTATATTTATCATCTAGTCATTTTAATATTTTCCATCCGTCACTTTCCGTCATTTCTCTCTCTCGCTCTCTCTCACTCTCTCTCTTTCTCTCTCTCTATCCTCTCTATCATCTATTTGTCTAGCTATCTATTTTTCATCTAATCACTTTCTGTCACATTCTGTGTTCCTCTCTCTCTCTATTTTCCCTCTCCTCACTGACTTTCATTTTCTCTCTCTCTCTCTCTCTCTCTCTCTCTCTCTATCTATCTATCTATCTATTTTTCTCTAATTACATTCTGTCTCATTCATTCGCTCTCTCCTCCTCTCTTTATTTCCTCTCTCAACGGTCTTTCACTTTTTCTTTCTCTTTCACGCTCATTCCCTCTCGCTCTCTTTCATCACTGTTTGTCATTCTCTCTCCCTCCCTCTTTCTCATGCTCTCTTTATATTTTCCAAATATTGACACCGATATTTTTTATAATTCAGGAATTTATTAAAAGATTTAGTTAGTTTAAAAATAAAAATACCTCTCAAAAATAATAAAAACGAAAAAACACTTTTGTGTATGAACATAAAACAATATAAAACACACTTAAAATTCTTTAATAGAGCATATACCTTATCAAGCTTTTATTGTACACTCTAATCTTTTCAGCAGTTAATTGAGCCTTTAACAACTTGAGGATTGTCATACCAAATCTCAACTAACATAACTTTCAGTTCAACTAAGGATGTAGGAGAGTTTTTTCTTCGTTTTACCCAACTCCGAGCTCATCCCAAAAGTACTCAATGGGGTTCAGATCAGTGATACGGGCTGGCCTTCTTAGTGTAAATATTGATTTCTCGAAAGTACTGCATAATACTGGTGGCGACAGTTGATCTTGCATTATCTGCCATAAACAAAAATTTCTCGCCAATAACAGTAGCAAATGGCACCACATATCCTCAAGAATTTCTGTCACGTAGATTTCTGCCGTCTAGTGACGGTCTATTAAAAACCCCGTTTTTCCCTCCAAAGAAATTCCATTCCACACCATAACTAAACCACCTCCGAACGACCCTCTTCCGGCGATGTTGCATTGGCTGTAGAGCTCTACATCTGCTCCATATACTCGAAGGCTCCGTCTGGTAAACGGGGAGAGACAAACTGGGACTCGTCTGAAAACATAAAATTTTTTACAGATTCTGTTCAATATTGTCCTTTGCAAATCGAAGCGGTCCTGACGATGGTTTCTTGTAAGAGGTCCATTGCTACCCTTCTGGGATAGATTCATTTCTGCAAGCCTCCTTCTTACTGTTTCAGTGTTTATAAATCTCGCACAGTTCAGTCTTGGAGACTTCTTGAAGCAGTGGAAAAGCGATTTTTCAGAGTTAAAATATGATAAGGCTTGGGTGTCCCTCCTGGTCTCCAAATGTACCTTGCAATCTCCTGGTACCACTGAATGCCCAACATCCGTAATTTTAGATAAACCTAAAACTCTTTTTCTTCCATCCTCAACGAGTGCAATGGCACGGGCAACTTGCTCTCTGATAATGAGCATTTTCGTAATCGGTTTGTTTTGTGCCACCAGCACAATAATGACAAAAGGTATTTTTAAATGCCCTTGTTGATGATTTAATTGTGGAGATTGTAAATAACATTAAGATTTACGTGGTTTTGCCTCACAATCGGTAACAACAACAAATACCTTCCGTCTAATTATAATTATTAAATCATTTTTAAAGTAATAAAACAAAAAATATGGCCAAAACATTGTCAAATTAAAAAATAAATCCAAATTTCAAAGTGCGCATTTTTTTGTGGAACAGTGTATTTTTTCTTCATTAATAATGTAGTAATATTTAAATATTTTTTTTAAGACTTTATACATATTACATATCTGATCACAATGTTTTTTCACGGTCATTTTCACAAATGCCATGAGAAACCAGGCATTGCTGGCATAGTGTGAGGGATTAAGGAGCAGGTCTCGAGGACATCGTCTATTAAGTTGATGTAGCGGGTTCTCGGGATGAAAATGTGTAGAGAGGGCTCGGGCAGTAGGGTTGGGATGATCGAGAGGTTGGTGTAAAACTTCTGGATTCGTGAATTATCATCGTGGATCATCTAGGAACGCGCCCAAATTCTTTATTCCCTAGAGCAGAGGAGATAGTGTCGACATCTCTGAAACCATGTTGGATCGTGGAATGATAACGACTAAAGACGAATTGGTGAGAAGGAATGATTTGATGGTTTCTAGGATGGGTATTAAGCGCTTTAAAAGGAATCTTTCGAGGATTTTGGACATTGAAGGAAGAAGGCTAATTGGTCTGTATGTGGTTCGGAGGTTTGAGAATAACGACGGAATATTTCCATAAGAGATGAAAATGAATGGTTGGTAGGATGGCATATATTGTGGTTATGAAAACTATGGCCTTATATGGGAGGATTCGAAGTATGGTGAGGTAATTAGATCATGCCCAGTGGTTTTTCTACTTGGGGATTTGTGAATGTGGTATGTTTCTTCAGAAGGATGAAAAAGGTTGAGAGGGAGATGAAGAAGTGGTATACCTTATACATTACCGATTTTATATGAAGGGCATCATTTACGTCTTGATGAGAGTAAAATTTTGCATTTTAAATGGGTTGAAAGTAGGTTTGATTTACATTTGTCGCTTCTGACCCAGGAGATGTATACAGTGGACGCCGCTTATAAGACTCACTTTGGGACCAATGTACACCAGCAAAAAGTGAACCTTATAAGCGAAGGAAACAAGATTTTAGAATGTATGTAATACACAAACTTTATTTTTCCCGTCAATACATATAGACATAGCGTGCCATTCACCTATAAAAGACACACCCCTAGAGCCCTTAGAACCTTTGAGTTTGAAGGTGGAACTTCGTCTTCATCCGTCTCTTCCTCGTCAACATCGTCATCGTTCCTAGCATCGGATGTGCTGCTGCTGGTGGTATCGTTCATGACGTTCTGGCACATTTGGTCCTCAGAATAAGTTTCCGAGGTTTGAAGATTGTGGTAGATATCCATCCAATCCTCGTAGTTCCTCACAGTAAGGTCTTCTGGCGTCTCAATAGGGCAGCTCTCTTCCTCCTTCTCCCGCTCTTCTTAGCTTTGACAAAACCTCCGTGCCGAAAGCAGTTTCGAATGGTCACATCACTAACGTTATTCCATGCTTCGTTTCAGGTGTAAAGCCTCGATTTTCTTGGCGAGGTCTTTATCCTTCAAAGTCGAATTTGAAGATGAAGTTGACTGATATTCCAAGGTTTCGACAATAAAAGCGATAAGGTTTTTTCTCATTTTCGACCTGTACTATGCATTAAAGGTTTGAATCACACGGCTGCATCAGTGACGTAGTGCTAGTAGGTATTAGCAGTATATTTCCACGGAGACCAGGTTGAGGGTATGCAAGACGGTGGAAAAAACTGAGTCTTATATCCGAAGTGGTGAGTCGACCAGTTTTTTCTGTTTTTTCACTGTAATTCAAGGTATTTCTACTGAACCTAGAAAGGTATTTCTGCTGTCTGTGTGTCGGTCTCTCTCCCCCTGTTTTATCCGTCTGTTTATTGGTGTCTGTGTCTTTTTTAATTTGTTTCTCTTTCTCTCACCTGTCGGCTCATCCCAACACCCTCCGGGTAGTTGGACGTTAAGCCTTCTTGCTTACTTTTTCTTACTCTCACCTGTCAGAGGTATTTCTACATTCACTTCGGTATAAAGCAAGGGCTATAGAAAATAAATTGAAATATAACACTTACTTTTCGCTACGTATCTTAAATTTACAGATACTTTTTAATGCCACAGTAACCCGAGTTTAGTGTCAATTAATTTTTTAGTTTTTAATAGATTTTTAAGAATAAATAAACACCTAAATGAATTAAACTGAAATTTATGGATTTATCTCTTAGTCAAAGATTCTGGTTTATTGGCTGTTTTTAATGTTATTTTATGTCGTCGTTTAATGGCATTTCATCATCTCAAGTCTCATTTTCCAAGTGGCAATACAATAGACGAAAACGTTCATCGCTTACATTCGTTAAAAGGTTTAATTAAAAACCTAATCACCAACTGTTTACTGTCTATTAATTTGCACTTTTTATAAAATTGCATTTTATGTACGTCATTTTACAAATTGAGCCTATTGAGATTATTTTCTTGCAAATTTAACAACCTTGAAAAAAAATTATGGGGTCACCGTTTAACCTTTTTGTCATAGCCTTTTGGTTAAGAGGGTTTTGTACTATCTGTATATAGACAAAACACAAAAAAGATCCTACGAATCTGGATTTTTGTTTAATGTTTGATGGGCACACAGACGTGATTTTGTACTAGAATGAATTACTCGTCCTTTGCGAATCCAAGAATAAATAAAAACCTGTTTGTAAATGTAGCAGTACAAACTAGACTAAAAAACTGAGCAAAAAAATGTGTGTACATATTACCGTACTTCAACATGTTGTGATGAATAATATATATTTGTACATGTACTGGACAGTCTTCTTTCTTATTTGACGATTTTCGTTTATTCGTTGTCCAGTATTGCTTTTATCCATGTCGACAACGAGTTTTTTTGTAACTTGTAAAGTTTTTGACATTACGTCCTTATAGTATTAGAAGTACCGTGTACTAATGTATAGATAATAGGGTGTAATCGCAATCAGAGGCATAAGTTATTACAAGTTAAGTTGTGGAAACGACTCAGGCTATATAAGTTCCAAAGCCTTCTCAATATATAATTTGTTCTGTAATAAATTGTGTCGAGTTTTTCTTTTTGTGTATACTTTTTAAAATATATGAGACAAAAGAGAAACGTCCGTCCTCTTAATAATTGAAGTACCTTATTGCAGAAAATATCTAATTTATTACTTTGTATACATATTGGTGTTATTATTATTATTTTGTTCGTTTTGGGATAAAACATTTACGAGAGGAATTAAAGTTTATTAGAAGAGCGTGTTGTGTATGTGTTGGCTTTATGTTAATTTATTCGAATGAATGTAATTTATTAGCGGGAAAGGAAGGGGTTATCTAATCCTGCCTCGAGGATATCGAGTACTCTGGGGGAGTGAATATGACCAGACTTCTATGTTTCTATTGAGTGTTGTGTTTGTGTTAATTTACTGGAATGAATGTAATTTATTAGTAGGAGTAGCTTATAACCGCCCCTAGGAATATCAAGTACTCTGGGGAGGGAATGTGACCATACATTTATGTTTGTGGTGATGTATATATATGTATTGTTCTGATGTTGCTTCTATTCTGTATCGGACAACCTGAAGTACAATGCTTCCCGTATTTACTCAGAGCCCTTAAAAGAACAAGAGGATCTTTAACGTCCCTACCGGACGTTTAGATTCTCCAGATCAGAGATGACGCACCTCCGCTCATGACTGGAAGGGTGTTAACAGCCGCAAACGTTGGGGTAGAAGCCGCCTCAAACTCTCCGCTTGTCCATTCCGAGTGGATGGGGCTGTATTACGCACCAGACCGTGTGCCGCACGACAAAGGGTAACCTCAGATGGCTGAAATGCATCAGCTGGGTCGTCCCACCGGTTCCCTAGATCTATCTCTCAGAGTATTGGGGTTCCTCCAGCGTAAGAACTTCCGGATCCGCTCCGGCCGCGGTTTTGTTTAAAGTGTTATTTCTAACCACCTCCTAGAGGAACGAACACTGCCCTCGGAAGGAAACCGCGAACCCCCGAGCAACAGGTTTACTCTAAGTTCTCGCCAGGAGCATCGCCACTAAGCCACTACGAGTCCATTCTCATGTAGCAGGGTTGGACTTAGAACATTTTCTGCTACCCCGTAGTTCAGATGGTTATGCAGACAGGATCTGGTATCCTAACCCTCGTGTGCCTCTGATAATGCACCCGCCGTCCGCTGCCGACCCGGAAGCCGACACGAATCCAGCTTGTGCTTTAGAGAGGTGCTCCCAAGGCTACACCATTATGTTGTGCCAGGTACACCCCTTGCATCCGAAGGTTGGGAGAGGTCTCAAGGAAGTATGCCGAAGGACCTGGATTGAGAAAGGGAAAATATCCCTACCTGAAGTACATGAGGTTCCCGAGAACTCTTCGTCACAAGACAAGAAGATCTTTAACTCCGCACCAGGCCTATTCGTCCTTATCGGACGTTTTGATTCTCAAGATGAGAGCTGACGCACCTCCGCATACGACGGAATGGTGTTACCGCCGCAGCATTGGTTTAGAGGCGCCCCAGCCCCTAAGGGCCAAGACAACCTCCCTCTCTTCTTGACCACTACGAATGGTCGGGCCCGCATTGTGCATCGGGTCGTATGCCGAGCGCAAAGGGCTAACAAGCCGAAATAAATCAGCCTGTTCTCCCACGTACTCCCTAGATAGAGAAGGCGTCTCTATCTCCCAGAGTATTGGGGCTTACCCAGCGTAGAAACTTACGGGAACGCCCTGGCCGCGGTTTTGTTTAAAGTGGAATTGTTAACCATACCCTAGATGAGCACCGCCTACGGTAAAATCTCTTATCGAGCTCAGCCTACACCTGCTATGCGCATTCAAGGGACGCCATAGGCTTAGCCTAGGCGGTCCGATCCTTCGCTTCCCCAAGGGTACCACGCCGGTCATACGCACAACAATGCAAAGCATACTCGAGTCAGCAACCGATTCACTCCCTGTTTCAGTTCGCTTACTCACGCATTCGAGGGACTATTCAGCATAATCATCACGTCCTCAACGTCTATACGCTGTCGTCCGGTCCACCGTCTCCAGTGAGGCCGGGGGTAATAACGCTAACCAAACGCAAGCTTCACGAAGGTCACAAATAGAAGACAGCCTCTGTCTAAGTTCCCGACAGGGGCGTCACGACGTACCACCACGAATCCATTCCCAGGGTAACTAGGACTGAATTTGGAACTTTTCAGTTACCCAGTGGTACAGACGGCCATACACCCTCCCCCGTCTATGAAGACAGGATCTGGTGCACTGGCCCTCGTGTGACTCTGCTAAGGCACATGCCGCCCATGCCGACCCTAGGCCGACATGAGTACAGCTTGTGCTTTAGAGAGGTAGCCACGCCCTCTGGGCTACACCTTTATTTTGTGCCCGGATACCCCCCTTGCAACCAAGGGTTGGGAGGGGACACAGGATAGAATGAAGGAACCCGGATTGAGAAAAGGGCCTTGGATGAGAACCCGAGGTGAGCCGTTTCGGGGTCTCGAGCCTCAAACCACACTATACCACCCGTCATCGCCGTAGTTCCACACATAGTGGGCTACGACTCCCAGCTGCCTGAAGTACAAACGAGAGGCTAGTATTTTAGGATATTAACGTGGTACACATTTAAAGCAGAGAATCACAAACCAGATCGAGACGCTCAAATGGCCGCAGTTTAAAAAAAGATTTTCACTTACCTCGATTGCTAGGATTGCTACTTTAACATTTTCAATAAGGTTTTGGCATTATGTTCGTCGTGTAACGGAGTTTAAACACACACACACACACACACACACACACACACACACACACACACACACACACACACACACACACACCCCGACACAAACACATGTGCCATCAAGATTAAATAATACAGCCATAATAATTTATTTACCGTTTTCAGTTGTGGTAAGGTTTTGGTCTGGGTGTAATTTTAACCATCTTGACCTGGTTATACGCTTGTCAGAAATAAAAGAATGTAAAAACATCGTCTTTTTGTTTAATTGGTTCGTTTAATTTTTGTGTTCTTAACGGGATCAATGATGTCCTGTTAATTTGTGTGTTCATACTCTTCCATGCTCAATAAAACCGTTGTATTGAGATTCTGCTTACTTTTTTGAAAACGGATAAATCGTTTAGTGTTTTTGTTCCACTTCCAAATGGCCCCAAGCTGTGCACCTAAATTTGAATTTATATTTACGATCTTGCGATTATTTTATTCATAGCTTACTAGAGTTTTACAACTCATGATCGAGAATATAAAATGTAAAAGAAAATATACAATTTAAAATGCAATATCTTTAGAAAAACCGTGCCTCGTTATTAACGTCATTGTAGAATTGAGTCGACTTGAACATGAAGTAAATCCGGTAAATTTTTGCGTCTGGGACTTTTTGTTGAGGGTTTAGTCTAGTCACAAAGACCCAACAATAAAGAGCACACAAAAGATCACTGATTTAAACGAAACAATATGTACATGACGGATAAAAGGCAGGCCATTATCTGTAAGAGTTGTTTTTTTTATTAGAATTTCAAACCATTGTTATTAGAATATGCTTTTATAGGAGCCAGTAGAAATCTAATAAAAAAATTATAGTATATTATATACAAAATTCATGCAGTTTTAGGCAGAAGATATTTTACAGCAGACATTGCTCGACAGGATTCGTATTTTTGTGTAGATATTACATCTTTACCATCATTTTTAAAATGTTTCCTTAAATGCACTGAATACACTGTAGAGATAGGAAACATTTGTTTTCCTTTTTATAACGGTCTGTACGAAAATATACTAATCTTTAGTGATAGTGTGAAAGAATTTTTCCTGGATGTTTGAGAAAAAGACAGGCCTAAGAAAGACAAACTGATTACAAATAAAATTTTATTATTGTAAAATTAAGGTTGTATTCCAATGTGGGTGGGGTTAATTTTTTTCTTCTAAACGTTCATGAAAGGTTTTTTTAAAAATATAGAACGAATGAATTAAATATATATATATATTACAGATTAGCTTAGACTATATTAGGGATTGTCACCGTATAAGAGTTTAATTCAGAAAATATGACATTTTATAATAAAATTTGATCCCTTTGAATATTACTTGAAAATACATTATAGATTTTAAAAAAATCTCGGAATATATTTAATCTGCCGTTCCAAATAAACTTACAATTGATATAAGAGTTCGTTATATTGACATAAAAATCTAAATTATGAGCAAAAATATTTTGCCGGAAATTGACTGATTATTGACTAGCCACATGAAACGGAGACATTTTCGGTTTGGAATATAAGATGACTTATTTCACAACAGCAATAGTAACAACAATATACACATCACAGTTACGGTTCAAAACAAAAAATCAAATATTTGTTCACAACACCGTGTTACACATAGCTTACATTTTACCTCAATGAAAGTTCGCGCACTTGAACACAACGATATACAATCTAAAGAGTACAATTTTCAATTTGTTCTATTATTGATATTAACTTATGCTATCCGAATAAATAACACACTCAAAGGGTGTCATAAAGATATTGGCTACATCATTTCCTATATAGGTCGAAAATAAAGCCACAAAAATTACAGTTTGGGCTATTTTTTATTACAAATTTTGTAAATTTTGTAGTAAATTACTATTTATTTAATCTGTTCAAGGCATATTAAATAACTTAATTGACAACAATTGACTGTTTTGTTTTAAACCACAGAATCGTTTTAAGAAATTGCAATTAAAAATTTGTAATATGTAGTTTTATTTAATTGTAATAAATCATACCTATTTTTGTACAATTTTTTTAAATTTAAGGTTATTTGATGATAGCCAAGTACACATAAAAGGGTCGAAAGAATGAAAGTGACATCCTCATGATTTTACACAAATTGATGTCAGGGTCGTTTGTGCAAAATCACACTTTATCTTTGATCGGTTGATATGTCACGATATCATTTTAAAAGAAGTCCAGAGACTTTTTTTTCTTACAAATCTGAATTTGAAATTGGTCTGGATGAACCGAATATTACAGAAATCATATCAGTGTCAAAACACTGAGCAAGATGGCACTTAAAATGTACTAACTTAGAACAAAATATTTTTCGAAATTTTGCAATTCAAAGGATCCTCCATGGAACCTTTCAAAAGGAGCTTAGGGATTCGGGTCCCGTTTCGTTCCTTATTTACAAATACGCAATTGCGTAAGTATACGCGTAACAACCGTTCTCGCTCTGTTCTGCCACCTTGTCCCTCTTTTCAGGATGCCCGCAGCAAGTCCACCTGTAACAATAAAATTTTTTTAACATCCCAGAATCACAAGTCAAAACGATTTTTAAACAATATTGGATTTATATTTATTAAAAGCTTTGTTTCAGTGGACATTTTAATATATTCCCATAAAGAAATAAATCATTTGTTACATATTATTTACGTTCGGATAAGTCCAAATTCTTTTCTAGATACAAATGCAAAATTTGGTTTTAACTATCTTTTACAATAAGTGAATTGCCATACTCACCCCACCTCAAATCATTTCTTTCTTGAAAGTTTTGACATTACGTGTGACATTTTATAAATTTGTACGTAATTTAGTCAGCCTGCGAAACATACACACACACAAAAAAAAAACAACTTTTCCATAATATCTAGATACTATAATCTTTTTACATTCATTAAATTAAAAATAATGAAAATCAGTTTGATTTCATCGTTCCTGAACTAACTTGTAGAGAGAGTTAATTGGTTCCTTTGAAATTAATTTATTTTTTCTTTCAAAACGACACGCAAGAATGGCACAATTACGCAGAAAACGAACACTGAGCCCTGAAGATGATCTCAACAATGATCGAAACGTTGGCACGATAATGAAAATGTTTTTCTGAAACCTACGTCACACCAGACCGCATCTCACGATTTCCGAATAATCACTAATTTCTTTGTTGAAACAATAAATTTGAGTAAAAACATAATAATTATTTTTTCCTAAAACTCGATGATATAAAATTATATCGGATCTATACCAGGCACTGGTCTCACACTTTGATAGTATTCTAAGAAATGGATCGTTGTCTTGGCGTTTTCAAAACTAATCACAAACTCAAATACGATTTTTCTATTTTTTGATGATTAACGATAATCTTTAAAGAGACATTAGTAATCTGAAGGAATATTGCCACAGACAATGAGGAATATACACCCAAGAAAAAACTACTTTTCCATAATAACTATCTTATGGAAATCTTTGTACATTCATTAGATTAAAAATAATGAAAATCAATTTGATTTCATCCTTTCCTGATCTAACTTGTAGAATGATTCACTAGTTTCGTGGTCCGCTTGACCAATTATTATCTTTCAAATTAAGGTTTTTAGTTGAGATAAAAAAGTCAGTGTCACGAGCGGGATTCGAACGCCACGATCTTCGGCTAGATACGCCGCTGCTCTTCCACTTAAGCCATCATCCACTCAGACACTAACTTCCCAACTCAACACCACCTTTTGAATTTTCCCTCCGTTTTGACATTTTTCAAATGTCGTGCAATCAATTTGATTCTCGGCGACAAATGAAATTCCACGGAGAGCTTTAGTGAAGGTATACTTCATTTTTATTTATTAAATGAATGAGTGAACTTGTAGAATGAGTTAATCGGTTTCTTTGAAATTTATTTCTTTGATGAAACAATAAATTTGAGTAAAAACGTAATTATTTTTCTTAAAAGCATAGTTTTAATGCGAGAAGATCTCGCCCGGGCAGATGCACTACGATGGACATAGTGTCCGTTAGAGTCCAAGTAGTGGGTCTGCCACACCACACTCTACCATGCACGATAGTTTAAAGCGGTTTAAGGCCACCGGAATCTCGATCGTTTTATTGTTCTTACCGCAATACGGAACCGTCATTAAACGTCACCCGTCAACTTGAACTCAGATGAGTACCGGCTTGGTTTGTAACAATCAAATGACCAAGACCGTGGTTGGAGAACGCTTTGCTTTCTGAGCCTTGCGTGAGTCACAGCCTCTCCAGACAGTCAGTTATTGTATAAGGTCAAATCAACGTAGATGCCCGTTCCGAACTCATATCCGAATGGATCTTTGGAGGTACTTTGCGGAAATTCTTCTGGAAGCTGTGGCCCCACTAAACTTCGTGTTGGAGCATGATAATGTTCAACCTCATGTAGCTCGAGTTGCCACTCATGACTTGAAGAATGAAGGGGTTACCGCAATGAATTGATCAACACGTTCTCCTGACATGAATCGTATAGAACATTCAACAAGCGAAGAACTGCTTGAAACCGCTCAGTTGAAGAATGGGTTACTTTTGATGATCGTTTGTTTTGTCGACTCCTAGGAGACTTAATGAGTTTCCGACGTTTTGGTGAATTTTCTTTCAAACCATCATAGTTAAATTGAATAATGTATTCGTAATTAAATTAAATGTATGGAAATTGATTTGTTCGAATAAATGTTTCTTTGTTAAAAAAATTATATATTAGTTTACAATTTACTTAAAAGTTATTGCCATTAATCAATGTTCTGTTTTATTGATAGATTGCTTGACTATCATTCCTTCTTTTCGAAAAACATTTCTTTGTGTGTTTGGGATATGGTTTCTGGTCAGCGTCAGGTAGAGAAAGAAGTAGACCGTGATCATTTGCCAAGCTTTCGGCCTTTATAAGATCATCATCAGAGCCTGAATAAGAGGTCTCGAAGTACATGAGCTTGGTTAAGTTGAAATTAAGACAAGTTTTTTTCAGTTTTTTCTATAATTGATGTAAACTAGATTAAACCAACAATTTCAGTAGTAAAATAGGTCGTTTTTTAAAAGGATTACCAAAGATAGTGGTCTTCCCAAAATAAAGGAAATATTATGCGTAGGAGCTAATTCTACTCGCACAGTTCCAATCCACTGCCTCTACAAGTCAAGAAGCCTTGATAATCCTTTTAAAAAACGATCTATTTTACTATTGGAATTGTTTGTTTAATCTAGTTTTTTACATCAATTATAGAAAAAACTGAAAAAAACTTGTCTTAATTTCAACTTAACCAACCTCATGTACTTCGAGATCTGGTAGTCGACGTCGTCGGGTTTTTTTCGTCATTCTGTAATGTTAAAATGAGAAATAGGATGCTGTAAGTTAAAACAAACCAAAAAACTTGTAATTAATGTAACGTTGTAATATTTATTCAGGCCCTGTTAATGGTCTTATAAAGGCTGATCACAGAGTCTACTTCTTTCTCTACCTGACCATAAACCAGATCCCAAACACATTAATCGCCGTGGTCGATTTCTTCTTCATCAACATTGCTTTGTTTGTCGTGTAGGTTTTACTCTGCATTCATTTTAACTCGAAATACCAACCTCTCTGGTATGCAGAGAGAATAGCCAATTGAAATCTGCCAAATTTTGATGCGTTAGGATTGATTGTGCTCCACGGGTTACATTTCTCTGAATATATTTTGGGGAACTGCTAAAAAAAAACAAAAAAACTTCACTTCATACGCTAATCACAAATATAAAAACGGTTTGTAGAATTTACATTACGTGCTACAAAATATCGACTTTTATATTGACTGGACTTACAATCTGAAGGAATATCGTGTAGAAAAGTTGTTCAGTCCCGGTTCAACAATTTTCTCTTTATCTAAGGAAATTTGATTCGTCATGGGGAACACGAATGTATCTGAACTAATAAAGGCTGAATGTCTCATTAGAATTTAATCGATGGAGTTTGAAACACGAAATGAAGCGAATATTCGTTACAAATCATTTGGTAGTAAACGATTCTGAAATCCTACGAATTTTATCATTACACACTTGGAAAACTAAACTTGTTGCAACAATCAAACCTGTTTAAGTAAAAATCAATTTTTGTATGGTTTTTACATTTGGTTTATTCTATCTAAGCCCACTGGAATATTTGTTTTTTTGGTTATTTCGAATGAAAAGTTCATGAAAACTTTATAACAAACATCAGGTGAAAAGGCTTGCTGTCAATGAGATACTGGAACTATTCCGCATCGCAAATGATGGCCAAACACTTCGAACAATTATTGAAAATAAATTACAATTAATTAAGGTTTTTAGTTGAGATAAAAAAGTCAATGGCACGAGCGGGATTCGAACCCACGATCTTCGGCTAAATACGCCGCTGCTCTACCACATGAGCTATCGTGACATCGATCCACTCGGACACAAACTTCCCATCTCAATCCCACCTTTTGAATTTTGATTGAATGAATTGAAAAATGGCAAAAAGGAAGGAAAACTCAAAAGGTGGGATTGAGATGGGAAGTTGGTGTCCGAGTGGATCGAGGTCACGATAGCTCAAATGGTAGAGCAGCGGCGTATCTAGCCGAGGATCGTGGGTTCGAATCCCGCTCGTTCCATTGACTTTTATCTCAACTAAAAACCTTAATTAATTGTAATATATTAATTGGTCAAGCGGACTACGAAATTAGTGAATGAAATGAATTGAAAATAAAATTAATCATATTCACTACAGGTTTCTTCATAGAAATCCATGTTGTGGCCGACAAATTAACCAAGGAATAAATAAATGTAATTATTGAATTGGCTGATTAAGTCTACAAAATTAATTAGAAATTAAACGAAATATGATACAGAAAGAAAAGTGTGGTTGACAGGCCTGCTATGAAAAGAGCCATGTGAACCAAGGTATCATGTATATTTGTTTTATGATGATAAGGTAAAAATGTTAATTTATCTACGCTATTGTCAGTTAAGTAAAAATCATACGGAATAATCAGATAATCTGAAAAGGGAACAAAAATTTACTGGATAGGAGAAATAATCTGTAAAGGACAAAACCTAATACCCAGGCGGGAAACTAATTAAGAAATTACTTCCACTTGGAAAAGTTAAACAAGGAACCGGGAAAAAAAGTTCAGTAATGAAACCTGAACCTTTTGTACAGGCCGTTAACATTAATTCAGTTAAGACAATTCCATCTCGGGATCAATTGAATTATTAAAGTCAAATTCTAAAGATGAATTTAAAAAAAGTAACTTTTCGATGCTTTTAGACGAAACATTTTACAGCATTTCGGTAGTATAATAAGAAAGAAAATATTAAAATTAACTTATATTTTACAATTGAAAAGTAAACATTTACAAGAATTGGAAATTGTTGAGAATACCAAGGGATTTAAGTATTTATTTATTTTCACAAAGGCTCTTGAGGTATTTCTATAAGCTCTAAAGCGTTCCGCTTGAACGTTACTTCAAAATTCACCCTTTTATAAATAATACGTCAACCCTGGGAAGTTACTGTCGTGAAATATTTATCAGGGAACTTGGACGACGAATGTGATGTAGTTGTGGAAAAGGAAAGACATGCTTTTGATCTTATACAAAGCCGGTTGAATGTATAAAGCACGTTTTTAAGATTAAAAATATATATCAATTTGAAATACGTTTGAATTAAAAGATAAACTGTTAAAATACTGTAGGGATTCATCACCGTCACTTTAGGGGTCAATAAACTTGACCAATAATTAACTTGTTTGTCTTATTACTAATTATTGTCTAGCTAATCGTTTTTGGGTTTGCCGACTTTATTCATAAGCTAGTATTTGTGTTTTCTTACTGATGGAAACTAAGTATATTAATAGGAGATGCTGTCAGCGATCGGTATGTCTCAGGTGGTTAACTTTAACAGAATTAACGGAGCTGAACTCATAAACCTACTGATATTCAAAAGACCGCATTTCTGTTTGGGATTAGCTATCGGAACGCCAAGACAAAGATTAATTTATTAGAAAATGAGAAGCGTGATGAATATTCAATACTTGAAAATGGCGGTGGCATGAAGGGAATCCTTGATTACGAAAGGCACTAAAACAACAATGAATTCTATTTATGTTTTGAAACACTATCGATTAAAAGTTTTTGTAGGAAAATGGTTCTTCATCAGTTGGAATAGAATGTGCAAGATCAACGCTTGGTTTCATGTTTCGTTAGCGATACGACTAAAATTGTTGCAATTGGGCTGTAATCGCGATATTCTCCATATTAAATCCATTATATTTAGTTGTCTATTGACCAAATAAAATTTTTCAATTAATTTATCTTTTTATGTAAGGTTTTAGTCGAAATAAAAAGCTAGCGCCACAAGCGGGATTCGAACCCACGACCTTCGGCTAAATACGCCGCTGCTCTATCACTTGAGTTATCGTGACTTCGATCCACTCGGACACCAACTCCCCTACTCAACCTCCAACCTTTCGAATTTTCCCTCCTGTTTGCCATTTTTGGCGCTAGCTTTTTCATTTCGATCAAAACCTTATATAAAAAGATTAATTAATTGAAAGAAGTAATTTGGCCAATAGACAGCTAAATATAATGGATTTAATAAGTAAACGAAGTAGTCACTAACAGCTCCCCGTGGCCACTTCATATATCGCCGAGAATCGAATCCTGATTACACGACATTTGAAAAGTGACAAAAAGGAGGGAAAATTCGAAAGGTTGTAGGTTGAGATGTGGAGTTGGTGTCCGAGGGGATCTAAGTGACGATAACTCAAGTGGTAGAGCAGCGGCGTATTTAGGCGAAGGTCGTGTGTTCGAATCCCGCTCGTGGCGCTAGCTTTTTCATTTCGACCAAGACCTTACATAAAAAGATTAATTTATTGAAATTCTCCATATTGTATTTTTAAAAAATTTTTCACCTACTTGTTGAGTAACGTGAACGAGGGGTCAAACCAGTTTTCAATACTCAACCCTCTAACCTACTAGAAAAAATGATGGATATACTAGAAAAGCAAAAATTGAAGTCAAAATCCACTTTATCTGGGTTAAAGCCTATGATGTGAATATATTTAACAATGAAGTAGATCTACTCGCGAGAGAAGCAGCACAGAATGGGTATAAATCAAACGTTATTGTCACGTGTAATTTCAAGATATGAAACAAACACAAGAAATCGATGTAAACATATGAACAGACAACTAATGAAAGGGCGCTTCTAAGCCAACATACAACCACCAAACATCGCATACCCTTGTATATAATTAGCATTCCCAGATAAGATTCAATAATCAGCTACCGCACCAGCCGTCCACAAGTTGACTCGCGGATGCTAATGCGACATAAGGTCAACCGGCGAAGCAAATCATGTCATCCTTGGATGCCCCAAAAACACAAAAAATAAGGAATCATTATGTAAGGAGCCGCAAAAAGGCGGAGAGGAATTCCGTTCAAAAACAGAGAACATAATTATGGACACAAAAAATATTAGGATTTTAGACGATCTTTTGATATTCATAAATGAGAACCTAATAATTGAGCAGTGCAACATATATAAATATATGGCTGATACAACAATGGCAAGGCGAAAAAAAGTTTTTAATTAAAAAGCCATGGGTCATGTCAGGATTCGAACTCAGAACCACTAGAACGGTAAATGCGAGTCGACGCCTTTTCGACGCCAGCGCGGTACTCCCAAAAATTGAAAGTAGAAGTGTCAAGAGAAAAAATATAAACTACTTTGAAAAAATTACTGCCTCCCTAAGGTTCGTAAGGAAGAAATAATACAAATCAAAAATCGTCTATACACGAGGCAACATTTACCATTTTATTTATAAATTCGCAGCAATATTTAAACAAATGATTATTTTGTAGGAGAATAAATTTGAATGTTGCGCCAAGGTGACGATAATCAATAATCATAACGCTGGGAGTTCTGACTCAAAACTTTTTGTTTTAAACTTATACATTTGAAGTCTTAACTAAGTACTCTAAGTAGCACTAAATATCTTTTTTGCATACCTCTCCCAAAGCCCCTGGAGACAAGTCGAGCTTTTTTAACTCTGTCCTATTAATGCGCGTTAATCAGCGTCAAAAAGGCGTCTGTCTAATCATCCGGTATGTCCCCTATTTACACGGATATCATTTATTATCTATAGTTGTCCAGGCTTTGGAATTTCACTCAATTAAAAGCCAATCATCCACCAACTTTTCCTAGACCCTTCCTGTCTGTTTTATTTTATTCCATTTACTTATTGGCTATTTACTATTGTAACGATTTATCTGTTATAATCACAACAGGCCAACTGATAATCAATGTAAATAGGACGCAAGTATTTTTTTAATCTTTGTCTTTCAGTTTACGAAAAAAAATGATTTTCAAACTTTTTATATATCATTTCACCATTTTAATAATAATAACTCTGTATGCTTTCCTTTTCTTATTTCTAAAAACATTAAATCGAAATAATTTTAGACCAATATATTCCCTCTTAATTTCCTAAAGTTTTACTTAAAAACAGAATCCGTAATCTTTTTTTAAATAAATTTCATCAATTAAGAAGTTTTATGAACAAAGTCTTATTTAAGATTAAGGACTAAAACATTTTTTATTGTCCATAGTCTAATTTTCAAGTGTATTCGAGATATTTCACTTTTCGTGTTACTTCAAATTTCACAACTTTTTCCAGTAAAGCCCTCAATCTCTTAAAAAATTAATTATACTGTAAATTTGATTACATCAATGGAAAAACATAAAATATCCTATATGGTTCTTGAGGGTAAATCAGGAATATAAACTTTTACGATTTTACAAAGTTCTTGTCTAATTATAAATAATATTTTCTTTTTTTGTACATATTGACAGATATGGTATTTACAGAAACATTTCCCCTTCTGCGAAGCTTTTAACACACGTACATAATTTTTAAAAGGTCAGTTAGCACCAGTGTAAAATTAACGTTTAAAAATGTCATTAAAATATTGAAACATCTATTAAAAATAATGCAAGCATTACAAATTAAACGAAAAAGACTCTTTGGTATAAAACTGAATATAAAAGAAAACAACCAGCTTGTAAAAATTGAATGAAATGTTCAAAATGTCCACCTTCTTGAAAAGTACAAGCCTGACATCCTTTCCTGACATATTTTACAGTTCTCAAGAGTACATCCTACTTCTCTTCTCTCATTAGAACACAGCATTACTGAAACCTCTCTATGCCTGGCAAAAAAAAAAAGATTTAAAATAACTGAAGATTTTATTATTATTGTTATTGTTTTATTATTATTGTTGATCTCAGCTCATTGCAGTTTTACTCTTTCAAAATGGTGTATGGGCAAAGCCAAACACCTCTATACCTTATTAATTTTAAAAGATTAATCCATTATTTTAAGGACATTACTATTTCATGCGCACACGTCACAGCAGGCAGCTTGGGTGGCCTTTGATGACATTGGTTCCCGAGAGATGTTCACAAATAGAAATACATCCCTAGGTGTAGATGTAGATGTAATTTTTCAGGGTATGGTATACTGCGCCCTTCAAGAGCTATTGTATCCCCCGTTCTCTGCCTAAAGCACATCGGTGAGTCCTATTAACTTGATTAATAGGCTTGGTTTCAGTGGTTGAAGCTCTTCTATGGTCTCATTATACATCCCAAAACATTTCCTCCTGCGGGATAATGTAGCTCCGCAGTTTGTTAGTAAATGTGTTGGTGTCTCTTCTGCCTCCTTGCAGAATCTACATGTGCCATCTTGGATTGTTCCAATTTTCTTTAAGTGCCCATTTAATCTGCAGTGTCCTGTTAGGAATCCTGTTAGGATTCGCAGTCTGTTCCTGCTTCCTTTGACACATTCGGTGATTTCTTTCTTACCAAAATTGGTTAGAAGATTCTTGGATGGCTGTTTGGTTATCTTACATGATAGCTATGCTCTTGTTTTTGTACTCTTTATTCAAGTTGAGTTGAGTACATCTCTTGCGTATTGTATAATTGCGTGAATCTCAGCTTGGAAGCTACTGGTGTGTTTTCCCATGGGTTCTGAGTATTTGGTTCCGGGTCCAAATACTCCTGCACCCGTACCTTCTTGTGTTCTAGATCCATCTGTGTACCAGAGGATGGTGCCATTTTTAAAGCAGTTATTTCCCTTTCTTTCCCATTCTTTTTTGGTACCCAGATAAATACATCCCTAAGGATCAAGGCGAATTCTTGTCCACATGACACTTCCGACGAGCGGATCCGCATCGATGCGCCTGACCAACACCGCACGGCGAAAAGCTCAAAGGACTGAAATGATTTCTGTCCGACTTTCTCGGCGTTCTCCCAATGATGGAATTGGCCGTTCCATAACCCCACAAGTAGAGAGGCTCCTTTAGCTAAAAACTTCAGAACGGTACTGGCATTCGACGTAAGCAGAATGCTAACCACCCCAGGAAAAGGTTTCTGGTAAACAGCATCACCTGAACGACATCATCACACAGTATACTCCAGGAGTCTCACCATCGAACCCCTACGAATCCAAATCCAGTAGCAAGCTATGTGCTTGGGCTGCCTTGCTTGCCTCATAGTTCAGTCGGTTATTTTCCGTACCCCGTCTTTTCAGCTAGGATCTTGTTTATGGACGCATCTGTGAGAGAGATCCGCTGATGATTTCTTGTTCTTTAGAGAGTTTGCCACGGTTTCTGAGCTGTATCATTATTTTGCGCCTGGAAAACCCTCGTGTAACGAAATGCCCTCTGTAGAGGTAACCAAGAAAGCTTTGCGGACTAATGATCGTTTCAAGACTACCGCTAAATATGTTGCGAAAGTGATGGCCGCAAAAATGCATCCGAGCTCATCCAATTATTCACTTATCTAGCCAATCATAGTACCTGAATTATCTTTATTTACAAACACATTGATATTTATTTAATGTAAATAATTAAGCACTATTGGTAGGCATATTTTCACATTCACTTAAGTCACATACATCCAAGCACCGATCCGTGGACTGTCATGAACCATGAACACGACAGTAGTCCTGATAAACGCCGAGGGTGAGCGGGCAGGTCCGGTGAGGCAAAGAAACACAAAAAATTATGGGGAACCTGGTAGATCCCCAGGGGACATAGTACAGGTCAGAAATTGGGTCACAAAGGTGTAATGTACTGAGGGACGTAGCGCCCCAATAAATGCGCCCATCACCTATTCACTGCGGGCTTATTATTATTATTTTTATTATTATTGTCCCCATATTGACTATCTTACACACACTTTCCTGTCTGTCTCTCCAGTAACGGCACTTAGATGGTAATATTACTTTATTAAAAAGAAAAATAAGAAAAAGTATTTTACTGTATAGCACTTCCACTATAAAATTATAATGTAAAACATACACTTTTCAATCTAAAAATTAGGAAAGCGAAAAAATATATTAAAAATATATTATACATAAAAAGTAAAAACTAATTGTAAACATTTGTCGGTTAAAACATAAACTAGAAAAATAAGGGAATCGCCTGAATATCAACAAATCCTGACATTTAACACTAATTATACTTTATGTAAGGTATTGGTTGAGATAAAAAAAGTCATTGTCACGACCGGGATTCGAACCTACGACCTTCGGCTAAATACGCCGCTGCTCTACCACTTGAGCTGTCGTGACCTCGATCCACTCGGAACTAACTTCACATCTCAACCCCACCTTTTGAATTTTCCCTCCTTTTTGCCATTTTTCAAATGTCGTGTAATCTATTTGATTCTTGGCGACAAATGAAATGGCCATGGAGAGCTTTAGTGAAGATATACTTCATTTTACTTATTAAATCTATTAGAGTTCGTGGTCCGATTGACCAAATAACTATTTCAATTAATTAATTTTTGTGTAAGGTATTGGTTGAGATAAAAAAGTCAGTGTCACGATAGCTCAAGTGGTAGAGCAGCGGCGTATTGCCGAAGGTCTGGGTTCGAATCCCGCTCTTGACACTGACTTTTTATCTCAAACAATATCTTACATAAAGATTAATTAATTGAAGTAAGTTATTTGGTCAATCGGACCACGAACTATAATGGATTTACTAATTATACTATTCATGCGAGAAAACAAAATTAATATTTTTATTGCTATCATTAATATTAATAAAATTCATACGGAATACGAAGTTTTCCAAACATAACGATATCAAACAGGACGAGATTGAATATTGATTTCCTGGAAACAATATTAACGATTACGTCCAACAGGCCTTGCACGTATATAACTTTATAACAAATTAGTTATCGGATCGTTAAAATGATAAACAACGTTACTGATTAATGTAGTATTGTTTTTAATGAATGTATAGAGAGAGACGTCGATTTCTCCAGAGGGAATCGGGAGCAAATTAACTCCCATTGAATACGGAGTTAAGCTGAAACGTGTCGGAATTGAGATCAATGTGGGAACTGGCGTAAACAATTGATTGATTAACAATTTTGATTTTCGATAGAAGACGTCTTCTCTTTTAATCCTCGGTATAACGTTCCTAATATAAAGACAAGGTGCTTTACTTGTGCCGAGAAGAAAGGACGAGATCGTCGAGTCTATCAATCATATATTTTCGTTTGGTTTTATGTTTCAGCCTTATCAGCGATCAATCAAAGATGAATTCCCTTACAAACTAGTATGTTATTCGGTATAGATTAATTACCATTTTAAACGCTATTTCATTCAGGAAAATCAAATAATTGGAGATGCTATGGTATTTCAGTGAGGTTTGAAAATTAAAGAACAGAGACCTCTTTATACTTGAAAGTAGCAAATTCAGCTTTCTAATTGCTAACACTATATTTTATGTGTGGTGTTTAGTGACCGTTAGTTAATGATTATTTGGAGATCGTGAGATGCGGTCTGGTGTGACGTAGGTTTTAGAAAAACATTTTCTTTATCGTGTAACGTTTCGATCTTTATTGAGATCATCTTCAGGGCCTGGGATTTATAAACATTGTTTGAATTTGACAAAAACATGTAGTATATGAAAAAAATGAATTTATACAATGTTAGAAATTTTAGATTCAATCAAAGTATTTGTACTCATTCAAAGTGTTTGTTTTCTGTGTAGACCTCTATCGACGATCTTTACAGAAAACAAACACTTTGAGTAAGTACAAATACTTTGATTGAATCTAAAATTTCTAGCATTGCATAAATTAATTTTTTTCACATCCTACACCTATTTGTAAAATTTAAACAATGTTTATAAATCCCAGGCTCTGAAGAATGACACGTCTACACGGAAAACAAACACTTTGAGCCCTGGAGATGATCTCAATAATGATCGAAACGTTGGCACGATAAAGAAAATGTTTTCTAATCCTACGTCACACCAAACCGCATCTCACGATCTCCAAATAACTATATTTTATAATTTGTAACATATTAATGATAGTTGTCGAATAAAATAGTGTATATTATTTATCGAAAAATTAAATCAAACTGCAATTGAAAGAAAACGACAGAGAAAATATTAATTAATTTTCTTTGTGTCTACTTACTTAATCCATCACTTGGATCAACAGCGCTTTCCTGTAAAAAAAAATATCAACATCAAAATTAATTGTTTATAATTACTCGTGTTAAAGGGAGTCTTTTTAATGAAAAATCTTTTATTTTTATCCCAAGATTATTACAGGAGAATATATTTATTGTCTGTTGTTATCACTAGTGCAACTTTGCAGTGCTTGTATTGAATTTTTGAATGTTTCTGTAAAGATTTTAGTATCTGTGTTAACCCTGACTGATCGTTGTATTATTTGGACATTATATATAGCGAGAACAGGCGGACCATAATCAACCTGCTAAAAAATGAATCTCAATTTAAATGAAAGCAACGGAATTATGCAATTGAATATAAACAGACTGTAATCAATAATTACGTGTGTATATATACATAATATAATAATGTTTGTATATGGATATATTTTTATTATCATTTATCTGTTATTTCTTCCTTTCGGACGTTAATGTACAAAATTTTTACAACTGTTTGCTATCTCGGAAAATAATATTTCAAATTTTGCTTTGGTCGTTCATACAAAGGGAAATTGATGAAGAGAAAATGGCGAAAAGGGACGAAATGTTCATTTACCGAGGAGCTTCGCTTAGAGTCCATCACCTTCCAGGCCAATGACTCGGTTAATCGAACTTGTAGCGGCCCAGTGTCAGCAAGAGGTCAGAGGTTCATTAAGCAAAAATAAAAACAGTATGCAGAACTTATTGTTAGTCGAACGTTACAAATGGTTCGATCCAACCAGAAGGGTATTTATTGTAAAAAAAAAATATATATTACACATTTTGCTATTAACAAAATAAAACTGCTAAAATCACAGATAAACTGTGTAATGTTGGGATGAGCTAATAACGTAAATTTATGACGAATTCCACATCTAAATTTTAAAATTTAGCAGTTTTCAACATCATATGGAGTTCTTGAGTTGGAAAGTTCCAAATTATAATGAAATAATTTTCATTTGTTACAGCATGTATATACATATATTTACTGCCCATAAAAACGTCAACAGACCTACACCAGTCTTTTTTTAAGAAAATTTTACGCTGAACAAGTTGGTTCTTTTTAAATGTTTTCATAGCTTCAGTCAATCATCAGTAATTTCAAAAATTGGGGAACTTCTAATTTTGACACGTTTTACGAAAACTTCAAATTGAGCTGTGGAGCAAGGAAGTCGTCCTGGAGCGGCGCCATACAGAATCGATAGGAAATTTTAATAAGATTTCAATCGGACACCTTCAACTTTGCCCGATTTCTCAACTGCTGTTGAGTTATTCGCCATTTGTGGACAAAAACTTGGTTTTTAGATGGAAAACGTGCAAAACTCAAGTGGTCATTTTTTTTATGATCTGGGCAGAATATAATGTCAGCATCCACCTATCTCAGACGGCTAGGATTAAGGAAAATAATAGGACTCTATCCTGGCCATTGCCCCTTGAATTGCCACATACGAAATAAACGAAAAGTTTTGAGGGCAGTGCTCTTTTCGAAGTTTGGAAATAAAGAAGGATCAATTCCATAATAGATCTTTTAGGTCGCAGTGGAAGAAAGGGAGACTTTTGTTTATAGTGACCCAGAAAAATAATGAAAAAAGTATTTATCGAATTTATTAAACTATTTAAAAATAAATAAACAGTTGTATCGCCTGTAGCCTCAATGGTACGCCTGTTCTCACTGGGTTTTTTGTTTAGAAAATTTTATTTTTAAAATAAATCTTATTTTTTAATAAATTTGTAATTTTTTAAAATTCCACCAGTTATATAAAAGTTTTATTTATTCATTTTTTTTAGGGGTTGGCAAAAGCAGAGGTCAGATCAATCCAGTGTCAGTGTTTTTGAAAAAAGCCCATTTGTAAGTATGTCGAATGCAGGGTGGCTGGATTCGAACCCGAGACCTTTACTTTACAGTGAGGTCAACGTTTAAACCGATACTACCCCGACGTCCCCCCCTTTAGGTTGTTATTAAAAAAAATAATTATATTAAAATAGGATTATTAAAATCAGTTTTGATCACTACTACTACATTGGATTTTTTCGTTACGATTTTTTATTTAAATTAATCAAACATACTAAACAAAAAATCATTGGAAATAATTAAACTCATTGACAAGGCTGTGTGCTTTGCAAACTTTAGTAAGGTACACCAACGCAAACTTATCGAACAAAGAGCGAGAGTAGGCGGACCCTGAGAAGATCAAAACTGTTTGACACGTTGACAGGGAAGTTACAGATTGCGCAGCTTAAAACAATTTGCATGCATTAAGTAGTTTTAACAATTTTATAATCTGATGGTTAAGTTTAATTTTTATTGCGGCTTTTATCGTTCGTCGCAAAGTTTTCTTTTTGATACTGATTCAAATGCTGTAATTTTTTACAGATTTATTGCCAAAATTATGCCAAACCGCTGGGGGTCAAGGTGAGTTAACAGGAACGTTCAATACGAAAAAATCAGAAACAAATGTAAAATGTAACATTGAACGTTAGTGATGTGAATAACAATGTTGTATATAATAAATGAAACGGGAATTATCGATCGTTTTTTTAGATAAACATTTTGGGCCGTAAAAATATACCACACGCAAATAACCTTTATAGAATCTCTCAACAAACCATGCGATGTTAAAGCCTTGTTTTAATAATAAAGTAGGCTGGTTGACCTTTAAAAAAATACCAAATGAGGTAAATGGTATACCTTTCGAGCTTGGACCTGTTGTGTCGCTTCAAGAATTACTTCGTCGACGCAGGCATTCGCCACATCGTAGATTTCTTTTTGGTGTCGTTCTTCTTCTGTCATCGCCATGTTACTTTTCTACTGTTGTCCCTCACAGCTTACTCATTTTATAAAAGGGTAAGGGAAATTCACCACATAATGGAGCTGAAAAAGTGAAAGTAAACATTATAAAAAATGTTAAGTAAGCGTTTATATCGCTTTTAAGAGAGATTGAAAGCACAGAAAATAATGAAATAAAAACAGTGTCCCTCTTCTAAATTAAGTATTTCTGATTTAAATTTTAATAACGGCCATCGATTAATTAATGACGTGCTTGCTGAGATTGGAAAAATAAACCCTTTGAGGATTTTACAAGTGGCCCTTTGGGAAAGTGCTAGGGCGTTAAATTGAATACTGAGAAGGGAATTCTCATCACGGAGAATACGAATTATTCAAGTATACACTCGGGGTCAAGTTGCAATTGTCAGACCTGAAATAGTGCAATGGAATTCCCTCGAGTAGAAGAATTAAGATCAGTTGAACAGATAATAACGATATTTTAAAAGTAAAAACACGTATATTTGCATCGATGCTTTCCATGATGATAATTTTGATCAGGTGTATCAAGAAAACGAACGGGTTAATTTTCCTATCACAGAAGGTTGATTGTACTAATAATGAACAATTTTACACAACAAATAGAATCGGAATATCAAGATTTGTTATTCAATAATATCGAGATTTTACAGAACTATATAAATACCCCTAATTTGTATAAAAGGATCACTCAATGTTTGAAGGGGTAAAAGGAAAATCAATTTTCTTTAGTTAATCCCACGGGAGGGCCTTTTTAGCACAACTCAATCTAAAGCCCAGCATCAAATATTAAATGACAAATTGAATATTAAGTAAACTTTTAAAGCAAACAATGAGAATTGATTAGTTTGTCTTAAATTTCACAGCAAGAGAGGAATAATTGTCATACAATTTTTTCTTGACGCAGGAAATTTTCTACCAATAGTAATGCTTTATTTTATAAAATTATATCAATCACAACAAAGCTTGTCGAATATAATGTAATTAATATATCGTTAGTTGGTATATATCTATTCATTCATGTATTTATTTATTTATGTTGTAAGTATATGATGTATTTTTATGCACCTAAATTTAATGATCAGTTATCAGTCAAATATATTATTGTTTAATTTTCAACCAAAATTATAGCAATTAAAACATCTCGAAAGCAATTTCGTCCGTGTAAAGCGACATTTTTATAATCCTTGGAGGAAATATTTTGTTAAAGTATACAAACAGAAAAGGTCAAAGGATAGAGCCTTGAGAAACTCGGAAACATTGTCGCTCGGTTAGAAAAGGGATGATCGAAAAGAAACTCAGATTTGTCTGGATGAAAGATAGGAATGGGAATTTTTTTCGACTATTTACAATCCACTGATATATAATAAATAACCTTGAAATAATGCACAACAAATTGAGAAAAAATTTGTTAGTTAAAATCTTTTTATTCTTGGCTCCTAGGGCTTATTGTTAAGAACTGTATGTCGTGGGAAGACTATTTTTTTTGTACAGCTAGCTAGTTGTGTACCTAACTAATAATTAATTGTGGTTAACTATTAGCAATTAACTAAAGATTATTGTATTAATTGTTTGAACGATTAGAATGAGGATATAGAAAAGTCGAAGCGACACATTTCGAGTCTTGTTTGGACCTTCAAAAATCTCCTCCAAAGGAAAGCTCAAGAAATGAACAATGGTAAAGCAGAGGATAGTAGCAGCCATGTGGAAGAAAGCTCCACGTAGAGGCTCTGGGGAGGTTTGAAAAACATGGGTGGTACCAAAGGGTTTTTACAAGTCAGTCAGTAACGGAGTTGAGTGACAGATTGCAAAAACGGAGACGAGTGGGCTAAACTTTGTTTGATTTATATGAAGTCTTTAACAATTTTTAGAGAGGAAGCGTCTGGCTTCGATGTAGATACCTTCTTTAAAAATTTTGAACAGTTAATAAACGTTGTTTTGAAATGTGAAGACCTGGATTACTTTTTTTTATGTCTCAAAGACGGATTAAAAAAAAGGCATTCTTAAAGAATGATCGACTCCGAGATATCCAGGTCTACTTTTGCCACACTCAAATCTACGATATATACACACACACACACACACACACACACACACACACACAAAATCAATCTGCATAGGTTTAAAAAAAATGAATTTGTCCATCTGTTCCCATTTTCTAAAACCTGTTTTTTTTTTAAATTAATAAATTAATAATTAATTCCATATGGTAACATTAATAATTCCATATGGTACCCATTCCTTTTCAAAATCCAGCAACCATGACTACGCTTTTTGACTTCCACCACTAAATTTATCTAGAACAAACGGACTTTCTACTTCTGACAATGACAGTCCCATTTGTTTAATTTCATTCTGGTGTTCCCTTTCGTAAATTGATTGTATAAACTCTTCTAAACAAAATTCTTTAAATACAAAGTTTTTATTCTCATCTATATACATTTCTGCAATATCTGCTGGTAGAGTTACTTCGATATTTCTGTATTGATTTTCTTTGGTCATGCTTTATGACTGCCTCCAACTCAAACATCTCTTTATGATGGGAACCGTACATGATGAGAAACTCATACGGAGAATCCTCATCTACTGATTAATAGATTTTGGTTGGTAAATTCCCATATTCATCTTTAACCTTTTTAAGGTGAACTCTCACTTTTAGGGTAAGCATCTTGGAAATTAAAATCGATATATTTAAGGTTGTTCACTATTCTATATTATTAATTCGGTCTGATAATGTTCATATTTCATATCATTGTCTAACACTGCCTCCTCGATATAGGATACGTGGCCACTGCAATCGTGGGACGTTGTTACACACACCCACACACACACACATACATACATATATATAGAATAGGGATATCTTAGTATCAAAGGCATTTAAGGCATTTTTCGACCTACTATCATTAAACAATTGTTTTATTATAAAAATGCATTACACCAATTAATGTGCAAAATTAATATATAACTAAATTTATTTAGTAAACAAATGTAATTAAATTTATAAGAATTGTATTATACAAGCTAGGTATACTTTAAAACAATAAGAACTTTCTGTTTGTTTCATTATTATTTAGAACAGCTAAAGTGCTACAAGAATGAATTTTTGAATTTTTATATTATAAGATTATACAAGTTGAGAAGTAATTCTTTAATTACACTTTCACTAGGAAGGAATTGGCGCTTTAGGGGTCTTAAAGGATCAGGAAAGGATCGAGATGAAAAGGTGTTCGACTAGGGAGTTGGGATTAGTGTCCAGGGCTTTGTGGAGGCGTCTGTATCGACTTCTTGCGGTTTTCGGGACAAATGGGATCTGAAAGTCCGTGAAGAGAGTAAGGCAGGGTATGAAGTAGGAAGCTTGGGAAATAGTTCGCATGATTTCGCACTTTAGTGATTGCATTCTTTAGAAGTTGGAACGCTTGGTTTAGTTTGGTTGTAGTAATTATGTGAGTTTGGATCTGTTGTCAAGTAGTTTTTTTATTACTTTATATCATCAGTTCAGTTCTATTTTTCGGAGTCGAGTGTGGATGTTTTAAGCGTTTTTTGTCAATTTAAGTCTCAAATAGCCGACGACATTGGTAACTAGGATAAGAACAGAGTCTTAAAAAAATGTATTTGTATTTTGTTTTTCTGTACATACCAGGCTGGTTTAAAAATTTATAACAAAAAACATAATGATCAAAGTCGGTTTGCACTTTTAAAAAGCTAGTTGTTTTTTGATTATTTAATCAAAAATGCAAACAGTTAACTAAAGCTAAATAAATTCTGTGACAATACTAATTTTTATTATTTACCTCGAAACGCAATGGGCCCTCAAAGGATTGGGTGCTGTCAAATTGTCGTGGATTTATTACTAAAAGTATCATTGGCGTATTTCAAACACCAGGATTTAATAATTGGACCAATTTGCTTTTTGCATTTGTGATAACAAACGCCGTTAGATCGACACGAGAAGAAAGTTTTGAATATCCAAAATCGAGAAAGTTACTGTGGTGTTTGAAAGGCTCATTGATTATTCCGCCTCCTCTGGGCGCGATCCTATTCCCCATCCTTCGCAAATACTGAAGCAATTTCAAGGAGGCTGGATGATTGAAAACTTGAGCCTTGTTCGGTTGTGGAATAAAATTTGAGACAAAAGGGTTCGTAGTTTATCTTCTGAGTAGTCTTAAAACCAGAGTGTAAATAATATAAATGAGATTTGTCAGTAAATATTTATATCTAATTTTGGAGTGGTTTTTTAAGGATAAAATTGGTGTTGATATATATTTTAAATCTATCTGAATAGTGTCTTGTAATATATTATTATATTGGGGACCGCGGTTGCAGGGTGGTTAGGGCGTCCGACTCTTTTTCATATTGCCACGCTAACTGCCCTGGGTTCGAATCTCGGCTTATCCCATGAATTTTTACTTGTGAATAATGTGAAGAAAGTATTGTAAATTGGTTTGATCCCTCGTCCGAGTAATTGGATGTTAAGATCTCCTGTGTAATTATTATATTAGTCAACATTACAAAAAATGAAGTTTAAATTTTTTTTTTGTGTATCATACTACTCGCGTCACAAACTTTGCCAGTTAATTTCGCACCTCAAAAGAAAAAAAAAACGGTTCTTTTAAGCACGGTCAGATCCTCAATCCTTCCTCAGTATTCAAAATATTATATTTTTTCAACCATCTATTCGTCAGAAATTTACTTGTGGCTCTTGAAAAATTTATTTTTGTGGAAGTCCAATAAAAGCATTAAAGAAATATTCCGTCGTTATTCTCATTCCTAAAGCTCACAAACCTCCCAACCACATGTCATTTTACAGACCCAACAGCATTCTTCCTGCAATGTCCAAAATCCTCGAAAGTCTCCTTTTAAAGTTATTAATCTCCGTCCTAGATACTCATAAAATAATTCCGTCTCAGCAATTCGGCTTTTGCCTACATCCTTCTAAGATACAACAAGATTTCAGAGTTATTTACATCATTTCCTCCGCTCTAGAGTACAAACAGGATTGCTTGGGCACGATCCTAGATATGAGCTTTTGATTGGGTCTAGCAATCCTACCGATTGCACCTTCAGAGTGAGATGTGACAACGATTTATCGGAAATCAGACCGATACAAGCTGGAGTCCCACAAGGGAGCATTCTTGGTCCTTTATATTATTTGTACTTCTGAGCCACCTATACGCCCAAATACCATCATCACCACCTACTCGGACGATAGAGTAATTTTGTCCTCGAACTTCAATCCTACCCAAGAACACCTTGAGTTTAAGGCTGGTGCAAAAAGTAGAGGATAGGACTGTATAAAGAAAAATGTACTCAGCGTACGTCAGGTTGAAAAAACAGTCTTGCCCTACACTATATATGAACAACAAAGAGATATCGACTTTCATTCAAGTCAAATACTTATACAGCAGACTGACGCGGAATTCCCACGAAGACTTAAGAGACAGCCACATAACAGAAGACTTGGACAACTACGAAGACTTCTAGGACCGAAATCCATGTTGTCCGTCATCGCTAAACTAACCTTATACAAGACTTTTCTGGACGACCACTTTGGAAATACGGAATGGAACTGTGTAGTTCTGCCAAGCTTTCTAACATCCAGCGCATCCAATCTTTCGGATCAAAGTCCTCAGACAAATCGTCAAAGCTCCTTAGTACGTCACTAATCCATTCCATCCATCCTAACACCTATGGCTCGAGCCCTCTCTTAAGCCTTAATCGATGATGGCCTCGAAATCTCGCACGTTAATCGTTCACACTGACTGCCAGAATTAGTCCAGAATTGCCTGGTTTCTCATGGCATGTCCTCCGTGTGCAGCTTGGCATTGATGTTATTGCTGAGAGCGTGTGAATAAACATACTATGATCACATTTCTAATATGTACAAATATGTATTTGAATTTACATTTAGTCAGATTTCTTTACAAGACTAACAGAATACAAACATCTTAGAAATTATGCTTTAATGTTTGACCCGATATTTTTCCAATTCTCTCTGTTTTCGCCGTGCTCCACCAATTGTCACCTGCACAGATCTTCATCCCAGCGTTTTTCTGTTTTATATTATTATAAATCTACCTCTTCTTCTCCATCTTACTAAATTGGTATAAATTTTGTCCATTTATCGACATTTGTAATGCTGTTTTTCTTTATTACATTTTTCACATTTCAAGCCTAGTAATTTTTCTTGTTGTTTCATTTCTAATGCTGCCCGTTTTTCTTTTGTCTAATACACTTCTCTCCATCGCATATTGTGTAGGTTTTAGTTTTTTAATGTCATTTATCAGCAGTGACCAAATTTATGTAACATATGCAGGGATTTATTGTCGTGTTAAGTACCTCGCGATAAAATAAGAGGGTCTATATATGTAATCCCTTAACAATGATGATTGTCAATGGAAAATGGTTTAGGAAAACTAATTTCCAATTTTTTCAACAAGTTGACAAATGAATGAGAAAACACAACAAAGAGATTAAATTAAATTATAACATTACTTGGCCTTGTTTACTCTTTTAACCGTACATTCTCAAGCGTGGTAATATTGTTTCAATTGGAGGGCCGTTATAACACAGTATTATTAAATTGCTGGGTTCCTCGTTGAGGAATGCATCATCTCTGGGTCTCGTACTGTAATTTTGGTTTCTGGAATTATATTGCCCTCGGGACGTTTCGGGCTTTTGCAAATTAAACGCATTTGTAGCGGTCAAAACACCGAATTCTGAATTCATTTCATATCTGTCATATTTTTTAAGTAGTAATGTATTTATAAAAATAGTTCGATCAAATAAAAATCTAAGTATTAATAAATAAATGGTCGGATTGAAACATCAAAACATATTTGTATAAAGGTTCTAATTATTCTCATCCATGGGGGTTTTTAATATAAAATTACACATAATTAATGGCTGGTTTGTAATTATATCACAATTCAAAAGTTATTCACTCGTTATAAAGGTAAAATACCGATACAATATCCTTTTCCTGGCAGAGTTATTATTGGAAATTCAATGAGAACGGAGTTCAGTGTTTATATTACAAAGGATAGTCATAGGTTTTTTTAATTGAGATAAAAAAAGCCAGTGTCACGAGGGGGATTCGATTTGAAAAATGGCAAAAAGGAGGGAAAACTCAAAAGGTGGGGTTGAGATGGGAAGTTGGTGTCCGAGTGGATCGAGGTTACGATAGCTCAAGTGGTAGAACGGCGGCGTATCTAGCCGAACATCGTGGGTTCGAATCCCGCTCGTGACGCTGACTTTTTTATCTCAACTAAAAAACCTTAATTAATTGAAAGATATTAATTGGTCAACCGGACCACGAAAACTAGTGAATTTGATAGTCATAGGTTTTATTGAGGAGAGTAAATTTCAGAGACCCTTGTCGGATCACTGAGCACTGTTCCTGGGTGCCTCCGAATTTCTATTATTCTCATCCATGGTCGTTTTTAATATCAAATAACACATAATTGATGGCTGGTTACTAATTATATCAGAATTCAAAAATTAATCACTCGTTATAATGGCAAAATACCGATACAATATCCTTTTCCTGGGAGAATTGTTATTCGAAATTCAATGAGAACGGAGTTGAGTGTTTATATTACAAAGGATAGTCATAGGTTTTATTGAGGACAGTAAATTTCACAGAGACCCTTGTCGGATCATTGAGTACTGTTCATGGGTGGTTCCGAATTTCAATTCGGCCACAAGAGTAAGTTCTGCGGATCATACGTTAACAGGGTCACAGAAGGTCACGCCGTCCATTTAAAATAATCACGTTCATAACACGCAATTTATGTCCAATTTAAGGTTTTCTGGAATAACAGACCTGCAGTCATGCCATTCAAATGTAAATTACGACCTGACAGGTAAGCCATCTTCTCATTGTTTTCAACGTCCTTGGCCAATTACAAAAAAAGATATGGTATTCCTTATGATATAACAATTTTCTTCTTTTTCAAACAAAATGCACATGTTTATGAAGTAAATTAAAAAGTTTAGTTTAAAACAATTTAGAATTTTTATGTTTTGAAAAGCACCAGAGGAAAAAATTTTCTCTTTAAAAAACAGGCAAGAAGAATGTAAATGTACGTTGTTTTAAACGCTATCTTATTGCTTTTTACCAAACGGAGAAATCGAGTTAAAACAAAACTTCATCAGCCCGTAAACCTTTGAACTTGATTATATTCGTGCACATCCATCACTCCATTCCACCGAGTTTTCTTAATCGATCGACTCCCATGGTCGGAATGGGTCTGCTCGACGTTACGTTTTATTTCACGGAACTGGTTTAGTTTTGTGTTTCAGCAGGTTTAAGCTTGTCACCGGTTAAAAATGAGGAAGAGCTGCGGAGGAGCGAAGGCGGAAGCGGTTAATTTACATCCCCGGTCTCCATTAGGCGAAGTTTGACGATAACATGCCCTTTCTGTCGTTGAATATAACAGAACGATTAAATATAGAAAAAAATTACGAAGAATACTGAAATAAGGAAAAAATCCAGTCTCCGTTGAGGAAGAATTCAAACTAGCCTTAAATACAAGCAAATTATATTTCATACCATTATGTTTTTTTACAATAAATTATCATTCCAAGCTCTTTATCCAGCAATAAGTTAACATTATATTATATATTAAATCTTAACATTAGTTTTAATAACATTAATTGCCCCTATAGACATCAAAAGCACAGGATAATCTGTTATTAATCAAAAGCCGAGGATCTATACAATTTCAAAACTTGTTCTAAGATCTGAGAGACAAGGAAATGTTAATTATGCTTAAATAATTCAACACAAATTTAACCCATTTGGATATTGAACAACAAAGTTTTTTGGTAATTGGATAAGAGAGTTAAATTATTTTTGCTGGCATTGTATGCATATACATATAAATTGAAAAATAAAATAAAAACACTATAATATAAACTTGAACAAGCTATCACAACATGAAACAAACACAGCCAAGAAAAAAGATAACAAATAAAGTAAACAATATAATACTGTAATAATAATGAATGTAAAAAACACGTTCTTCAAATAAAGATTATTATTATTTCCATTATATTTCGTGGTCCATCAATTAATTAATCGTTTTATGTAAGGTTTTGGTCGAAATGAAAAAGCTAGAGCCACGAGCGGGATTCGAACCCACGACCTTCGGCTGAATACCCGCTGCTCTACCACTTGAACTATTGTAGAGCGGCGGGTATTTAGCCGAAGGTCGTGGGTTCGAATCCCGCTCGTGGCACTAGCTTTTTCATTTCGACCAAAACCTTACATAAAACGATTAATTAATTGATGGACCACGAAATATAATGGAAATAATAATAATCTTTATTTGAAGAACGTGTTTTTTTACATTCATTATTATTACAGTATTATTTTTTTTACTTTATTTGTTATCTTTTTTTCTTGGCTGTGTTTGTTTCATGTTGTGATACCTTTTTTACCTAAAGAGATTAATTAATTGACAGAATTATTATTATAGTTCTTATTAATAATCATATTAAAAATCTCCTTGAACTCGCAGAACAGTAGCCTTATTAATTATAAAAATGTATTTATCCATTATATTATCGTTACATTAAATTTGCAGACTAGTTTTTCAAGAGGTTGCAAGAAACATTTATTGCCATCAGTTGTGATACATTTATGCATTTTTTACAAAAGACAGATTTCTTGAAAGGTTTATACAGGTTTAACCTCTTGACCTTTTTTTTGTTCTTGGCGATATTCAGCAAAGAGAAACAGCTATCGTACCGATAGATTTTATCATCGGGCGACCATGGCTGCAATCAATATCGCTGATTAGTTCGAAATGGCACTCGTTGTCCATTGGAGACAAAACGTTAAAAAGACGCCCCTCGTCGGGCAAGAACATTGAGGAAAAATACAGTGTGATTGTAAAGCGGAAACCCTTTTATTTACCGATGGCAAACGACAGTTTCGCTTTTTTTCTTTTTCACCGCCAAACCGGTACTGGCACCGAGGGTTACGGCATGGAATCAGATCTGGAATTAGACGGAATAGGAAAATACCCGGTTCAAATATTTCATATATGTTTTATATTTCAGTAGACAATCTTGTTTCGGATAGAATCAATATAACAAATGTAATGTGCAATTTAACGTAAATTTAATCTTTTCCATTTTATTCGGAATGAATGGAAGGAATGAATATTGAACGATATTATCGAATAATTTGCACCCGAAACCCTCAGTGCAATTAAAACAACCCATTATTTATTATTATCCCACTATTCATTTGTAAATGAATTTTTTTGAATTAATCATTTATATTAATTATAACAAAGCCATATATACCCACATTTCCAAGTGATACATCAATCTCATACATGTTTTTATCTCTCTATCTCTCTATCTATCACCTAGTGTATCTATATAATTAAAAATAATTAATCTAAAATTATTGTTTAATTTAAAGAAATAGGTTAAAGAAAAAGCATGTCAATCGAACCAACACTTCCACAATATAAAATAATTAGTATAATATACTTTTTAATACATCATTTTCCTTCGCTCTCTTATCTCTCTCTCCCTCCCGCCTCTCTCTTTTCTCTCTCTCTCACTTTATTCTCCATCTCCCATTATCTACCTATCCACTGTCCCTTTCTGTCTCTCACATTTTCAGTCTATCTCTTTCTATTTCCTCTCCCTCCCTCCTTCTCTCTCACTCTACCTGATCTCTTACACTCTACTCTCTAAACTATAAATAAAACTCGTTTATTTATATTCATCTCTCTCATTCACACACTCTCTCTCTCTTTCTCTTGTACTCCATCTCTCACTATTTATCTATCCACTCTCCCCTTCTGTAGGTCACATTTTAGTCTATCTCTTTCTATTTCCTCTCCCTCCCCCCTTCTCTCTCTCTCTATCTCATCTCTCTCTTTCTCTCACTCTCTAAACTATAAAACAATATCGTTTAGTTATATTCATTCTCTCTCTCTCTCTCTCTCTCTCTCTCTCTCTCTCTCCCTTCTTCTCACTCTCTAAACTATACATAAAACTCGTTTATTTATATTCATTCTTTCTCACTCACGCTCTCTCTCTCTCTCTCTTTCTCACTCTCTCTTATTCTCCATCTCTCACTATTTATCTATCCACTCTCCCCTTCTGTAGGTCACATTTTTAGTCTATCTCTTTCTATTTCCTCTCCATCCCTCCCTCCTTGTCTCTCTCTCTCTCTCCCTCTCTCTTTCTATCTCATCCCTCTCTTTCTCTCACTCTCTAAACTATAAAACAATATCGTTTAGTTATATTCATTCTCTCTCTCTCTATCTCTCTCTCTCTCTCTCTTTCTCCCTTCTTCTCACTCTCTAAACTATAAATAAAACTCGTTTATTTATATTCATTCTTTCTCATTCACGCTCTCTCTCTCTCTTTCTCACTCTCTCTTATTCTCCATCTCTCACTATTTATCTACTATCCCTTTCTGTAGGTCACATTTTCAGCCAATCTCTTTATATTTCCTCTCCCTCCATCCCTCCTTCTCACTCCCTTTCTATCCCATTTCTCTCTGTCTCTCTATTTCTCTCACTCTCTTAACTATAAAAAAAATATCGTTTAGTTATATTCTTTCTCTCCCTCCCTCCTTTTCTCTTTTTCCACTAGCTGTCTATCAGTTTGTCTCCATTTCTCTAATTCTCACCTTTTCTCGCTCATAAGAACAAAACAACCTTCCTCCTCAACAATTCAGATATAATATTGAATTAAACAAATGGTGTTTTCTTTAATTAAAGTTAGTGTTTCATGATGCATACGCATTTATTAACAATTACTTAAATAGATGTATCCACTAGAGGTAGTCGATCATATTATTTTCTTTATATAATTTCCAGGTCCCCTTGAAAAATATAAAATCTCAAAGGGAATTTTATCCGGTCGAAATTGACAAAATTGCCTTTTAGTTATACCCTGTCATATGAATTTTCCACATACCCAATTGTGGGGCGCCCGCTCTCGAGTGGCTCCAGGCTCCAACAACCAGTTGCTCCATGGAGCAAAAAAAGGGGGGGGTACGTACTACATCGCCCCCAAAGTTTTTCAGTTCGAATGGTAAAACGAGGGTAAGTAGTCACTTGATTTAAATTTCACCCTCGTTCGTTTTGCGAACGGTAAGGAGCTTATAAAGCACTCCGCCGCAGCGATTCTCCCTCGGCATTATAACAAAGATGTAAAAAGAGTAAAAAAGAGCAATGTAAACAAATTCTTGTGTTTTTTAAACCAATGTATCTGTACAGTACCTAATTAATTTTATTTATAGATAATCTACTACTAAAGATTGTTCATAAAATAATTTAAATTGTAACACTGAATCAAATGAACAAAATTTTTTTATTTTTAGAAAATGAACTTACAATAAAAATTTCATGAGAAAGTAACAAACTAACGATGCATGCAGTGCAAACAAAAAATAAGTGCGCGTTTCTTTTTAGATTTTTCGTTACCCAAAAACGTAGAAAATTTATAGAAATATCTGTCATGTTTTTTAGTATTCAACGGGTGATTTTATTTGTTACCTGACCTTGATTTTTAGATGTGCGTGGATCAAGGCGGTCAAGGAGACTGGTAAAGCTTTCAGGACTTGATATCGACTAACAAGTTTCAAAAGCCCTGCTCTGGCCGCCACCCCCACTTCGGAGCTTTTCTCCCGCTCGGTCCTCTAGGCTCTAGCTGGGTCATGCGCTTTCGATCCTTATTCCTGTCCTGTTTTTTGGCGAGGCTGGACAAAATAAATTTGTACGTCCAATTTTGACGTCAAAATTGGACGTGGTCCTCAGTCAATGGATATTATTCACATATACATTCATATGGTTTAATTTTTATATCAAATTACCAAAACTATAATAATTATACTACTGAAACAATTCTGATAAAATAATTTGCCAAATATATTCAAAAATACACTTGAGTACGTGCTGATTGGATATTTTCGATCTGACCTTTACCCTTCATCAAAGGGCGAGCTTACTAAAAGTAATTTTTCCATGATAACAATAAAGAACAACAAAATGATGAATATGTAGCACTTTCCAAACAAAAGTTGAGCTTTTTTTAAAATAACGAAACGACTAGTATCAGTAGATAGAAGATAAAAGCTTGCATTAATAACATCTTAAAATTTAAATAATACAGCAAATGTTATATATCATTATACTAAACAATAAATATCCCCCAAACAAATGAATCTATTGACTTTTTTGTAAAATTATTGCGTGGAATAACGGATTTCGTACAAAAATAATATTACGAAATGTTTCAACAGCAGAGGTTATATCAACTCTAGGGGTGCCCGTGTTTAGAGAAAAAAACCACATTTGTAAGAGGTCGGGTTCGAACCCAGGACCTTTACCTTACAGTGATGAGCGCTGTGTCAACGCACCGTTGCGGCCACCGACGCCCCTGTTTTGATATTCTTCTTTTTATTTATTTTATTATTATTATTTTTTTACTTCTTTTAACGCTTATTTTAATTCGTTAATTTATTAATTAGTTCGTTAATTAATCGATACCTAAAACTATCTTTTGTACAAGTGTCTTTCAAGAATTTTTCTACTCATCATAATCCTGTTTGAACTTTTTCTGAAGCATAGCCGAAAATCAACAAATTTTTAAAAGTAATCCGTCTTTGCTATATAGAATTTCAAATAGTAATTTTTCTCGAACAATTTTTCTAAAACGAAAATTGTAATCTGAATCTTTGTAATCTAAAATTGTTATGTAATCTGAAAGAGAAAAGGGCAGTTATCATTTTGTGATCATATGTGCAATATTAAATTTTTTTACAACACAAAAAAGCCCAAAAAAGCAGTTTTAAAACTTTTAATTTACTTTTTTAAATGTTTTACATGTTACAATAGGGCTAGAGCACTACAAACAATTTCGTTGTCTTTAACTATTTTTACATTAGAAGATTATAACAATGGAAAAGTAATATATTAATTACAATTTGATCACAGTACTATTTACTTTCCTGACATTGGATTAAATGTGACCATTGTCGTTTTAAGCAACTTGATTGTAGGGTTCAGGATGAAAGGTGTAGATTAGAGGGTTAATAGTGCCTAGGGTTTGTTGGAGGAGTCTGTATTAATTTTTTGTGGTTTGGAGGAAAAACGAGATTTGAAAATCTGTATGGATAGTGTGGTTGGATATGAATTGGGAGCTTGGGCTATGGTTCGAAGGATTATGAACATGACTGGATTCTTTAGAGGTTGGACTGCTTAGGTGAATTGAACTGTCGGGCAATTCCATACTTCCAGATTGGGGGTAGTATTGATGTGTATATGAATAATTTGTTTTGCGGTTTTGGTCTGTTCTCACGTAGTCTTTATTAGTTAGTTTATATTGTCTGTTCAGTTCTGTTCTTGGAATAGAGTGTGGGACTTTTAAGCCTTTTGTGGAAACAAAGTCCCAAATAGCGGATATTTGTTGTTGGGGAGGACAGAGTTGTAGATTGGAGTAGAGGTGATATGACAAAGGGTGAAGATCATTTGCTGGAATTTGATTTCGTTGAGTTTGATCCTCCTTGTCTTCAACAACTTCCTCCAAACAGAGACTAGACCTATGGGCATTTACTGTTATTTTTAAGATTTTATTTTGTCTTTGTATCCTGTACTTCATTATCATAATTGAGTAGAGGTCTGGAGGTGGTTTATACAGTAGGTTTTTGGTTTAAGTTTAGATTTCTTGTGTTAATTGGATAGAACATAGGATCTTGCATGAGCTTAAGTTAGTTTTTTACTTATATGAAAGCAATCAACATTCTAAATACATACCTACGTCTCTTTACTTCTAGGGAAAGAGTTTATTTTGTATTTCTAATTTGGGTGGTTCATTGGTTCTTTTTAAAGTAAAAATTTGTGATCTGTATTTTTGGTTATCACCTTACTTCAAAATGGTCACCTAATCTGTCTCTTTTGAAAGGATTTGTGAGCTAATAGTGTCTACTGACAATGATACATCTATAAAGAAAGCTTTGGATGTAGGGATGCAACATATACTACATTTTTGAAAACAAGTCACCTTAAGGAAATTTGATAGATTTTTATTTTGTTATTATGTGACTAAATTAAGAAATATTGCCAGATTAAAAAAAAGTCAATGTACCTGCCTTAATTTTAATTCTAATGGTACTTACTGAATGATAAAACTGAGACAGGCGGAAACCACAGAACCGCTGCCCTGCTCAAAGGACAAAAGATGCCATTTTTTCCCCTCTCTGCTGTCTTTGAACCAGTAAAATATATTTTATTGTAAGTAAAAGTATGTTAATGATACTATTTCCCCTGAGAATTGTTCTGTTCATATTAAAAATATTTCTTCTTGTTTATATTTCTATCTTATTCTATGTGGTCCTATTTTTTATAATTTTACATTTTAATTTCCATTCTTCTTTGCTTGAAACTTTTTAAATATAAAAAAATTCTTTACAAACTTAACCCTCCTCTACTCGGATCCGACCCAGGTGAAATTTTTATGACGTGCCACGGCCAACATAAAATGTGCTTCAATCTGTCATCCATGGGCACCTCCTCCTCAGTCGTGTGGAAGCTGTTGGCTCGATCACATCGATAAGGTTCTTCACTTATCTCCCCTTTGGTCGGATCAGACCCAACTGTAGTAGAAATGTAGGAGGTCCGAAGTCGTCGAATGTAATGTACAATATGCTGCAAGTCCTTTAATCAGTTCTCTAGGAATATAAGAGACGATAGTTTGTAGAAATCATGTAGTAGAAATGTGTAGGTCAGATTCAACCTCACCGTAGCATAACTTATGCTCTAATAATTTTTATTATTTAACCCTTTTTGCATTTTAGCCATACCCTAACATGATCCGGTCGACGATTCTCAAAAATTTAGCCATTGCGTTGGCTAAGCCGTGGATGCAGAAAAATTCGCTAACGAACGTCTTCCGAGGAATCTAATAGCGATGATAGGTGAACAGCTAGGCAACAAGCTAAAAAGACAGGCAGCATCTTCTGACAATAGTACAACCATAAAAAGGAGACGATGCGGCTTCTGCGACAGGAAAGGAAACTCATATTGTGCATACTGTGAAAAATCGATAAACAACATAAAACATAAGGGAACATAAAGTTTTGAAAGTTTGTGATTATGATTTTGAAATTTTGTAATTGTTGTGATATTTTTTTGAGTCTGAAACTGTAAGACTGATTTACCAGAACTGAGGTTACCAGAACCAATTTTAATCTGTAAATAAAAATTATATTTGATTGAAATGAATTTGATTTTTTATCTTCTTCCTTTACAGAAACATTAGTATCCATTTTCTACGTCTTCAAAGTTTTTTTTGGGAAAAAATGGTTCAAAAATATGGCGGTCAGACCCGACCCAAGAGTAGTATATGAGTAATCTAATACCTCCGTGGTAAAGGAGGGTTAACAATTACTTGTTTAAAAAATTGAAACAATTATGCTTATTTAATACATACATGAACCTAATGAACATCAAGAATGAGGAGAAAGTACCACAGACTACAGTTTCATAATGCTAATGTCCCTGATTTATTGGATAGCGATTTTTTCTTTTTTTTACCCTTTGCCGATGGCACATACTTGATCGCTTTCATTAGGAAAAAAATTTTACTCCTGTCAGTTGTATATTTCTGTGTACGCGACTCTTTAACACCATAAGATTCTCCGTTTTCTATAAATTTGCAGTATACTTTCTTAAGTTTCTTCCTCTGATATTCTGGATCTTCTTGTTTTTTCTGGTACATGAACCATGGTGACCTGGACCTATTACAATTTTAAAATTACAAAATGCCCCTAGGTAAAAAAAGAGAAATACTGACCATTTTGGCTGTGCAAGAAAATTAGCATATTCTTCATGGGTCATAGCATGACGATCGACTCGTTCAGGCACAAATTTTCTATGAAGACATAGATCTTTTCCTTTGCGAAATTTTAATATTGGTTTTAATGGCTGTGGTTTTTGTTCTAAGTTGGTCTCTAAATGAACATACAAATTATTTTAATTAAACACTGCTTTTGTGCTTGCTGCATAAGACATAAATGGCTAACAAAACATATTTATTAGAGAAAAATAATTTCATTTTACCTATCTCAATGGAGTTTGGAATTTGCTTTGAAGTTCTCTGTACAGTTGTCATTTTGCTGTTTAATGTAGTTTATGTTGTTTTTGTACCTCAACTAGTTATCTTTCTTCAAAGTTATGTTTGGGTGCCATTTCTCCTTGTATTGATATGCTATTATAACATGTAATATGGTTTAATTTGCAATTTTGATGTGTACGTTTAAAAACTTTGAAGTCATATTACATACATTTATGACATTTAGAAAATAAATAAGTTTAGTAAATTCATAAAAATGTGACTTCATTCCTTTATTCAATAGCTTTCCTTATTATCCAACAGTTTTGTTAGGATATGCTTGATCGTTCATAAACTTAATTATAACAGATTACATAAAAAATCTGGTTGTGCAAATTTTGTAGAAAAGCAACGTACTACAAATTGAAATACATGAGACACACATGTATATAATACATTTTCAATATGAATTGTTTTTACTCGACAGGTCAATAGCATAAAATCAGATTTTATCACAAACATATTTATAGAGCCATGAATGGAGATATTTCTGCTTATGAAATATGAGCTATGGCTTCTATGAGCTTTTGCTTTAATAAAGGTTTAGAAATATAAAATGCAAGTTGAACAAAAGAAGATTTGTGGTGTTCATGCTAAAAAGTAATTTAGTTTGCTTTCTTTCCCTCCAGGTAATCAATATTTACTACATTCAGATAAACCAAGCGATGCATATTTTTAGTTAAATACTTATTGTACTTTATTTATAACTTGTTAGTTTTTGTGAGTAATGTATATAAACTTACTTTCTATTAAGTGTTATTCCATTTAACATTCTAGCAATGCTTATTTAGGGATGCTTATTTAATTCATCGGCATTGTTTCAAATATAACATATTCACAAATAACTAACATTAAAATATGATATAGTTTATGGATCTAGTCATTAAATTTGGTTTTGATTTATGCTATTGTTGGTAATGGTAATATATTTATATCTGTTAATCATTTATTAACTATCTCCAAAAAGTAAATTACTACATTTATTTTTGAATGATTTTATTAATAATAAATGGGAGGTTTTGAAGTAAATGTGTTTTAATTTGTGATATTGTCAGTTTTAATTTTCAGTAATTTATTTTGTATGAATTTCTTTTTGGGGTTGGTCATTTTTTATTATCCTGGTTGACCTTTTGGTTTGTCGGCTGAATTTTGGCATTTCTGAAAATTTAACATTATATAAACTGTAATTTTAAGTATTTTTTTCTCCAGTATAAAAACTTCAATAGGTTTTATTTAATTGTTTATTTTCCCTCTTGTCTTATGAATTATAATGAATACTCAAATGAGTCAAATTCTAACACTGGTGTAATATAATTTAAAAAAAAAAAAAATAGCTGATGTGTAAGGTCAAAAATAATCAAGTTTCATGCTTTTTTTGCCTTATGATAAAATGGCCTTAAATCCTCGCATATTTGCCTGAGACAAGATATGATGAGTTGATTGATTTTTAGTGAAGAGGAGCATTAAGGAAATTCCAGGGATGACAGGGGGAATCAAATCCACGACCACGGTCGCCCTTAAGTAAACTGAAAACAGTATTTTCATTTATTAAAATAATGTAAAGGACTAATGAATAAGTTTTATTTATATTTAATAATTATGCACCCCATGGAAACTGGATTGCAATTTAAAATTCAAAACTTTGATACCAATTCATTTGTATTAATTTTTGTAAATATTGTGTTACATGCTGTAAAAATTGTATGTAATTGATCTAGTAAATAGGATTTTAAATTTATTTAATTATATCTGCTTTTTGGTACTTATCACATTAAACATTGGCAACTTTCTAGTTACACCAATGTAAGACATTTTCTGATTATCATACCAACACTTATGCAATAAGTTACCTTGTATTTGCTAGGAGAATAAAATTAGACATCAAGTTGTATTAAAAACCACTACTATTTTATAGTTGTTACTAATGAAACTATAAATCATAAAATAGTATCTTTTTGTAGCATGTAGGCAAATATATAAAAGAACATAGTAATTAGACTTATTATATTTTGGTATATGAGTTATTCTATTTTATAAGTAGACAAGTAGAATTATGCAAATGATTACATAACTTTTTGAGATTTGTAAAAATGCACATTGAGTGTAATTATACACATATTTCAGGGCTAAAGACTTATTGGAATATGCACTTATTTCATTTTGCCAAAAGTTGTCCTATCCAGTTTTGCTCCAAGAGTGCAGAATTTAATTAAATTATAGTAATGTTTATGGAACATCTATCCTTATGCCAAAATGTATAAGAAAGAATATTTCATTAGTTTAAAGTTTATTTGATTAAAGGGCGACAATACCACCTATTCTGATTTTTGAAGAAATGAGGGATCCGATATGCAAAAGCGAAAAGGGTTGATGGTGGACTATTGCGTACCTTTTTATCCCTCAATTAATTCCACGTTTCCAATCATACCATCGATAACGATCTTTTTAAATGAGATTACAAAATCCAGCTACAAAAATTCCACACTAACCTTCAATCCCATTACAATGTACAACAACTTTCCTCTGGATCTCTTCCCCACAATCCTCCTCGACGTCTAAAAAGGCAATGGCTCTAAGACCTGCTCTCAGAGAGTGCGAGTGTTAAGTGATGATTTCTGGGTTAGGAGTGCTATCACTGGATAGCTTCTCCTTTTGATTTATTTTTCCACATTTTCTTTTATCATTATCTGTGTAACTTATTGTGCTTCATGCAGATTGTTGTTTTAGAAAATTAATTGATAATGTTTAATCATTCATATGTATTTTAACCTCATTAAACAAAGTAATGATTTAAATTGATTTATAATTTGTTTGTAAAGTGTGGTTGAGATGAAAAATTAATGTGTGGTGTTTAGTGACCGTTGGTCAATGATTATTTCGAGATCGTGAGATGCACACAAACACTTTGAGTGAGAACAAATACTTTGATTGAATGTAAAATTTTCTAGCATTGTATAAATTCATTTTTTTAAATCTAAAATTTTCTCGCATTGTTTAAATTCATTTTTCTTAATCTAAAATTTTCCAGCATTGTATAAATTCATTTGTTTAAATCTAAAATTTTCTAGCATTGTATAAATTCATTCCTTCACACGAAAGAATTGCACAATTACACAGATGACAAACACTTTGAGCCCTGAAGATGATCTCAATGAAGATCGAAACGTTGGCACGATAAAGAAAATGTTTTTCTGAAACCTACATCACACCAGACCGCATCTCACGATTTCTGAATAATTATTNTAAAATTTTCTAGCATTGTATAAATTCATTTTTTTAATCTAAAATTTTCTAGCATTGTATAAATTCATTTTTAATCTAAAAAAAATCTAAAATTTTCTAGCATTGTATAAATTCATTTTTTTTATCTAACATTTTCTAACATTGTATAAATTAATTTTTTCACATCCTACATTTATTTGTAAAATTTAAACAATGTTTATAAATCCCAGGTTCTGAAGATGATCTCAATAAAATTCGAAACGTTGGTACAATAAGGAAAATGTTTTTCTGAAACCTACATCACACCAGACAGGATCTCACGATCTCCAAATAATCATTAAAAATTAATGTCACAAGCAGGTCTTAAAACTACGACCTCCATTTTACTTTTACTAATTAAAAAGCCTGTTGGATGGAGACATCCTGAAAATTTCTTTTCTTTTAATGTAATGAGGCGAGAAAATTGGAAACCTTTTTAAGAAAAACATATGAGAGGGTAGACAGTACTGCTAAGTAACTATCAATTAAATTTTTAACCATAAAAGGAAAAGAAAAATGTAAAGGATAAAATTAATATTAATTACTAATGTTTATAACATACAATAACTCTGACTGTACTTTTTGCAAGGACTTTATAGGATGGGCAGGCAGCCCGAAACGTAGAAGAAAAGAAAATACAAAATAAAAACTTGTCTTTAAAAAACACCATGTGTTCTCTTGGAAAATGCTTAACTTTAAAAAAAATCTTTAAGAAGGAAAAAAGGTAAAAAAATATAATTAAAAAAAGCAAAATTTTCATTCAATGCTTTTTGAATTTTAGTTTTTAGTAACAGCTCTAATTTAGTAATACAAGTGGATTGTAAATTCAATTTTATGAATCAAGGAAAAGTGTAAGGATAAAGTTAAATATATTGATATACTTATTTTATACATAATATAAGAGGTCTATTTATAAAATCACAGTGAGGCAGTATGTCATAAAAAGTTTTTATGGAGCTGAAGTTCTCAATCAAGAAATGGACCCTAGGCTATTAGCCTAATCAATGGTCAAAATTTTGTCACATCATCAGTAATAAAAATCTGAAAAGTTCAAAATGCAACCACGTATAGATGAATTTATGTTTTTATATCCAGCGCTGACCAGGAGACCTAATGGTTAGGTAAAATGGAATTCGGCCAGGTTTGGTTGATTTATATCGTACAATTAAAGTCCGGAGAAAAATTCAATACATGTCTTTGATTGTAGGAGTTTTTATATCACATTTTTATTCCAGGGAAATTTTTTTCACCAAATTAATCGCGATTGTATTGCGAAAAGTGGCCATTGCAAAGGGCCGTCCCCTCCCTAACCCAAAGGCTTCTTTCACATCGTTAAAAAAATACGGAATAAAAATTTGATCAATCAACAGTCTGAATGTTGTCGAGAATAAAGTAAACTGACCTTGTGAATACAAGGGTGAGGAGCGGCCCCATCAAACACGTTTTCATACCGGCTGTATCCTCCCCCCGAATCCAGGGTCCTAGCATGCTAAATCCATGAAAAATCCATTTGATAAACGCACATTGTTATTCTTAAAATCATATGGGAAAAATTGTCACCTATGTAGAATAAAAAATGGATAATTTATCATAAAGAGTTACAGTAAATCGCGTCAGAGTACAATTAGAGAAAGTAATGTTATACATAGTATCAATCAGTTTTGAGATGATCTACAAAGTTGTTTTAAAACATAAAAAAGGAATACACTGTAGGACGCGTTTCGGCAGTTGAAATTCAATGGAACTTGTTTAATTTTGACCATTGATTTATTTACATGTTCAGGTGAAAGACTTAGAAAACTACAAAGGTTTTGTATGCTGTAGTTGATAGGATTGTCTTTAAGGAAGATGTTTATGGAACAGCATTGACAATCTTACAAATCGAATGATTATCTTTCTGGCGATTCCACTTTTATAAGGTAAACTAAGTCCGGGCAGATTGTTTTCCTATAGACACTTGGACGCCAAGAAATGGATCGTTATCTTTGATAACAGGTCACAGAAGGAAAGAGGTGTTTTAGATTTCCAAAACTTTTGTTCTTTAACTTTGTGACAGTTATTGAAATAAATCACCTCATATTCATGTCTCACATGGAGTGTAAAGCGAAACATCGTCAGCTTAAGGGGGTTATTAGAATTAGCTCGAAATGCATACATTTTAATAAAGATAAAAAATACTGGAGTTTTTCCATGAAATAACACCAATGTCCATGTAGATGTAGATATAGGTGTAATATTTGGGGATTTGGGGTGTTATGTACTGCGCCCTTTAAGAGCTATTGTATCCCCCGTTCTCTGCCTAAAGCACACCGGTGAATCATATTTCATGAAGGAACTTGATTAATAGGCCCGGTTTCAGTGGTTTAAGCTCTTCTATGGTCACATTATGCATCCCAAGACATTTCCTCCTGCGGGCTAATGTACTCCGCAGTTTGTTAGTAAATGTGTTGGTGTCTCTTCTGCCTCCTTACAGAATCTACGTGGGCCATCGTGGATTGTTACAAATTTTATTTGTGTCCATTTAGCTTGCAGTATCCTGTTAAGATCCTATGGTCACAATTTACATCCCAAAGAACTTCCCCCTGCGGGCAAGTGTATCACCGCAGTTTGTTAGTAGGTGTGTTGGTGTCTCCTGCCTGTTTGCAGAATCTGCATATGCGGTCTTGGATTATTCCAATTTTCTTTGTGTCCATTTAGCTTGCAGTATCCTGTTAAGATCCTATGGTCACATTGTATATCCCAAAGCACTTCCTCCTGCGGGCACGTGTAGCACGCAGTTTGTTAGTAGGTCTGTTGGTGTCTCCTCTGCCTCTTTGCAGAATCTGCATGTGCCGTCTTGGATTATTCAAATCTTCTTTAAGTGTCCATTTAGTTTGCCGTGTCCTGTTAAGAATCCTATGGTCACATTGTATATCCCAAAGCACTTCCTCCTGCGGGCTAGTGCAGCACCGCTTTTTGTAAGTAGATGTGTTGGTGACTCGTCTGCCACTTTGCAGAATCTGCATATGCCGTCTTGGATTATTCAAATCTTCTTTAAGTGTCCATTTAGCTTGCAGAAATCAAATTAAGAATCCTATTAGGATTCGCAGTTCATGCCTGCTCCCTTTGACACATCTGTAATTTCTTTTCTTCCGAAATTTGTTAGGAGATTCGTGGATTGCCTGTGTCCAATGAGTGAACTCCGTTGTTCCTTCATTATCTTTTTGTCCTTCTGTCTGAGATACTCATTGTGTGGGTTCCTATGCCACAGAAGGGTTCGGGTCCTATCAGCGGTGTAGCAGCTTTTCCTTGCAAGGGTGTCCGCTTTCTCGTTGCCTTCTACTCCCATGTGTCCTGGGACCCAGCAGAGGCTGACTTTGTTCTGCGTACCTAATATGTTTAATTTGGTTTTGAAGTTCAGCACCATCTTTGAACTAATGATATTTGAGCTTAGTGCTTTGATGGCTGTTTGGTTATCTTACATGATAGCTATGCTCTTGTTTTTGTACTCTTTATTCAAGTTGAGTTGAGTACATCTCTTGCGTATTGTATAATTGCGTGAATCTCAGCTTGGAAGATACTGGAGTATTTTCCCATGGGTTATGAGTATTTAGTTCCAGGACCGAATACTCCTGCCCCTGTACATTCTTGTGTTCTAGATACATCTGTGAACCAAAAGATTCCACCAATTTCCATGGATAAATAGGAATATTAAAAAAAGAAACCTAGAATTCATGAAACGCTTATTTTTCGCATTTAAAAATAATGCTTTCTTTACTTGCTTAAAAAGATAAACTATAAATTTGTATTACAAGTTATTACTAGCACTTTTGCAAATGTTTAAATGTAATACCAAATATGAAAGAATTGTGTAACGAGATGAGATAAAATAAGAAAAAACATTGATTTTTCATAAAACAAACTTCCTAAAAAAAATGCTAGTCTGGATGGTACATACAGGGAGGGATGTGGAGAATGTAGCCCAGCTACTTTAATTTGCTCAGTTGTATTCACAATGAGGTCGGGCGTAGTCATGCAACATGACCTTTCATGTTCGCCAGTCCCGGCTGTGGTTTGAATTTGGATGCAGGTTGACAATGTATTGGCAATACGACGCTGAGTTGATTAGTTTCCCTGCTAGGTTAAAAAAAACAAAAAAACTGGGTCAGTCAAAATGGTCATACGCGATCCAATTTCTTCCAGTATGTTATCCGCCCAAGAAATGAGTAATTTACCTAAAACGCAAGCAGAAATACACAAATATTTTGACGTTTCACACGCTGATGTCTAATCACCTCATCTGGGATATACGCATGAAGTTTTTTAACTTTTGCGATTATTACCGTGTAACCGGTCTAATTTAACATGTCCATGTTCTCTGATGGTTTGAAGTGGAATTTATTCCACAGCTTCCTCAAGAAGTTTGCCCGACTCTGAAGTAGTTCTGAGGGGTTGTTAAATTACATTGGCCTCACCTCCTGGAGAAAACTTTTTAAAACAACAACGGAATAATTATATCATTAGAACTTTCAACATAAACCTGATTAATATTCCGTGCAGCTTGGGAAACTGACCGACTTTGAACTCGTGTCAGATTGAATTAGGAAATCATAAAAATATATTTTTAATTGAGTGTTTCTTTCAACAGCAAGATTTTTTTTTTTTAACTTTTAGCCTCCTAACAGCCCTGTCCAAATAACCTTTAGTTCACACGTACCTAAGTCATCAGAATAACTAGGTCTTTTTTAAAATTTTTGCAGTACAAAGTATATTAAAAAAGAACTATGTAAGAATACAATATATTTATGATAGTGAATTTATTTTTTTACATTAAAAAATGGCATATTTTTTGTTATTGAATGCACGTTTGATCTGGTGCTATAATTTCATTCTATTTGAAATCAAAGGTCTCAAAATTGTGAATAGTCGTTCATATTTGTCAACCTTTTAAATTATAATTCTTTGTAGCATTATATGTTAATGCGGCGAGGAATACTGGAAGATAATTAAAAGATAGAACAACTCACAATCAGATCCTTCATTGACATCGTTCGGAAATCAAATTACGCGGCACAGTTAATAAATACATCATCATCAAGGATCAACTCTATAGAAACAATAGATATTAATACCCAATGAAGAAAGAAGACGAAAAATTGACGTGGAGAATTTAGAAATATTCAAATAAAAACAGTCGAAGATGGAAAGATTCACCCATTACTTTCACACTACTAAAACTATATAACCCAAAACGGAAACGTTCAAGAGAAGACATCATTGAAACAAAAAAAAAAAAAACAACACACAAAGAAAATATAAAATAACCGACAACGGAAATAACTGACACCACTGCCCCACGGTGTATAAGAACCTACACGGTCAACGAGAAAGACATTCATCACTGAAGATGGCGCAAAGTCGAAATGCGTTAAACACCAAAAATCAACAAATTTAGATGTACCATAAGCGATATATTTTTTATCACAGAATATTATGTTCGATGGTGGATTCTAGTGATATATGATCTCATTATTTTATTTCATCCTATTAAAAAGTTGAATGCGAAAAAGTAATATTTAGAAAGGGAGAATGGGAGTAATTGAGGATCTGAATCACTTTATGGTCTGCCAATTAGTAAGTACATTTTTACTGATAATTTAAAGATTAAAAATTCAAGGTCAAATTTTAAATCTTTTTTCCACCGCGACCATGTCTATCGTAGAACCTCTGATTACGACCATACCGTGGAAAGTGTGCTTTTAGAGAGGTTCCTTCGCCTTGTAGAGAGATTTATGGATCTCATGGATTGCTTCGTACCTGGTGCTTTTATCCAGTGCTTAAGGTTTTTTTCTGAAGCTGTTTTTTCAGTTCCTATTTTAGCACACACTCTGGTGCACATAGTTGTGGTTGTGGTTCCATGGGTAAGAGAAGAGAGCTGCCCCTTTTTCTTTATCTGGTTGGTCAGCAGTTCATTTCCTTCTTTACCTTCAGGTCAAGGAAGCTACTTTAAAGTAACCTTGCTGTGTTTTACTTGCGTCATTTGGCAATTAAGGCATTCCTAGATTAGTTTGGAGCGAAAATAATACTCTTTTTAATGCCTTTATAGCTGTCTAAAATTTGTAAATCTGTGCTCCTTTCATATTCTTTTTTACTAACACCTGTGCACAAAGTTGTATTGCAAGGACCTCATCTTGGAAGATTGTTGGGACCAGTACGAACTTAAGTTAGGGTATAGCTCATTTTACCCCTACAACCCCCTACACTACTCTCGGTTCCATCATCGATCCAACTGTGCACCATATTAGCGGCCTTGAAATTGGGGACTGCTTCTTCTGCCTAAGATCTGTTATTTATGGTCATGTGAAAGCTGAGTTTTCCTCTCATTTTGTCAAGAACCGTTATAACCATCTTATTCTATCGGGTTAATTAACTAGGGGGTTAGAGATGGTTAGGGTTAATTAACCATCTTAATTATCGGGTCCAGGCAACTCTTCAATTCCCTCCCCAGCATCCCACCTCTCATGCTAAATAACCATCCCATCCCCTTCTGCTCTTCGGTTAAAAACCTAGGAGTAGTCTTTGACCAAAACCTTTCCTGGAATTCTCACATTTCCCAAATTTCCCGCCATTCCATTGCCTCCCTCAGACTGTTTCATCGGTCCTGGCTTCTCTTACCGTTCTGCACCCACAAACTCCTTGTATCTTCCCTTATACTTCCCTTCTTCGATTATAGCTGTTTGGCATACGGTGGTCTTTCGAAGGGGGAGAACGCGCGATTGAAGCGTATTATGAATTGTTGCGTAAGATTTCCCCACGGGGATCCCGGGTGTCGGGGTTGTATTCCCAACTTTCCGGCTATTCCCCTCCTTCCGTGCACAGTATTTCCTAGGTTGCTTTCTTTTCCAGTACATCCACACTCGTCGTCCTCCTTACATCATCCAATCCCTCCAATTCAACTCCTCACATCTCACTCGTAAGACCCGCTCATCCCCAATCGACCTTATCCTTCCGCAACATACAACCCATACCTTCGAAAGATCCTTTCTGATCCGAGCCCCTAAACTCTGGAACTCCCTCCTCTTTCTATTCGTCACGCTGCTTCCTTTTCCTCCTTTAAATCCCACCTGTATAATCACCTCCTCGCCCTCCAAGCAGAGACCTCACGTTAACATTTGTTATTTTTGTTTAATATAATTTTTTCTTCTGTCCTGCCTTATTGGTATACATTGTGAAAAGATTTCTATCTTTTTTTTTTACTTTTAACTTCATAGAAGGAACTTCCTTTATTTATTTCATGTAAATTATTCTTAGGGGACACCAGTCCCAGAATAAAGTTATTTTTCTTCTTCTTCTTCTTATTCGCCTAAGAATTTTGCGATGGCTTCTCTGTACATTTGGATTTATTTCCTTGTATCTTAGGAGTCTGCTGTCTACATAAGTTTGGAGTGGACGATCGAGTGCGGTTTCCATTACTGTTGTGTGGTAAGTATGCATTACCCCATTGACATCTTAAAACCCGCTAGTTTTTGTAGCATTTGCAGTTTGCTTCGTGTCTCTTCGTTCAGTGTTTTTAGCTACCATACTAGAGCTCCATATTTGACCAAGGGGGTTATTAATCTGGGGCGTTATTCATCTGATTGGACAGATTCATCGAACTGAATGGTATGGTATGATATCCTAAGCTATAAAGCTGTTTGATTAGATCATCTATCACTAGCAACCATAGAAGTGCCGATGGTATCTTTCCTTGGATGCACTCTTGGGTAGGTGCCTAATGGCTTTGGTCAAAAGCTGTCTTCATGTTTTGTGTTTAATTATTATTTACTTATTGGTTATACAGTTTTGTTCTTTGGGAGTAAATACTTTGCTTGGATTTCGACAGTAATATTTTTCATCCTCTTTAATTTTACAATCCAATTGTTGAAGTTATTAAAAATGTTTATGATTATCTTGCTTATTTTGATTAAATAATGTAAATAGGCTGTTGTGTTAATACTTGTTAACATCTGTGAAGTATTCTTAATTTCCCTTCATCATCATCATCGAGGTCATCTTCATAATCTTAAGTGCGATCATGAAAATTATACAAGCCGCCCAAATTCATTTGACATGTTGTGAAATAAGGACTTTAATTATAAATTTTGTCCATCTAATGGCCGAGTAATATCAGAGTTACGAGTCAAAAGGATAACGGGCATTGTGGCTCGCCTCAAAATCTTCCTTATTATTCCATTTAACAATAACATTTTGTTCTCCGAGGGCTAATTTTTGTTCTTTTGCTCTTTTATTCGGGGAGATTGCATGGAAGGGGGCATGTTCAGAGAGGGGTCATGCGCCGTTCGCCTTCGGTAGTATACTACCTGTGGAACACAGTGCTTAGCAAGCCGCCGCTCACACAACATGCCCTTAATTCAGGGGATGTGACTATACAGGTAAACCATCTCAAGAACCTTTGATAACTGCATGATTCTCCGAATTCCGCCGGTAGGCGAAATTGAATTTTTAATAAAAATAAAATTGACAAATTTCATCCCTTTACTTTGATTTCACTTTCTTCCTTCTCATCCTTTCCATTTCAATAATTTATTCTTAATTTTTTTAAACTTTTGATCTTTTCATATTTCTTTCATTCTTTATTCTTATTATAAATAGAACAGTGACAAAATTGAAAGGGTTGGTTAAACAACTCAAGAAATTGAGTGGAACTTTTGTAAATTGACTGGATTTTGTTATTGCTAAGAAATAGGAATTTGGCATTTTTGATGATGAATTATTTCCAACCTTTTAATAACTATATATATACTATATAGTATAAATAACTATATATAATATTATATAAACGGTCACATTACAAAAAAATAAAAAAATAAAAATAAGTGTTTGGCTAAAATTCCAAAATTTGACTTTGTTTACCCTGTAAAAATAGAAAAGTCATATTTTCAATAAAAAAATATCTGAAGTTTAGTCAAAATGTTACCTGAAAAAGAAATCATCTTTGTTATGTAATCCACTGAAAAATTGGCAAAACCAAATTTTCTTTCTTAGTGGGCCACTTTTTTTAAACGCAATGTACGCCGCAAATTGGCAATTTGTGATTTCCGCAAAATCGCGCAGACGCACAACCCTCACTGCAAAGCCCCAGCTAAATTTTGGACAATGCAACATTTATTCGGCATTTATTGACCCGCAGTCAAAATGGGGAGCAGGAGGATTTTACTTTATTTCAATTTTTATACTTTGTGATGAAGACTTTGTAAAAGCCTTTTTAGTCAATTCGACCTACCTGTCAATTTTTGTGCTGGTAGTAAAAAAATAAAACAATGTCCGAAGGGTGATATTTTCAATATAAAATGTAAGGATGGTTATATCAATTAAAAATAAATTAAACGGCCAAAATAACTTTTGGTGCAAGAATCTTTCTATTCAAGAAGACAAATTTATTTAAAAATTTGTTAATTTTAATTAACATTGTTCAAAATTTATTATCATTTAAGAATAACGCGAATTCTTAATTTACCTTAAAATGCAACCAAATAAAAATCCAACTGACATATTTTTCAAAATTCATTTTTCCCGTATGAAAGTATGCGACTTTATGCCCACAACCGTTTTAAATGTCAACGTCATAATTCACCGTTGTCAGTTTTCGCAGAGACGAAGTCAATCAAGATCATGTCTAATCAATTGATAGAAAATTGAAAATCGTTCGATTTTTTTTTTCAATTACGTCGCACAAGTGATTTGTTTATCATTGACTTATACAAATCGTCCACTTTTCCTAAATTTGCAATTCCCGGTATAAATAAAGATTCAAGACAAGTGTTTTTGAATAATATTTTGATTATAATTGTATATTATAGAAGCAACGTTGAAATTATCCATTACTGTTCATCAGAATCACCATTCTTTGCGTTGATCATGATTTGTGTCTCGCTTTTTATCGCCCATTATGTTTCATTACAATGCGTTCCAAGCTTTTTTAAAGCTCAATTTAAAAACATTTTCACAAATTTCGTTTATTTTTCATTTGAGGAAAAATGCGCAGTTGGTTTTTTAAAACAAAGTTAGCCTCCACATCTCAAGCTATCCCGAGTTATAATCTTATAATTAAAAATATGCAAATGGAACGGTCCTACGATGAAAAGACATTTGGAAACTGTGAAGGCCGAAGAAATACAATTATATTTTAAATTTTGGTGTGGCCTGTTAAATCAACAAATGAACTTTTGATAAATGTTAAAAGCTTTTTCAAATGTGTTCTTTATTAATTTTCATGTGTTAAATTTTTAAAAAATCTCGATATGGTCAAGTAAATGGAAAACAAATTCATTTGTAGCCATTTATTCGACCTGTTTTTAAGGCCGTCACCAGGTTCTGTATTAATAACAAATTATGAATTTTATTTTTCATTTTACCTGACTATATCGAGATCCAGATTAGTCAGTATCCAAAAAGTAGTCGATACATGCGCCATTTTAAACAAAAAAGATATTTGAATGTTAACAGGATGTTTCATTTTTGGAACGTATCTCAGTCGGTATTATTTTTTAATTCTAGAAGGTTTTGACACTGTCACCAAACATCCCATTAACATTAACAAGGACTCTGCAATAAAAAGAGAAAATATACATTAGAATATTTCAAACTGTAAATATTATATACCGTGTGAGTTTTTATAAAAGACACGTCCTTTTAATTTTATTGTAAAACTAAGCGATTCAAAGGTATTTTTTCACATAGAATCTGCTATTAACTTACTAGTCGGTACTATTATAATTTTAATACGTTGACAGTTAAGCCGACCTGGTGATCGGCTTTTTAAAAAAAATATAATGCCCTATTTTTTTCGTATATTTTGAAACTTTTTTCCATTCTAAAAAATGATACAATAAGTTAAACAAATTCATCGATTTATTCTGGAAATGTTGGTTTTCTTTCAGAAATATACGTTTCGTTCGTGTAACTGGTTAAAAAAAGAAATTTTTTTAAAACTTTTTAAAGAACAACTATTAGTGAGACGAAACAATTGATATTACCGAGTTCTGAAAGAAAGCTTAAATATTTCAAGAACGAATGAACTTTTTTGAATTTCTGGTAACGTTATTATAAAAACGGAAAAGACTTTTACTATTTGTGAAAAAAATTATAAACAAAATTCATCGATTCGTTCTGAAGAAATTATGTTTTCCATCAGAATTTGAAGTAAAGTAAGTTAGTTTTTATATCTTTCAAAATTTTTCATCTGTTCAGTATTTCCATTCTAACTGGGAAAATTAATCTAATTTTTTATTGTAATTTTAATTTAATACAGTCAATTTAACTGAAGACAATGATGAGGTATTCGTTAGTCGTAAACATTATAAGGGAAGATGGTAATATTAGTACAGACAATTAAATTTCATTAACAGCTTAGATGTAACGTTTGTATATATAGAAAAAATGGGACCCAAAAAAGGAGAACAAGAGTTAGTGGCCTTTTTATGATTTAACCAGTAAATGTAATGAAAGATATTGATAATTCACCGGAGGTTTATGTTTCATTTCAACATTAGAAGAAAAATTTGTGGTTGTGAATAAAACATAAAAAATATAATAAATTAATAAAAACATCTATTTACATTTTTTTCATGTGTTCCGCATTCCCATTTCAAATCGGGTAAATTAGATTTTTTTTAAATTATGGTTTTATTTTATGGTTTCAACAGTATATGCAATTGAATATATTGATAATTACCCAAAGGCTTATCTTTAATGTAAACAATAGAATCGAATACTGTAATATTAGTACCAACAATTAAATTTCATTATACCACCAGCTTACATGGAACATTTGTAATATTTAGAAAAAAAGAGTACAAAAGTTAGTGGCCGTTTTCATGATTTAATCAGTAATTGTAATGGAAGATATTGATAATTAACCGGTGGTTTATGTTTCCTTTCAACATTAGAAGAAAGATTGGTGGTTGTGAATAAAACAAAAAATATAATAAATAATAAATTAATAAAAACATATATTTACATATTTTTCATGTGTTCCGCATTTCTTTTTCAAATCGGGAAATTAGATTTTTTAAATTATGGTTTTATTTTATGGTTTTAACAGTAAATGCAATTGAATATATTGATAATTACCCAAAGGCTTATGTTTCATGTAAACAATAGAGTCGAATACTGTGATATTAGTACAAACAATTAAAATGAATCGTTCAAAATGCTTAGATGTAACGCGAACATAAAGTACCAAAGCCGCAGGTTACATTTTGATCTAAAACCCGTTTAAACAGAGTTTAAGGTTAATTTTGACCCAACGTTACACCCTTTAGGTGAATAACGACGGGAAAACAAAATATTCAATGATATCAGGGACATAGATGTGAGTTACGTCCCATAAATTCATGCTGATCCTCTGGCGAACGCAGATAAAGGTTTCCGTTTAGCGTTTCATATAATTAACCTGTTATTTACCGCGGTTAGTTTATGTCAGCATTTAAAGGGTTAATTTACTGTAAAATCAATATGTATACTGATATCTCATCAGCGGGTGGTTTGTAAAAAAAAAGCAATTTGACATTTATGATTTTTACAATTTTACTTCTTGCATAGAGAATGTATGTAATACGTATACATATAAGAAATGAAACGTGGAAAGTTACGGCACGGAAAGCCGACGGTGTTGCTACAAATAAAGGTCTCACAAGTTCTCTCCCAGAGGAAATTTCTTGTTGACTATCGAATTTAATTCTATTTTATTGTGGGGATGCTTTTCAATTAACAACATAGCGTTCAAACAAAGCTGGTGTAAAACAAATACTCTATACAAATTGAATCTAAAAATTGAAATCTTTTCTCCATTTTTCGTAGAGAGATGTCGATTTCGTCAACGTTATTTTTCATCCATTATATTTTCGTGGCCCGATTGACCAAATAACTTGTTTCAATTAATTAATCTTTATGTAAGGTTGAAATGAAAAAGTCAATGTCACGATCGGGATTCGAACCCCGACCTTCGGTTCGATACACCGCTGCTCTACCACTTGAGCTATCGTGACTTCGATCCACTCGGACACCAACTTCCCATCTCGACCTACGTTTCGAATTTTCCCTCCTTTTTGACATTTTTCAAACCAATGCCTTACATAAAGATTAATTAATTGAAAGAAGTTATTTTTCATATTAATCCATTTATGTTTAGCGGTCTAATTGACCTGATTACTTTTTTTCAATTAATTGTTCTTTTTATGCAAGGTCTTGGTTGAGATGAAAAAGTTAGTGTCACGAACGGGTTTCGAACCCATGACCTCTGTGTCTCGATAGCTCAAGTGGTTAGAGCAGCGGCGTATTGAACCGAAGGTCGTAGGTTCGAATCCCGATCGTGACACTGACTTTTTCATTTCAACCAAGATCTTACATAAAAAGAAAAGTTATTTTGCATGTTTAACCAACTGACAGTGCCTGCTGACTGTTTAAATAACCCCATGTTTGACTTTTGAACTTGAACGACTTTTAAACGATCACCTTTGATACAAGAAGAAACGTTCATTTTTATTTTTGCTAACGCCATTGTTAGCAATTAGCTTATAGAGGTTTAAGTATATTAATTATTTTCCCTATGAGGGAAATTCAACCAGTAATTAGAGGTGTTCGGTCTCATCAAACTCCCAATTTCGTGAAATTTAGTAACGGACAGAAAGGCCTAGCAACAATTTCTCTCATGGAAAGTTAGACCGTTAATTGTTCTAACTTCTGCCAAAATTGTGTAATTCCCATTAGTAAGAGGAACCAACATAGGTCATGGCGTTTTGCCGTTATTGCTACGGCTAAATGAATCTGACTGGCGGAAATCGATATCTCGGCATCAGGTGAATTTATTTTAAACGAATATAGTATTAAATTTATTCCATTCCTCTTTAGAAACGATAAAAAAGGTCTTGTCAAGAAACCTTTAATCCTGGAGTAAGTATTATGCAATCAGCTTTTAATTTTTTCTTTCGGTCTTTTCATTGTAATTAGAAGGTTTTACTGGATTTTAAAAAATAAGTCATTTCGTTAAGCATATGGTCATTTCAAAATATTGACCTTTTTCTTACAAAAACTTACTTTTTTGAAGAAAATCTATACATTTATAGATGGATTAACATGAAGTTTTAGACGTAATGTTGGAATGATTTTATATCTTAATGAAATACCAGTTTTTGTACAATTTCTGAAGTCGAGGAGGTCGGATGGTTGGAACGAACTGAACTAGCAAAAACACACTTCTTCCGGTCTGACCGCGAGGATATACCGACCGTGGATGTTCGTTTGTAATTAATTAAGCCTTTTTGTTTCAGTTCGGTGAGGGGAGGGTGGCGGCGGCGGCAAAGCAACAATGTTTAGCCCAAAGATGCAAAGGACGATCAGGGTGCATGAGTCGCAGCTTGCAATGCTCTCCGATCGCGCCCATAACGACCATTCCTACTCTGGCTACCTCAACAAACGGACCTCAGATACGAACAAATGGCAACTCAGGTGGTTCATCCTGTATCAGGTGAGCAATTAAACCTTTATTACCCAACTATATTTAACCCTTTATACGAAAAGAGTTTAAAAAAGATCATGCAGGACCTTCATGTTAAATTATTGAAATCTGCAAAGGTATTTTGCTAAAAAAAAAATATGTAGCCTATTGGTAACTATAGTAATCCCAGTCCTTGAAGTTATTGATTTTTTGACATTTTATAATCAATTAAAACAAATGTACATTTTTAATATTAATAGTTAAAATTAAATTAAATTAACTTAAAAAACAGAAAATACTGCGAGTTCATCATTATTTATTAAATTTTAATTAAAAATGCATATAAGTAAGTATATTTTATACAATGTCACAAGCGGGATTCGAACCCACGAACTTTGCCAAATACGCTGCTGCTCTTACCACTTCAGTTATCGTGACTTCGATCCACTCAGACACCAACTACCCATCTCAACCTACAACCTTTTGAATTTTCCCTCCTTTTTGCCATTTTTCAAATGTCGTGTCATCAGGATTCGATTCTCGGCGGTATATGAAGTGGCCACGGTGAGCTGTTAGTGACTACTTCGTTTACTTATTAAATCCATTATATTGACCCAATTACTTCTTTCAATTCACTAATCTTTTTATGTAAGGTTTTGGTCGAAATGAAAAAGCTAGCGTCATGAGCGGGATTCGAACCCACGACCTTCGACACTAATTCAAAAATGGCAAAAAGAGGGAAAATGCGAAAGGTTGTAGGTCGAGATGTGGAGTTGGTGTCCGAGTGGATCGAAGTCACGATAGCTCAAGTGATAGATCAGCGGCGTATTGAGCCGAAGGTCATGGGTTCGAATCCCGCTCATGGCGCTAGCTTTTTCATTTCGACCAAAACCTTACATAAAAAAATTAATTGATGGAAATTCTTCGTATTTTTAAAAAATTCTTGACCTACTTGTGGAGTATCGTGAACGAGGGGTCAAACCAGTTTTCAATACTTTCTTTTCAAATGGTTTTCTTCTGTTCTAATAGCAATCAAGAACCCCCTAACCTTCTAGACAAAATTATGGATATACTATTTAGAATAGAAAAGCTAAAAATTAACGTCAAATTCCACTTCATCTGGATGTGCATATATTTGACAATGAAGAACAATGAAGTAGATCTACTCGCGAAAGAAGCAGCACAGAATGGGTATAAATCAAACATTATAGTCACATATAATTTCAAGATATGAAACAAATACAAGAAATTGGTATAATCAGTACGAACAGACATCTAATGAAAGGACGCCTCTCAGCCAACATAAAACCCACCATACAGCGCATACCCTGGTATATAATTAATATTCCCAGATATCTGTTGGATGGATTAAATTACTTCTTTCAATTAATGAAACTTTTTATGTAAATTTTGGTTAAAATGAAAAAGTTAGTTTCAACCAAAATTTTACATAAAAAGATTAATTAATTGAAAGAAGTAATTTGGTCGACCAGACCACTAAATATAATACATTTTATATAGTTTAAACATATTTGATGTTTTACTACTAGTAAGGCCAAATAAATTTTAGCTTGAATCTAAACTTACCATTTACAAGCCTGATCAGACCTAAAGGAGTTACGGGCTTGAACTCTGGGGTTCTACTAAGCAATAGAACTTAAACCGAATTCCAACATTTCAGTTTAAAGTCCTTTGCAATGCTCCTTTCTATGCCTTTAATCAAACTCTTCGTTTAGACTTTGATATTCCTGTTGAAAAAGATCTCGCTCTACCCGATTACAAAAGTTCAACAGTAAATGTAAAACGGTTTAATCCAATCTAATTGGTCTTCCCTAAACCAGAAATTCCCTAAACAAGCCAAGAAGGATGAAATAACATTGACAATGAGATCTTGTCACTTATCAAAAGAAAAACCAGTATATATATATATATATATATATATATAAAAATATATATTTTACATATTTAAATTATATAGTAATGAAAATGTTAAATAATAAATGTACGATAACTAGAATACAATACGTGCTTATTTACCTTCTTAAAAGTACCGCACATAACTGACTACTATAAGGAAAATATAAATTTACTCGAAAAGTTAAAAATAAGACAAAAATCGAACTGATAATAGACTTGTAGACATAACCTCTGGTATACTTCCAGGCAGTCTAACCTAAAAAAACACAACCTTATAATAAAAACTGCTTTGCTTCATTTCTATTGTCCTTCTACCTCTAGAATCAAACATCATAAATAATTTGATATTCATTTTAAAAAAGAACTCAACCAATCCCGGCTAGAGAGTTTCCACGACAAACTTACTGTTTACTTAAGTACAATGGTCCTCCTCCCCTACTCAACCTGAAATGACCCAGACCTTCCACCAAGTTCAAAACTGAACCTACTAAAATATAGAAGTAGTGTCAAAAAATACTGTTTAAGTTTTTTTAGGTTGACTAGTTTTTTTAAAAAACTGGGGTGACACAAGAATATTGACACCCTTTATAACATGATTTGTAAGTAGTTTGTTCGAAAAATGACTGGCTGCAATTAAGTAGAAATAAATGAATAAATGGTCTATTTGACATATCTTTAGTAAGTTTTTTTACATGTTTTACATTGCACAAGTTTTTAGACAATCTTATAAAACGTGACGATGAGAAGGATGCTAAGAAGCTCGTATCGGTACGGTTTTTATGTTGCCATTTTCTATGGCACAATAAAGTATTCAGCTTGATAGACGGAAGTACTTAAACTTACGTAATTAGTTTTATTGCTGGTATTTTGGAATTGGAAGGAATATACCTGACCTCATTCCTTCATTGGTTTTGGAATTGTTTGTTTGCACGCAAAATATTTGTATTTGATTTTCTGTTCAAACTACATGACAGGTTTTGTGGATCATAAATCAGTTACCATTTCCAGGAATAGGTGTCTGGTTTTATTTGATATTGTTGTGTGGCCGGAATGTTTATTCTTCATCCAATTGATTTGTTTTTGGAGTTCGTTTCCTACCCTCTTCTCATATACAGGGTGTATTAGATTAAAAAGTCCCTATTGCCCAAAATCTAATTTTCATGCTACTTCAATCTGTCACGGCTTTATTTCATAAATGTGTGGTGATTGGTGACCGTTAGTTAATGATTATTTGGAGATCGTGAGATGAGGTCTGGTGTGATATAGGTTTCAAAAAAACATTTTCTTTATCGTGCCAACGTTTCGATCTTTATTGAGATCATCTTCAGGGCTCAAAGTGTTTGTCTTCTGTGTACTTGTGCCATTCTTGCGTTCGTGTAGGCACTCTTAACACGACACGCAAGAATGACACAATTACACAGAAGACAAACACTTTGAGCCCTGAAGATGATCTCAATAAAGATCGAAACGTTGGCACGATAAAGAAAATGTT